>NC_089983.1:18921206-19221206 GCF_036417845.1 Apteryx mantelli | reverse complement strand
CAGAGCTCTGACAGTTTCTGTTTCACCTTGTTCTCTATATTCTTCTTCAGTAAGGCATCTAATCACTAACTTTTTTGATTTAAAGTAGTTCTTCATTTTTCTAAAATGAAATGAAAACAATTAGTACTTCTAAAGTCTTCTAGCATGTATTTCTTGTGCCACACATGCAGTCCACTTAATTACGGCCCATCCTTTTTCTCTACCATCTACTATTAACATGCATTAATCATCTTTTTCCTCTTAAGAGGAAAAGCCACATACTTGTATTAAAATTTTAGGATAAGGGGTCTAATGTTTGCTAGCCCGTTTACTCTAGGTCTCATCCAAAACTGTAGAATTACACAGAAAGATATCCAATGAGCTTCAACTGAATTTTGGATCAGGTTCTTTCTAAATACTTTATTGTGTATGCATGGACTAAAAACTCATAAATATCAAATAGATGGCTGCTTGCTCAGCCATTTTTAGGTGCAATATGCAAAATGGGTCTGTGCAGAGACACAGGCTGAATCAAAAGCCAGTTTGCATATATAACTTTGAAGATAAGCAATGCTCTAAGTCTGTTATGAGTTGTTCGTGTTGTTTACTAGATTGCTTCTCTTAAATCTTGCTTTAAATTACACAACTGAGTAGTCTGAGGCCAAAATGTTTACAATCTGATGTTTTTTTAGCTGCTGCGTAGCAATGTATAATATAATTAGATATCAATTAGAAAGTGTGCCATGTTCTGTTCCCTTCTGTCGACTGCTTTCAATTTAAACGTTGTGATGAGTTAAGATAAGCAAGGGCTGGATGCCCATAAAACTTTCAGCTTCGTATAAAAACACCTGCTCCAACCATCAGCGTTCAACTTTCCTTCTTATTTCCTGTAGAGCAAGAATGAACTGCAGCCCTTGTTTGGGTCAAACAACAAAGGTCTTGCTGGCTCAGTGTGATCAGTACTGATCTTAATAACAGATAGATAATGTAAGATTAATTTCTAGTTGTGTTGACATATCTGCTGCTCTGAACTATATATCTTGGCTTCTGTGTATCTGAATGTGTATGTGTGTGTGTGTGTATATATATATATATATATATACACACACACACATATACACACATATATATTTATATATAATGTGCATCTCGGGTATCTTTCTGTATCTGTGCTCTGAACTGTATATCTTGGCCATCTTGGGCTCAAAGTTTGGTATTACTGCTTAATGTTTTCAAAACAGGAAAAAAAAAGTTCAGATCTTCCTGGTTTTGAAAATGCATGCTCATTCTCCCCAGAGAGATTTGTAGTGCTATCACTTCAGTGCTTTTTGGCTCTACAGAAGCATCAATTCATTGAAAAGAAAAAGGGGTCCGTGTGAAGAACAAACCACAGTATATCAGGGCAAAACACATATGTTCTGACTTCTGTCAAATCCTAACCAAATCTTGCTGATTTCAGAGTGAGTTGAGCCTGCTTACACCAGGTAAGCATTGATCCTATATGCTGCTGTTGAAACAGTTTATACTTTTCAGCTGGTGGAAAAATCAGTCTTTGACAAATGACAAATTCTACCTAAAACAAAAAAGCTTCAACCTACTCCACACCTGAACATCTAAAAATAATACAAGAGCAAAGCAATATGTTCTTCAAAACTAAACAATGTGTCAAAGAAATTAGTATTTGTTTTTTATTCTTTTGGTTATGCTAGTTGTAGCCTTTGCCTCTTCCTGATTCTTAAGGTTCAGCAGAAGTACACAGCCATGGAATAGTCTGCACTAAAGACTCTCTTAATCTGGATGTCATCACTGAAGGTAACAAGCAGCTGTAAATTGTTGGGATTTTTTTTTTTTTTTTAGAATCTTCATTTGTGTGCTATGTTTGTGATTAAACACACTTTAAGATCAGGAAGATCAAACATGCTGTTCCCATACTGCTAATTAAAATGCTTAGCAAACTAATGTCTACATATTGTAGTTCCAATTCCAAATGCCACATTGTATAAACGGGGCTCTGGGAATATGCTGGAATTCTTCACAATGATAGCTGTTGCCGTGCAGTAAGGGTAGACAAGTACATCTCTGATAATAACCCTGGAATACTAAATTGAGTGGAAACCATTACTTTGGTGGAACTAGGTTTTTAATCCCTGAACTCTACCTGACAGTGATAGCCAACTAACCTCCAAGAACCATCAGTATTTAACATCTACTTCCTAGGTGATAATACACTGTTTTATCCTGTAAGATTCAGTGCAAATTACCTGCAAATTCTGTATTACAATGCATGAAACCAAGATGGTATTGCTGTGGTCCAATCAATCAAACAAAAATGTTTTGGTTACCATATGCTGCAGACTAGAAGGTGCTACATTTGTAGTTAAGAGCACAGTCACGTTTCTCCACAGAACAAAATTTATGCTTAGAACTGCCAACTAGAAAGCAATTAAATTCTGTGTCTTATGGATTTAAACATCTCCTAATGTAGCTTTGTATTTGGTAAAAATATGAACTAGCACTAGAAACTCACAAATAGTAATCAAAATGTAAGGGTTTTTTTCATTATTAACTTCTAATACCTCCTGGTGATACAGAGATTTGGACATTTGCAAACACATACAAACCTGCCTATGTGACAAGCAGCACCAAGGGGATAACACAGGCCTTTTGAACAGAGGCTGACTGCTATTACTGTATATGCAACTTGAGGTATGGTGACACCGCAATAAATCAAGGCAAAGGCTATTAATTGTAGTGTCCATGTGAAGCAGGTTATGCTCAGTTCACTGGTAAGTGGTCCATGCTGATAGCAAGTGGCAAAGCTTATAATTCCAACAGCCAAAAAATACCCTGTGGAAACAGGAAAGAATGACATGGAGAAAAAGATGCAAACTATCCACATATGCTTTAGTAGGTTGGTTGACAAAGTATAGCCTGCTGTTTCTTGTATTGCCCTATAGGTACCTGAGACATGTTATATGCCCTTTGTATTTAAAATGCGTGCAAAGAGTTCACAAGGTGATCTATGAACAGCCTTTAGCTAATGCTATAAGAGCCGCACAAGAACCCTTTCATGAGAGAATGTCAAAGCAGGTGCCAAATCAGCAGGTTTGTCAGCCCCTGCAGCCACATCCAATTATCAGTTTGTGCATCCACATCTCCCAGTGCCAGCAAAATGCAAGCCTGCACAGCTAACCTTTTGCTGTCATGGGAAGAGTATGAAATGACAAATTAATGAAGAAATAATACAGTCAAAATCTGCTTTTAAAGTTGCTACTGGCCCACTATATTTAATGTGGAGTAAATGATCATTTGAGTGGATTAGGAACCTTCAGAATATTCCAACATCTCTGGCTCAGGAGAAAAAAGTAAATAAATGTCAGTCACTTGCCGTTTCTTTATGGGCAGGTATTAATCTAACCTCTAAATCAACACAAAATATGCAGTGCATTTTCTGATTATTCTGATCAGTCTCTTACCCAACAGGTAGTTCCTGTGTTCAGACCACAACCACTGCATATTCTCTTTAAAACAGTAAATGAAATATAGCGAGGACATCCAGCAGCCACCCATTAAAATCCAAAAGGTACTGTGCTGGGGAAAAAAGGGAAAAAAGGAAAAGGGAATACCTCAGGCAGAGAGTTACTTCTATGATGGTAGCATCAAAAATCTCAGTCAGAATTAGGACCACTGTGTGCAAGGGAATTCCCAGGCAAAGACAGATATGATATTTGGTAGACCTACCAGGCTTATGATCTGTGTTAGACTTCCAGTATACAGTGCTCTGCATGCTACAACTAAACAATGTCAAGCCTAAGTGGAGCAACTGCATTTCTGTGTTTGTGTACATGTCCCAGTGTCATGGTATGAGCCCATTACATCCTCTTGCAATGTACTTCCAATTAACATATCTCAGAAATGTGACAACAATGCACGGAGATAAAGGTTTTGTGAAATGAAGGAAAAGTTCATATCCGCCTTGAGATGAATTTTCTCTGGTGAATAGAATTTGTCCCAATTGCCACTAAAGCTATGGTTTGAGTAAGCTTATCTGCAATCTAATAAAAACAATTCAGGTTTCAGAATAAACTTTTCTTGTGTATCAACAGTCTCCAGTTCGTTTTAAACTTGGGAGCAACCTAATTAGAACTCAATTCTGACCTGATTATATTTATTTGATACAAGCAATCCTGCACCCATTTCAGTGGAATTACTGGCCACAAAATCAGAGCAAGGTCAGAATCTGGATCTAGACTCCTTACTTCCTATATTATTACGATGATGATGATGATTATTTTGTTTTCACAAATGTAGATTTACCCTTGGAATAAATCTTTTAAGCGTCAACAGGAGAAAGACTAGCAGAGCAAGAACACCCAGTACTATTCCAGAAAGGTAAAAGAACTTGGGGCTTCTGTAAGAGAACAAGAGAGAATACTGTAAGAAGTTTTTACTAAATTGCAATTGATTAGAAATGCCACATTTTTAAAGACAGCAGTGGTCTTCAGTAAGAACACAACTGTAAATCAGAGGTTGCAGTAATATGGTTAACAGGTCTTGTATAGATTTTAAACTCATGCAAGAAAAATTCCCAAAAAATATCATAAAATCACTGGAGTGTTAAAGTCACAGGCTAGAAGTTTGTCTTCTTAATGCTCACGTTGTTTCTGTTTTTATTGAATTTCTAGTTTCTAGTCATTTTGTTTCCTTATATATACAGATACAGTTTTGCATTGCAAGACAAGTTTTTAGTTTAATTTAAAATGTTGTAAAAAAATTTTTTTTCTAGGATTGTTTGTATAAAATCTGACTTACAAAATATAATACGGAGTTAACTCTATAAAACCTATTGCTGCTCTGCTTGTTTTAAAGATGTCACCTGACAATTAATTTCTGACTTATTTTGCTTTGAAGTCCTGGGGCAAATAGTTTGTTAGAATAAGAAGCATCTTCCCTTACATGCTATGCAAAATATGCATCAAAAGAACAATGAGAAAAGGCTGTCAGCAAGGTGGAGGCAGACCAGGCCCCACATGACCTCATCCTAAGCATTTCTCCCTGCAGGAATGCATCATCTGTAATACATACAGCATCCTTTAGCATTCAGCTAACCTCACTCATCTGCAAAAGGGAGAGAGTTTTTCTAAATCCGCACACACTTGCTCACTCAAGATTGTCTTGTTGTTTCCCAGAATTTCTCATGAGTGCAGGAAGCTAGGATCTAAAGAACCCTAACACAGCTACGTGATGAATATACCACAACACTCCAAGGCATGGCACAATCTGTCTATACACGAACAGTATGAAATTAAAACATATGTTTATTTTCCATATTTCACTGTCCCAAAGAACAGCTGTTTAGCATCTTTAGCTTAGGTAACAGACCAAAGATGCACAGACATTGGAAAAGAAGGTCAAAACACAGGGGCTAGTACTTACCTGCTAAGACTGTTTGCAAAATGGAACAGAAAAATTCCAGCTACAAACAAAAACAAGATCTTTCCATCTAGCACTAAAAAAGGGGAAAAAAAAACAAACAAAAATGGATTTTAGGCTAATTTAATCTGAAACGTTGATTATATATACATTAACAGAAAAGTCTAGGCTTCCTACATAAGGAGTAGCGTTCATTAACACTTGCAATACCAAACTATTTGTAAGCTAAACTGAAAGCATTATTACTTACTTTTTCGTTTTACACTCACAATGTATGGTTCTTTCTTGAAGGGCTGTATTTTGAAACAAATATCCTCTCCATATTGTTTTATGTTTATGAAAGTTTCTGTAGATGTCTCTGATTGCCACAAGATTCGAACAGCACATGCAGCAAACTCAAAAACGGTTTCTGAATTACGACAGTTGCTTTTGTCTGAAATAGGCACAAACTTGAACGTTTCTGTGCTGTTAACTTTTATCTAAAATCAAACAATAACAAAATACCTGTAGAAGTAGCTCAAAACCATTGGGTTTTTTTGTTTCTGAAACACATAGCATATAATTCATACATCTGATAATGAAAATCAGTATAGAGGGCTAGAGCATAAAATGTTAGTTCAGTTCTTTGTTAGTTGTTTAATCCTGCTATATACAGTTTGGACCTTAAAAGGCGATTCAGAGAACTCACAGTCAACAAAGTTCTGAGGGCCTCAATCCATTCAAAGGCTCTGTGGGTTTGGTTTCACCTGTGATATTTGCCTACCCACAAATTTCTAACAAAACCAGCAATATTTGACTGACCACAGTTTCTTTTGTGGATGGTCACACTCTTTCCCATTCCACTCCTGAACCACAAGAAACTGAACTTGTTTTTCTCGTAGAAAAGAACACAATCTTCATGTTAGGGACAGAAGAGGGAAAAGGAAAATAGAAGGTATCATAAGTAAAAAATTAAGCATTAAGGATGTTCCCGTTGTGTCTTTTGGGGTTACTTGTTGGTGCTCTCCCCCTGAAAACTGTAACAGATCTCGTCCATCTTCTGAGATGGGATGATCTACCTGAAGACTATGATTGACTGTGAACTCTTGAACAGGGCATATTGGACAACGAAGACCCATCTACAAAAAAGTGCTTTAATAGGTAATAAAACAGGCTTCTACTAAGAGAAAAAACAGCATGGCAGCAAGCAATTTGTTGTGGGAAAAATCTTAACTTCCTGGTTTTAAGCACTTACTCAGAGAAAGCTTGTATGACTGCTGGAGGGTTTCACTGTCTAAAATCTGCTGCCATGCACAAAAACATCTCTGGCATGTTCCTAAGAAAAAAGTCCTGGGAACAGATAAAAAGATGTTCCCGTTCCTTCCATCTCAGAGCCAATTCCTCCAACTGATGTGAAGCAAAACTGTTTCCTTCCCTTGTCCAGTGACATACTTCCCAGAAAAAAAAAGAACAGATATTCAGCTTGTTCCTTACTCTGTCATTACTTTCAATGTTTTGAGGTTTTTATGTTTCAAGCCTGATGTCCTAAACATGTTTCTTATAAGAAGACCCTCTGTTACTCTGCAAAACAGAAATATACTGCTACTGCTGTTTTTTATTAGTCATGATCTAATACACCTTTTGTTCCTATACTGTGGCCTGCAATGCTACAGTAATCCACAGAGCTGTATTTTATCCTCAGATTTAAAAATCTGATGAAGATGTTTGGTGATAAGCAAAAACATTTGTTACAGAGGTTAACGTTTGTTACAGATGTCCGTCATTGGAAAAGGTGTGTAACAAAATAATATGCAACACAAAGTAGATGTTTGGCCTCTTACAATAACACTATAGCCTGGTTGACCTCCTCCTAACAGAGACAGCAAACCTCCACTGCACACAAAGTGAAGACCCACACTACTATAATGTAGTTTTATCATGGTCCTACCTGCACACCATTCAGACTACCAATTATACACAGAGATACAACTTCGATCTTGCTAATGGATCAAATACTCTGCTGGGGAAAGTACTGCATATGTAAATGATCCCCAAAATAGACTCTTACCTGAACAGTTGACCAAACGTATTGTAAGTGCATGGTTCTGTTTTGCACATAACAGTAACAGTTTTCATCCAGTTCCTGGATGACATCTCTTTCCTCCAAAAGGCTACAGTTTCCATCTGGTGGGGGAAAAGTTAATTTTAAGTATGTATCTAATACAAATATATAATCTTCCTCTTTTTTGCCTCCTTCTCCTTCCACTCATTTTTGATATATGCTGAGGGAATCACAAGCAATTTGCAGATAATCTAACATAAAAGCTATGCTACAGGGTAACCTGCTCAATACAATTTAGATGAAAATTCAAATTAGAATTTTAATCAAGTAATTTAGGCTCCAAAGTAAACTGCAGCACCTTTGAAAAAGATTAATCTAGGGTGGTATTTTTAAAAAATGTGTTCAGTAAAAAGCTTGGCTTTTATAACAGCGTTTTGATGGCACTGGAATAGGGCCTCTGGGCCAAATTCACTGCTGGCATGAGTGGGTGTAACTGCACTGTAGTCAATGCTTATACCAATGGTGAATGCAACTGTGGGAGTCTAAGCAGGTAAACAGGCTTACATATTAAAATAGTCATTTAGCACATGACTACTGCTGATTGCAGAAATCTCAGTCATCTCCCTCTGAAATGTTTATAATGTTAAATAACATAACTCTTCTTTTAAAAACAATTTGTCCCTATAGTATCATCTTTCCTGACATATTCCAGCCATAACACGTAAAAAAGAAACTGCACTGATAGCTTGCCAAAAGTCATTTAATTAGGGCTGCTAATTGGTCTAACTCTCCTGAAATGTTAGGGACCCCCTATAATTTTCAGAATTAGATTGCACCTCAGAGTGGGAATGTACCTAAAAGATTTATGGAACAAATTTTTAAGTACATTCCAATCTATACATGTGTAAAATATAGCCTACAGTGCATTACATCAGTGTTCCAGGAACATAATTAAAGAGCAGAATAAAGGAAATGAATACAGATGTGAAAAGAGGGAATCATCTGGCTCACTGAACAGGAAAAGTAGGTCTAAGACAAACTCGCTAATAACTGCTAAAATACCGTCACACACTCAGAACAACAAAATCAGTATGTGCAAAACAGACTCAGCCTGGATGAGGAAATACTGTTTACAGGCAAGAACCTGCCCTGTCTCCACGAGGAAGTTAAACGTAGCCTAAATTATTTTTAAATGGATTTAATTAAACCAATGAAAAAATATCTGTATGGATATTCTTATCTCAGTTTGCTAAGTCATTCGAAAATCAGAATATACAGTGTACACAAATGATCCTGTTAAACTAAATTGGTTTAAATTTACAATTTGGACACTTCTTTTATGAAGATTAACCATATGACTAATCCCCATCCATACTGAAACCAGTGAGAGCACAATAATTTCAGACAAGGGCTGACTATACCTCTGAACTGACAGGCACTTCTATAAGGTGATCAGAGGAAGTTGCAAAAAGATTCATTTGTCTCTGAAAAGTGTTACTGACTGATGCAGCAAACAGATGGCGCTGGGCATTATCACAGGGCTAAGACTGAAGTGAATTCAGTGATAAGGAAATGGCAATACTATAGCAGAAACAAAGTGCAGCCTAAATTGCAAACACCTTTTCTGCAAGATGTATTAGGAAGAGATGTTTGTCTGCCTGGGGCAAGCTAGAGATGGTGTCCTGTACTACCATCCACACAGTAGCCATAAGCAAGAAATCAGAAAAGTCTGTAAGAAAGGGAAGGATGAGGGAGGAATGGTCACAGCAGGGGCTGAAAGGAATGGCCACAGCAGACATTGGCACATGATGTGAAAAAGATTCAACACCCCAGGCCAGACAAAGGAAATGAAAATCTCTGAAGAAGCAAAGATGTAAAAGCTGCCACACTGGAAATAAATTACCACAGATAAACTTTTTGTCCACATTAGAAGTAATGTCCCCAATATGTAATACTAGTAAATGTTTTCTTAGCTTCCTTAAGGCATCTATATGCATTTCCTTGCTTCAAACATGACATCAGCTCCACAGAGTGAAACAGAAACAAAAGGAGGGATGCATCTGAATAGCTAACCATCAGAAGTAGAAATTTAGCTGAAGTAGGGACACAGAGAAGGCAACCCTCAAATTTCAAGATTGTGAGCAGCAGAGGGAATCAGCATCTTCTGCAGAATCCTGAGGAAGCCTCAGATCAGGGAACTTCCATACAGAAAAGAAATGTAAACAGCTTCTTGAATTATGTATTGCTACTACAGCCGAGAATGATCTTTCTGTTTTTTGTTGCCCTATTAAAAGAGGCATTCTGCAGTCGACTGTCTTGAACCAAACTAATAAGAAAGCCTGAGAGAGTAACATACATCGCAAATCATAGCTTCACATGACAACATATACCTAGGCTTCCAAGCTCTGCAACTGAAATAGGTCAAAAAAATGTTTCTCGTGCATTTGATGCCACTTCATTTATACTTTTTTCCAGTTCAGTCACAAGCACTCTTGTGCCCACCTATCTCACAAAGTAACACTAGAGAATGTTATTGCAGTAACTAAAATTGAGACTAGAAAAGCAGAAAAACTAGCAGAGGATCTCAAGAATAGGTTTGATGAAATTACTGAATGAAATTATTTTAACTTTCTATTTAGCCGTACAGATTTCAAACAGAGCACCCTGTCTCAGGAGTTATGGCCACCCAGATGGTGGCAGAGCAGAGGACAATACCCTGAGTTCCTGCCTTAATAACAAAACAAATGTAGCTGAAATATCTTGCTCTGAAGCTAGAGGGACGAAGACGAATTACTCACATATTTGTGAGAAGCCGTCATCTGTATCTTTTTTATAGGATAATGCCATTTTGGGTGGAAGTAGGAGCAGAAGAAACTTGAGGAAACAGGTCACTGTTTTCTGGAGGCGATGGATTCCTGATCACACAAAACTGTGAGAAATCCGCCCCTCTCGGGAAACCCGAGACCCTTCCCTTCGCGTCTGGAGGGGTGGGACGACGGGAGGAACCCGCCGCACCCCGACGGGCCCGTCTTGGTGCGGCGCGGCCCGCTACGGTGCCCCGGGCAGGGGCAGGCAGCGCCCCGCCGACAGCAGCCTCCGCGGCTGCGCGCAAGCCCTGAGGCCCCTCGGCCTGAGGCCGGGGGGAGGGAGGGAAAGGCGAGTACCTGCGGATGGCGCCTCCCCACTGCCGCCGGCCGCCTCGGCCAGCAGCAGCAGCAAGAGCCGCAGCCGGAGCGGGGCCAGGGGGCGCTGCGAGCGGCGGGGCGGCCGCGCCGGGCTCATGGGGCGGCCGGGGGCTCCGGGGCCGAGAGGGCGCCGCGCGCCCCGCCCGCCCCTAACGGTCGCCGCCCCTAACGGTCGCCGCATGGCGCGGGGGGGGGGAGGGGTGGGGCGGCACCTCCCCCGCAGGCTGCGAGCGGCGGCGGCGGCCCGGGAATGCCCTGCGGGGGCGGGAGGGGGAGGAGGCCGGCGGCGGGGGCGGCGCTCGCCCGCTCCCTCCCTGCCCTGTGGCCGCCCGCGCCCCGCCGCGGCCGGCTTGCTCCCGCCCCCGCTCCGGCGAGGGCACTGCTCGCGCGCAATTTTGGGGTGTTTTCGGGTCACTTCCGCCTCAGGAAGCGGCTCCCGGGGTCTCCCCCGGGAACGGGCCCCTGCGGCTGCCCTGCCCTGCCCGGCTGGGCCTCCGGGGCTGATGGGTCGCGTTCAACCGGTAATGCCCCACTTCCCCCCCCCCCCCCCCTTTTTTATGTCCTCTCCTGTTCTGTGGTAACTCCAGTTTTGAGCGCTACCGTTTGAGGAAACGTTCAGATTGGACTTGAGAGTTCACAGAAATCTGTAGGCTACTGGCGTGTTCAGCTTCAGCCACAAAGCGTTTAAAGACGTGATGCTTCGGGTGTGGGGGGGAAACACATTCGGTAGCTACTCTCTTACGTTTCATGTTTTTTCTTTTTTAAGCCTGGACTCGTAGGGAGTTGAAGCGTTTGCAGACATGCTGTCACTTTCCTGTTCACTCGGTAGTTTTTGGACTGGGTCAACTCCCAACATGGTGGGATAGAAACCTCAGGTACTAAGTTCCTTCAGGTTTCTGGAGATACGTGGTGGAGAGCAGAGACACAAAGTGGGACATCTAGGTAGGAGAGGGCTGAGTGTCATCTCTGTTGTTAAACACCAGAGAAATCGGAACCAGGTGCCAATTGCAGTAGGTGCTTTTAACTTGTATGAGAGGGAAGCCCAAAGAATCCGTAGTTTAAGGGGTTTGTGGGCTGTTTCTTTTGATATTTTAATATTTTTGTCATGATAAATCGATGCTCCTGTGAATTGTGTGAATGAAGTGTTGAAAGGACTGGGATTGCTGCTTGCATGATGCATCCTACCTCTTTTTGTCTTATTTGTGCTTTGTGTTTTAGGGCTTCAATGAAATTAAGAATACATACATAAAAAGAAAAAGAAGATAACATACAAATTTAACAGTTGAACAGATTGACAGTGTTAACTGGTGGTTTCATGAGCTTTTCATTAGGTTGTAGTCCTTTCTCTGCCTAGTTGCCCAAAAATGTTGGCTGGCCTTATCAAGCTGAGATGTAAACTGGTCCAAAAACAAGCTCACATGCTTCCAGCATTTTCTGAACCTCCACTAGGACAGCCACCCTAATCTAACAAAGAAGAGTTGATATTTGTCTCCCTTAAGCACTCTTTCCCCTATTTTCCTTCCTACCTGCCCAACTTGAGCTAAAAGGCCAAGTCTGGTCACAAACATGTTTGCAAAGAGCTTGCAGTTGGCCAGGCCATACATTAGATACTTTGGAGGTGAATGTCAGCAACTTTTATTTCCCGAGCATCCACAAGAAGAGTCTTAAACAGTAAACAAAATTCCCACGTAAGAGCTGTGAAGACCTGAACTTGGTCAGATTCAGACAAAGTGCCCCAGTTCCCACTCTCTAATTTCAGTTGCTTCAGATTATTTGTGGGACATAGTCAGCAGTCAAAGGTGGAAAGGACTGGAGCATTTGTTTTTTTGTGTTGTTTTTTAATCCTATCCTATGAAAATCAATAAACACAGTTTTGCCAAGGCATTCTGGTATCACCAATGTCTATTTTTATACTGAGGCCTGCATTTGGCCTTTCCAATCTACTTGGTGTGTCAGAATGCCGTCCCTTCTTTGTCCTTAAAGTTATGCTATTTCTATGCACAAAGGTTGCTTTTAGTTTTGTTCTTGATTGTTTAGGGCTGGATCCAATTCCTGGTGCTGCTAGTATGGTCTTTTTTTAACACCTGAAGGGGCTGCCCACTGCCTTGCACCTTGTCTCAGCATTTACATCTGTGCGGAGGGGGTGGCGCGGGGCTGCCGCTCTCATTGGTTAGCCTTTTACACCCACTTTGCACTCACTGGGCACAGATATAACTGTAGATTATTCCTCGCAAGTACTAAGGAAGTGGAGAATGAGGGCAAAAATAGTTTGGATTTGATATAATGTGCAACATCTGACAAACTTCATACTCTAAAGGAAGCGGCAGTGGATTTCTGTCTTTATTTGTCTTTATATAATTTGGGTGTCGTCTTTATATAATTTTTATCATCCTCTTTCTTTAGGAAGTGCAGTGAAGAAAGGAATACTGTATATTATGTTTATCTGCTTCCCTAATAAATCCTTAGAATTATATTACCTTTGGGTTGTATTTCTAAACAGAAAGGGACAATAATAACCAAGTTTACTAAAGGAATCCCTTTCAGTTTTTCAGTTTACAATATTTTTTCAGTTATGTTAACCTCTGACAATATTTTTTCTGGGAAAAGAGACACACTCAGTTCTCTCTTGTATTTTCATTCCTAGAGCTCTTTGCACTTCACTGCTAATTAACTTTCAATAACTGTCATAGGGTTACAGTCAGTCAGTATGAATCAGAAGGAAAATGTAGCTTTAGGGGACCACACTCTGTCAGAAACTATTAGAAACCTTTGCTTGATTTCCAAGGAGAACATATTCACTCAAGCAAGATGCAACAGCTATTAGGCAGTGTTCTACCACACTAAGAATTCCTTAATAAAAGCGACTTTATTCTTTTGTTATAGCAGTCCTTCTAGGATGGCTGTGATTAATTATGCTGCATTTCATAGCTTCCTATTTGAAGCGTGTCTGTGTGTTTGACTTCCTGAATGGTGATGTTGCTTTGGCCGAAGCTGGGATTCTGAGCTAAAAGGCTATTTTTTTAACTGTTTGCTTACAAGTATGATATGAAGGAATGGAGGAGGTTGTTTATTGGTGCAGCTCGACTCACTGAAGCTGTGCCCTTGTCAGATCTTACAAGCTGAGAAGAGTTGAGATCAGCTTTTGGCTGAGATAGCTCTAGGGAAAACCTAGGTGTGGCTGACAGTGATGTTGGCGATACTGGGAATCAGTCAAAACATTTACCCGAGAAGTCTTGTGCTGATGAGGTACAAAGCTGAGATCCTGGGCATCAGAATTTAGATAGTGGTGTTTGAAATTCCCATGACATAATATGCAGGATTTTCAACCACAGTGTTTTAGACAAATTGACATTTTAGTAATTTGGTGTTGACAGGGAGCGAAGCAGACAACAGTGCAGAGTAGCGACCCTGATGTTCTTTTTCATCTCAAGCTTTGGGAGCTCTGGGTTATATCACCCGATATATTCTGGCCCCTAGAACACTCCTTAATATCATCTGCAATGTTCTGGTTTAGCCGCTTAAAAGCTGAATGCATCGTTAGATATAATACTGAATCCTCTTTGTGCCACTGAATCCTTCCTGTCCTACAGAAAACCCTGCTACTCACTGCTGATGTTTATTTGGCGTGTACAGCCATACCGATAGGCTAGCGCTGTGTACCTGACTGATGGTGAGAGTCTCTGCTTGTCAGAGCCTTGCCTGCGCTGGCCCCCACCTGAGCCAGCCCCTCTCCCCAAGCCACTGCGGCATTTGCAGCCTGGCAGCCTGGGGACAAGGCATTAAGGGTGCCAGCTCCCTTCCCACGAGGTGATTCCCATTACCCTATTGCGGCCTATTGTTTACTTTCTGACTAATGCTAGTAGAGGATTTTGATTTCCAGGCATACCATTAAAATCACAACACATGCTCCTGGTGACTAACGATGCTTCCTCTGATTTTTTTCCTTTTTCTTTGCTCTCCCCTCCCCCTTCTTACGTCAGCAAATGGTATAATTTGTTTGCAGAGTTACAGGGTGTTTTATCTTTCTTTGGCCAGAACCAAGTGGATGCAGGTTTGTTAAAGCTACGGCAGTTCTTTCTTTCTTAGAGTTGGCATGTGGGCGTTGGATTGTGTCATTCGTAGGAGGTGAACGTCAAAGGAAGTGGGATCAACTGTTGGAGGAGATTTGTAATCCAGGTACTTAATATTTAGTTTCCTGGAAAAGAAAGAAAAAATAGCAAAACAGGCAGCCTCTCTGCCTTTAGCTTTCCCCATGTAATCAGAATAACACAATATCTATATCTGCTTAAGAACATTTTTTTTTTGCCTTAGTTTATTTAGGATAAAGAGCTACTGTATTTCCCTTTAAATGGTTTCACATGTTTTGGTGGATTCTGTTGAATGTTTATTCCAATAATACAAATAATTCATGTTCCATAAGTGCCCTTGCAAATAATGCGATTTATTACCAGGTACATTGTGTTGTCTTTTTATTTGATGTAAATGGTCTCTTAGAGTTAAAATTAGACAGAAGAGCCATTTCAGACTATTTTGTTCATCTCCAACTGTTTTTGCAGGAGTGCATTAGTCTGAAGTATTTCACAGGCAAAATACAGAGTTATTTTTTGGGGAGAAAAATGATCTACAAAAAAAATAAGTATAGGTACTTATTGTTACAGTAGTTTTATGTTGATCTCTGTATTTTACATGACATGTATAGATACTGAGCTAGATACTGCTCTACTAGGAATATTTATTTCTCCTAAACTGCTGTAGGTAGTCTAGATATCTTTTGCAGTCCTTGTTCAGGCTAAGCTTGAAAAACGAACAATGGAAATGATTTTTGAAAGGTTACTTATGTGTCATATTATACTGATTAGGCAAAACAGCCTTTTTTATCATGCTTTTTTTTTCTTAAACATTTGCATATTTAATCTAAGATTCAATCTAAAATTTAATGCAAGATTCTTATGTCCTAGCTATCCATGTTTTTGAAAAATCAATGTGTCATAACACATGCTTTCCTGTTATATCACAGGTGGGGGGTCAGGAGTGTCTGAGAGAGAGGCAGTCTAAATGTTTTTAAATAAACTGGTATGAGTAACACAGCTTTTTCCTTTTTCTATAGTTTCTGATTACGCAGCTTTCCCTCTTCCGCAGCATTTAACCCTAGATTAATTGGACACTCATTTTCCTATTGGTATCAAAAGGAACTTTAGGTCAGATGGAAGGAAGGTTCAGTCTGCTGATGTTAAAATGTTCAGAGAAGGATGTGTATGCATTTGCTGGAACCACAGTCCCTCGCTCTGATTTCGGCTAAGTATTCTGGTGTAAATTCATTGATTTCAGTGATATTGATATTCCTTATTTACACAATAGTAAGCAAATTCAGGTCCAGGCTTCTGTTAAGTACCAGTGGGCCTTAAATATTTATCTGGTTTATTTTTAGTGTGCCAAATGTAGCTATTTATGTAGTAAGGAAGCAGTGATACAAATCTTACTGGATTCCTCCTTTGCTTTGAATTTGCAATAGAGAGGCTTTTTTTTTTTAAACAGGAACTCTTATTATTTATCATGTCAAATTTGCTCTGATTAGTATGTTAGTCTTCATTTTTTCCACAGCCTCTTAATTCCCTGATAAAAAGATAAGAGATCCTGTTCTTTATCTAAAGGAACATTGATATAGCCTACGGAAATGGCAGGCATGGCAGTTTGTCAGTTACTTCACATGAGAGCCCTCAAAGCAGCTTCAGTTCCATCTGATATCATATTCCAGAAAGTCATTTACTGCCCCACAAAAATAGCTTTCCTGCCAGTCTCCTCTAGAAGCAGAGACTTGTATCATACAAGGAGAAAATGTTAGGACTGCATCAGTCAGTTAATGAATCAAACAGCTATAGGAAAACAAAGCCATTTTAAACTAAAACTTTTGAGGGTGAAATCTGAGTCTCTTTTAAAATGTAATTTAAATAAGATGCCTGGTACTGTTTATAACAATAGGAGATGTCCCTGTACCCTAAGCTTATTAACTTGCAAAATGCCCTTCCCATCCACTTTATCTGAGGCCCTGGATGCTCTTTACACAAAGTTAAATATGAAGTTGGCTCAGGACCTAGGGAAAAAAAAATCAGTTCCTGCACTAAAACTGAAACCAAAGAGCACTCCATCCTGCCCGCCCCCTGCACAGACATGTAAACTGCTGAGCACAGGGAAATCAAATACTTTGGAAGACCTCAGCTTCAGGTGAGCAGCAGGATGTGTACCAAGCCACAGAAGAATGCAGTGCCAGGGCTGAGCATACATATGCCAGTGACAGAGTTCCCCAAACAAGTAGGTCTGTTTCTAAGCCGTTGAGGTTTGCTCACAATGCAGAGCAGAGACAACCAGGAAACCTGGGCTCCTTGGAGGGAGCTTGTGAGCAGGCTACACTTGAACTCAGAAACAGTGCCAGCAAACCAGAAAAGTTAAACCTTTAAACTTCTAAACACATCAGTTTTCCAAATATTTTGCCATTTTAGAGTATAACTTCAGATATAAATCAAAAGCAGGGAACATGATATAGCTGTACTGACTAGAGTCTGTGATCCTGCAGGGGGGTAATGAAGCAGTTATCAGAACTGTAGCCTCTTTCATTCCTTATATGTACTGCACAGCTGGAAGGAGGTGGGGATAACAGATTGACAGTGATTGTTTGGTCCTAAAGCAGCTGTGAGGTTGTCCAGCAATGGTGTGCAGGTACTGATACCTTGTATGGATTTATTCTGGGATGGAGATAGTTCCCAAAATTGTGAGGAGGTTCCAAAGCAGAGATTAGTGGAACTAACAGTTTGAAAGTGGCATGTACTCTTTGATGATATCTAGTACAAAGCATAGAAGAAAGCATATATGTACAGGTAATTATTTGATTGCTAATAAAATCTTAGAATCTGATGGGCCAGTGTTTTGCCCAGTGTTAAATATTGCACTTTGGGCCTGCCACTGTTAGACAAAAGGGATTGGATCTCCTTACATTCTCTATAAGAATTTCCTATTTTGCCTAAATGGACAGTAAAATTCTCCCCTGCCTTAACTGTGGAAAAACTGAGATCCTAACCATAAGGATCAGTTGGAGCTTGAGTTCTTTCATGGCTTCCGCTACCAAATCAACGTCTTGGGTTTCTGGTAGTGGGACACCTTTTGCCATCCTGGTGTTCAGGACTCCCTCTCGTCACAAAATGTATGTGGGGCCTGAGGAGATGGAAAACTCTGCAGAAAGGATTTTATGCTGTAAACTAAAGTATCTTTTCTGTCTAGGCTCTGTAAGTCTAGAACGGGACACATCCTATCCATAACCCATACGTTCTGCCCTTATCCTTTCTAGTCTCCCCTCTAAAATCCTATTAAAGATTTTGCATGATATAGGACAGGCAGGTGGTAGCACTGAGGTGAGTGAGCCTGTGTTTATGCCAGGATGGCGGGGGAAAGGCATTCCCCCTGAAAAGATGCACAAAGGACAAATTAGACTAGTGGATGGAAATGCCAGAAACTGGCATGTGGTTTTACACAATGTCTCAGAAATTAGCACTTTTGGCTCTTAGACCACTGGTTTATATGCAGGTCAGCTCAACAGCTGTCAAATACTATTACTTTCTTTTGATTTGGGATGGTCTGTGGTAAACAGTTTGGTGATCCTAGCCTAGTCTTTAGTTAATAAATCACAGAAGCCAAGTCCTACCGCTACTGTTGGCATCCTAACTGATAGTCTCAGAAATGTATCTAAGACTTCATTGGCAGCTGAACAGTCCTCACCAGTTAGAGAAAGGCAGGCAAGTCCTAATCTTGTAGGACCAGGGTTTTTTTTTGCTGTGTCTGTCCTGTGGGGAAATAGAGGACTTACCCAGTGTAATGAACTTTAAACATCATTCGAAATCACTTTATTTGATTATAAAGAGAAAAAAATCTTAACAGAGCTTGAAAAGGAAAGAGAAGTAATAGATAAAGTCAACCCACTGTGTCTGTTATTAGAATTCACATCACATGGTACGGTTTTGTAAAGAAGCTATGAGAACAATGTCTTATTTATGGTTACGTATGTGTTGTCTGTCTTGCACTTTAAGATTTACATTCGTATTAAATGTTACGTCTATACAGGAACCTCTAATAATTATTCTGGGACTTGACAAAGCACTCTTGGAAAAATGATTTGTTAACAGTATTAAACAAGTGTGAAAAAAATTATACTCATTCCAGCAGTTCTTTGTTTCCTGGAATTAAATGTTAGCCCTGATGTGCTCAGCCACCATAATGATTAGTGTGTGTATTGTCAAAGGAGCTTGTCAAGCTCTCTTAGATCAAAGGAGGTTATTTGTACTAAGAAGGTTCTGATAATGTCTTCCTATTACTTTGTAATCACACTTTTGCAGTAACACCATTACAGTGGCTGGCCTGTCATTATACCCCTTGAGGAAAACCAAGGACTTCTGATAAACCAGGTGTGTACTTGGTAGGCGCCTTTTCCGAACTGTGACTGAAAGTCCAGAAGCCAGTAACAGAGTGATACTGGCTCAGGATCTTGTTCTTTGCATTAATGCTCTGAGTATGAGTACAGTAACTGGTTAATGGCCAATTGTTTTATGAAATCTTTCCTGTGAGGCTTCACTGTAAAAAAATGTCCCCCAGAAACTTGAAAAAGGGCTAGTAACTGGTGTTAACAAAGGTATTGAGGACAGAAGGATTCACAAGAACTGCTTCTCTAACCCGGCATGTCATAACCAAGCACTGGAGCAGACATTGTATCAGCACTGAAGAGAGTACTGACTTCTTGGCAGAGACGGCCTTTTTTGTGTTTGAAACCATTGCCATTGATTTTAACCAGGAAAATAATGAGAAAGACAGGGCAACCTAAGCCATCCTAATATTGAGAAGGTCCAGGAAGGACAAACCATCCTAAAAGTCTTTCAGGAATACACAAGCAGCCTGTGACTTTCTTCTGCCTTTTGACCCATGAAGTTTTTGGTGTCTTGCTGCTTCCTATTTTCTTTTACGTGCATGCTCTGACTAGTTCAGCTCAGGCTTTCTGTTGTCAACACACCCATAATCTAGCATTTTCAAACTATGTAAAACTTTCCTTGCTCTTTCAGAGCCTGTTCGTTTTGGGTGGTTTAGTGTTTTTCTTAACAATGCATGCAGCCTGCTATTGCTCATCCGTGCACCTCTGTACTCACTCACCCCAACAGACACATAAAAATCAGTCTCTTGTAATTCCCATTATCAGTAAAACATGCCGGTTTGGTCTTAATCCCCTCCACTCTCAACATTCCGTTTTAAAATTTATCCCATTTCTGCTTTGACACACGGTTCTCCTTCATTATAAAACTTCTTAGCCTTCTTAGATTGCCTTAACAATTGAGGAACTCTGTGAGAGGAAGTGTTTATTTCTGTGAGATATTTTAAAATAAAACATCTAACGTTTTATGATAGCAGAGATTTATCTTGGTATAAATGTGTCTCTGTCTAATGACTTTTTTTTTTCCTCACTAACTCAGAAGATTTGTCTACTGCCTTTTTCCATATCTGAATGTACACATGGGAGAGACTGAGAAATAAATGCTATTGAATGAATTAGGTAGAGATATGTGAAGGGCTTTGATGCTTGATTGATGGATTTACACAATAAATAGGCAGCTTTCCAGTGCCTTTCCCTAAAATAAGGCAATTTGCTTAAAGGGCTATCTTTGTAAAATACTGATAAGCAAATCGTAATACTTATTTAAATATCTATGTAGGGAGAGTCAGGATGTACAGTCATTTTGTCCCTACTACATTCTTGCAGACACTTGTGGAATGCAGGAGGTACCTCAAATAGATCTTTACAAATCATTCTTTGATGCAGTCATTTCAACCTTTCCCAGTATTAATATTAGCTCTCATTGACAACTGAGGATTTTAGTGGCAGTGAGTGCAGCAGAGTGCAAGTGGTTGTTTCATGCCAGGCAAAAAGTGAACATAAGACCTGTGATACTGAGTCAGATGAAGGGCTGAACAAGCCTGGACTCCTGTCTCTGGCAGTGGCCACAGAAGCTTAAAGAAAGAGTTAGAAGAACAGAACAAGGATAAAGTAACACTTTCCCCACTCTATCCTCCTAGTAAAGTGGGTCTTTTCAATCTGGCATCTATCCTGACAAGGTAAGAGAGAATAATTTAAAAAATCTGTTGGCAAGGAGGGGAGAGTGGAGTTCTCTTCAAAGCACTTGCAGGTTTTAGTTTTTTGATCCAATGCCAAATGCAACAATGGTACTTGCCAAATGCCCTTGCAGTGATACTTGTCCTAGGTCTTTAAAATATTACACCTTGCTCTCTGTACTGTGCTATTCTGTTTCTGCTGATGTCAGTGGGATTCCTCTAAAGCTGAAACTATTGCCAAGCCCTTGTGAAAATCCTGCTTGTTCTGACGATAGCATACATTTCTGGTGCGTAAAAGAACAGGAGAGCTCTGTCCCTGCAGCTAGTAAGACAAGTGGTTAGTAAGAGATGTAATTTCTTCTTGTCTAGTTGAGACTGGAAGAGGGTATGCTGTATGCTGCACATGGAAACATCCTGTTTTACAGTACTGCATCCTTTATCACAGTAGTCTATGGCTAGAGACCATGTTCTAAAAGTTAGGGTAGAAGTTGGGTTGGTCCCTGTGGTCCTTACCATTTACTTATGACCAGCCTTTTATCATACTTTCGACATGTGGAGCCAAGTTCAGTCTGGTTATAAATCTACTCAAGGCAATGGCATCAGTACCAGGAGCCACCCTTATCTGAGGCACTGACTCCTGGGCAGTTCCACCTCAGGATTAGGCCTGCTAAACTGTGTACAAGTTTAGTGCATAAAACGTGTGAAAAATGGAGGCACAAGAGTGACTCCAGATTGAAGGCTGAAATTCTGTTTTCATGAAATGCCTGCTTTTTTTACTTGCAATGTGCTCCTCTCCTAGCCTTTTCATTTGTATCATATTGGTATTAAAGTGAAAAGAGATTTTTATATGTCTGTGTGTTCATTTTGCCGTTGGAAGGTTTCACATTAACAGGACAATGAGCTTCTGGCTTGGACAGTGGTTTGCTCTTGAAAAAAACTTTTTAAGCTTTTAATCTTAAAAGCAACATGGTCTAGAAACATCAGCTTTTGTTCAGTTTCTTTAAACCTCAAGTTTGAATGCCCAGAACTGTTTTTCCAAAGGAAAGCTGCCATAGGCAGGTATTATTTGCCAGCTGATTTGGGCCTTCGGCAGTTATTAGCTCTGAGCAAGCTTCTTCAGTGTGGAGAGACACCACAAAACCGGTAAGCTCACAAATACCATTCCTACTTCAAAAGAAGTTAGAAGTACCAAACACCAGAGGATCTTGCCAGCTCCATAAGCCAAACAAACTTCAATTTAAGGAGGTCAGAAACAACTTAGACACACCTGGAAAAACTCATAAAGTGTTTGAGCCTAATCGCTGTTGCTCAAGGTGTCCAGAAGCTCTGCAAACATTTGAACAATGTGTGAGCCAGACAGGTGTGGCTTAAGCAGCTTAGATGCCCAAAGAAACTCAGCAGGCTAGAATCACTGAACTAAGGCTTGTCTATTTTTTTTTTTTGTAATTTGTTCCTATATGTCTTTATACCTTTTCTGTAGGGAGAGAAGATGCCAGCTTTTCCAGTATATGGACACAGAAAGGACAGGAATAAAAGCACCTGTGGTTGTTCTCACAGGTGAAAAAAAAAGTCATCTGGCATGAGGTCAGAATGGGCTCAGAAACAGTCCCAGTGCACAGGACAGCGCTTCTAAGCAGGTGAGCTGCTGCCTACGGCATGACTTCCGCTTCTGCTCTTTCCATGCACCTGCTGTCAGTTAGGAGCAGCATCTTCCAGTCCCAAATGCCTGTGTTTTCTAAACTGGTCAGTGATCTTGCATGGCTGTGGGACAGCTTTAGAAGCATATCAGTTCTGGAGAAAGGCATTTACAGCTCTTTTTGAAAATGAGACGCTTTTAAAGAATCTTTAGATGACCAAAACTTGAAACACTCAAAATCACTAGCTATTGTTACGTAGGCATGTATGTTATGTAGGCATATATTTCCCTTTAAGTGTTTTCCATTCTTAGTACAGGCATACCTTGGAGATATTGTGGGTTTGGTTCCAGACCACCACAATAAAGCAAATATCGCAATATTTTTTGGTTTCCCAGTGCATGTAAAAATTATGTTTACACTATCCTGTAGTCTTTTAAGTGTGCAATAGCATTATGTCTAAAAAAACAATGTACATACCTCAATTAAAAAATACTTTATTGCTAAAAAATGCTAACCATCATCTGAGCCTTCAGCGAGTCATAATCTTTTTGCTGATGGAGGGTCTTGCCTCAATGTTGATGGCTGCTGACTGATCAGGGTGGTGGTTGCCGAAGGGTGGGGTGGCTGTGGCAATTTCTTAAAATAAGACAGCAAGGAAGTTTGTCGCATCGACTGACTCTTCCTTTCACAAACGATTTCTCTGTAGAGCGCGATGCTGTTTGATAGCATTTTACCCACAATAAACTTCTTTCAAAATTGGAGTCAATCCTCTCAAACCCTGCCGCTGCTTTATCAACTAAGTTTATGTCATATTCTAAATCCTTTGTTGTCATTTCAACAATGTTCACAGCATCTTCACCAGGAGTAGATTCCATCTCAAGAAACCACTTTCTTTGCTCATCCATAAGAAGCAACTCCTCATCCGTTAAAGTTTTATCATGAGATTGCAACAATTCAGTCACATCCTCAGGCTCCACTTCTAATTCTAGTTCTCTTGCTATTTCCACCACATCTGCAGTTACTTCCTCCACCAAAGTCTTGAACCCCTCAAAGTCATTCATGAAGGTTGGAATCAACTTCTTCCAAACTCCTGTTAATGTTGATGTTTTGACCTCCTCCCATGAGTCACGAATGTTCTTAATGGCATCTAGAATGGTGAATTCTTTCCTGAAGGTTTTCAATTTACTTTGCCCAGATCCATCAGAGGAATCCCTATCTATGGCAGCTATAGCCTTACGAAATGTACTTCTTAATAAGACTTGAAAGTCAAAATTACTCCTTGATCCATGGGCTGCAGAATGGATGTTGTGTTAGCAGGCATGAAAACAACATTAATCTCGTTGTACATCTCCATCAGAGCTCTTGGGTGACCAGGTGCATTGTCAATGAGCAGTAATATTTTGAAAGGAATCTTTTTCTGAGCAGTAGGTCTCAACAGTGGACTTAAAATATTCAGTAAACCATGTTGTAAACAGATGTGCTGTCATCCAGGCTTTGTTGTTCCATTTATAGAGCACAGGTAGAGTAGATCTAGCATAATTCTTAAGGGCCCTAGGATTTTCGGAGTGGTAAATGAGCATCAGCTTCAGCTTAAAGTCACCAGCTGCATTAGCCCTGAACAAGCCTGTCCTTTGAAGCTTTGAAGCCAGTCATTGACTTCTCCTCTCTAGCTATGAAAGCCCTAGGTGGCATCTTCTTCCAATAGAAGGCTGTTTTGTCTACATTGAAAATTTGTTGTTTAGTGTAGCCACCTTCCTCAATTATCTTAGCTAGGTCTTCTGGATAACTTGCTGCAGCTTCTACATCAGCACTTGCTGCTTCACCTTGCACTTTTACGGTATGGAGATGGCTTCTTTCCTTAAACCTCATGAACCAACCTCTGCTAGCTTCAAACTTTTCTTCTGCAGCTTCCTCACCTCTCTCAGCCTTCACAGAATTGAAGAGAGTTTGGGCCTTGCTATGCATTAGGCTTTGGCTTAAGGGAATGTTGTGGCTGGTTTGATCTTCTATCCGGACCACCAAAACTTTCTCCATATCAGCAAAAAGGCTGTTTTGTTTTCTTATCATTTGTGTGTTCATGGGAGTAGCACTTTGACTTTCCTTCAAGAACTCGTCCTTTGCATTCACAACTTGGCTACCTGTTTGGTGCGAGAGGCCAAGCTTTCAGCCTCTCTCGGCTTTCGACATGCCTTCCTCGCTAAGCTTCATCGTTTCTAGGTTTTGATTTCAAGTGAGAGACGTGCAACTCTTCCTTTCACTGGAACACTTGGAGGCCATTGTAGGGTTATTAGTTGCCCTAGTTTCAGTACTGTTGTGTCTCAGGGAACAGGGAGGCCCAGGGAGAGGGAGAGAGACAGGGGAACGGCTGGTCGCTGGAGCAGTCAGAACACACACAACATTTATCGATTAAGTTTGCCGTCTTATATGGGCACAGTTCGTGGTGCCCCAAAACAATTGCAATAGTAACATCAAAGATCACTGACCACAGGTCACTATAACAGATACAATAACAATGAAAAAGTTTGAAATATTGCAAGAATTACCAAAATGTGACCCAGAGACAGGAAGTGAGCACATGCTGTTGGAAAAATGGTGCCGATAGATTTGCTCAACTCAGGGTTGCCACAGACCTTCAATTTGTAAAAAACGCAATATCTGTGAAGTGCAATAAAGCGAAGCACAATAAAATGAGGTATGCCTGCATTGCTCACTGGCTGTCCACTGAAGCAGGGTGTTATATTAGCTTCTTTCACTACTGGTCGTAGCATCCCAGCCTTGACAGAGACATTTCCTATGTCTATGGAAAATGGAGGCATGAAACGTACAAAGAAGAACAGTGAAAATCAGAATATTGAGAGGAGGTTCACAAGCACACGCACAAAAACTAGCTACAGAAGCATAAATAGAGATTTTTTTTTTTTTTTTAATCTGGAGAAAAAATATAGCCCAGTGCTCCTGTGGGGACTCTGTCTACAGGAAACTACATGCTTCAGGTGCTTCATTTAGAGGGGAAAAAAAGGAAACAAGTTGAATCAAAAATGCTAGAATTTGTTGTGGTACACAGTGGCTGGCTGTCTTCTGCAGTGGGAAAGCAAGGTAAGGGCTGTTGACACTATCATACTCATAGTTCTCAGGTGTTTCCTATAGAGATCTTTTGTTACCTGCTGTCCTTGGGAGAGAGACAATAGCTATTATATTTGTTTAGGATGCAGTGTTCCAGAGTTTCTGCAGTCTGGGAAAAATAGCAACTGGGAGACTGGAGTAACGTCTAGAGTGTTCCTCTGCCTCTTTCAGCAGAAGGATGCAACACACCTGGACTCATTGCACTCTGTGTGTGATTACTGTTTGGAGGATAATTAACCATTAAACTTCAAAGTCTTACCTAAATGGCTAACGTAATAAGGATGCTGAGGAGTGGAACTGAGTGCCGGGACACCACCCACTGTTCGGGGTTTCCACTGTTGTGCTGCTGTCCACTGGCAGTTTGCAGACTGATCCAAAGGACTTCTTTTCAGCAGGTATCTACACCAGCCATTGCTCCTTTTTTTGATCTGTTTTAAGCACTCATAAATAGAATTTCTTCTCTCTCATGATAAATACTGATGATTTTAATTGTTTTGGTGATTTTGATTTTTATGCAGAGCCTATTCAAAAACCCAGATGCAGAGCAGTGGTATAGATTGCTTGTTCTGTACATGTCTTTTGCAGAAAAAGGAAATTTTCAGTTCTAGGCTGAAGTAATTTCTTTACTGTGGGAGCTCTGTATTTTCAGTGCATTAGTAGCAGAACATCAGACTAGAACCAGGTCTTCTGCTTATATTGGCTTTATGAATGTGGTTATTATTGCTAATTACAATTTTTAACATCCTGTAAACTGCAGGGAAGTCAAGCACCTTGGGAAATAAGTTATTTCATATTTAAGACTTATGCTTTCACAACTGGTTTTCTGTAGTGTCACATCTCAAAAATGAACTTAATGGTGTTGTGTGTGGCATGGCATGTGCATCTGCAGGACTCTATTTGACTTTTGGTACTATTTGTTACTGTTGCAGTGTCAGTCTCATACCTAAAGTAGTGATGCTCGTAACAAAGCAAAACAAACCTCATTCTGCATGTCCTTCAAAATAAGACTAAGATCAGAGTTTGTGTTAGGAAACACTCTGGTCTTACTGGCTTTTTTATCTTCTTGTCCAAAGAATAACTTTGAATTTAATTTTCAGCCATTCCAATATATTATGTGTGTTGCAGATATTTTTTATAATAGTGGTTCCCAACTGGTGAGGCTGGTCCAGCTGATGAGACATGAGCCTTGCATACTGTGGAGAGGATCTGAAGAAAATAAACTCTGCTGAATCTGAGTGGGTTCAGGAATCTCCTGGACTGGTCATACTGGGGAGCAGGGTCCAGGATTACCTGAACGCTGTCTGCTCTCATCAGCACTTCTAGAAGAGGCATCAGAGCCAGCAGTGGAGGCAGCACCTGCAGCTCCACAGCACTCCTGGGGGCGGAGGAAAGGCAGAAAGGGAGTGGTGGCAATGTCAGGACTAGGGAGAGTGAGGATGAGGCAACGGGGTGCCACCATGGATGGTATATGAGTGAGCTGCATCTAATAAACCTTGGTTCAGCTGTCAGCTCTCTCAAGCAAGTCTTGGCTACAGAATAATTATGGACCTTTGTCTACTAGGAAATGTGATTTCTTTATTTAAGCTAGTGTATTCCATATGACAGAAACTGTATTAACTCCTTTAGTGACAGTTTGTAGCACAAATCCTGGCTGTTTAACTGGATTTATCATGGCTATTGGGAGCATAAATGTGTTTACAGATTTGTTGTGAAAGCTTTTTTGTGTGTTTTTCTCATAGCAAGTCAACTTCCATGTGGTGCAATTATGTTCAAGATGTTCCCTGTAGCACTGGAATAACGTCAGATTATATTGTGTGTGCATATTGATCTTCAAAAGGATTTTATTGAAGGCGTGATATACCATGTCAGAAGGAGAAAGGGATCTTACTTTCTATCAAGAAAGGCATGCTAAGCTTAAAACACAAAAAATCCTGTCAAATCCTGTTGTCTTATTATGGAGAAGTGTTTGTCACTGTCTAGTGAAATGTGAGGCTTTCTCCCCCATTAACCTCTCCTTCCTGCTCCATCTAACTGCCAGAACTAAGTCTGTCTATTTGCAGTTTTCTACACTCGTTCTACAGCTGTCTGCAGCTTTTTCACTGTTGGAAGTTTGAGGCAAAAGCAGTGAGACGTTTCAGAGATAAGAGTTTGAAAAATGAAATAACTTTCTTTTGGTTTGGAAAGTTTCTTAGTTTTCATTTGGTTTGTCATACCATATAATTTGGTCTGGAAACTTCTCGCGTGTTTGATGCAGCTGTACTCAGGACGGAGAAGTGCCTTTGACCTCTTCAGAAGAGTGTGGCTCCTTAATAATATTATGCTGGAGAGTGAGTAAAGTGTGTGGGTGTAACAACGGCTTTTTGTGCTCTGCAGAAAGCAACTGAGCTCTTTGATGGAACCGATCACTGAAACAATGGGGGCTGCTGCCGCAGCAGAGGCCACCACAAGGCTGGAGGGGGACTTGGGCAATGGGACCCTGGGGCTTTCCCTGGGCCCCAGGAAGGAGCTCCAGGGCAGAGGAACGATTTGAATTGCAGCTGTGTGGAAAGGTGGGTGCAGACTCTGAGAGAGAGGGCAGCAGAAAAAACAGGCTAGCTTGGGAAGGCTTTCTGGCATAACCCTGAGAAAGAGGCTAGGGAGCTTTATAGGAAACAGGTGGGAATGAAAAAAAGAAACTGTCAATTGTTGTTCTATTCCTGATTCAGTGTAGTACATGGGCAGGACTGCCTCTGTGAAACACCTGGCGATTGCTTACCAAAAGAAGCCACCTAAAATTTTGTCTAACTGCTGAGGTCAACCAAAGTGACATTAATATGTGGCTGAATCCAGCCCTGGGCTGGCGCAGTTGCTTCAGACTGCAAGAGATAACTGTGTGGTCCTGCAGGTGGTCTCCGGGCTGTGCCATGGGGTGAGGAGGGAGAACAGGGCCCAGCGTGAGGGCGCAAAGCTCCGGCTCTGCCCTGTGTGCAAGCCACTGAAGCTTGTTGGAGGCAAGCGAGGACTGCGCTCAAATGTGTAACAAGGCAGCTGGAGCATATTGGCAAGAAAAAGAAGGCAGGTGGAGGAAGCAGGACCCGCAGGGATGTCTATAAAGCACTGCTACCTCCCAGGGCTTCTCCTGGGGTAACACAGCAATGCCCTGACCGTGGTGTGCTTTGCGGCTGAGTCTAGAAGCAAGTGTGGCCTTGATGAGGTGGTTTCCATTAGCTTCACACAGCCCAGTGCAGGCATTAATATGCGATTTATGAACACAGAGCAATTATGTTAAATGAAATTCCAAGGCAAAAAAATCCCTAAGCTGAAGTTGAAAGTATGTGTCATGAGCTTCAGGGAAATGCTGGATTCTGTGTGTATGTTTACGTTTCTCAGGGATTCCCAGGTCAGCTCTTTCCCATTAAGCAGTAGCTGCCAGCCCTGCCAGTTCTCTCTGAGATAGAGAAAACCCCTGAAAACACCATGCTGACTTCTGAGATCAGCACCAACAACAGCATTTCTGTTATCAAAGTGAATGAATGATGCTGACTATACATGAACCACAAGTGAATCCTGCTCACATTCTCTGAGCCATATTGGCCCAGGTGGTACCACAAAGAGCAAGAAATAGTAAAATCTTATTTTAACTTCTCAAGGAAGCAGAGAAGGCTGAGTAAGAACACATGGAGCTGTTCAACTGATGTGGAAGGGACTTTTGTGCTGGAACCACAGTTAGGTGTCAGAGGCACAGACAAACAGCATTGCACTAGGGATGAAGTTGGTCTATAATGCCTATCGTCAGACTTCTTTTTTTTTAGGTAACAATGTAATTTCCTGTCTGATGACAGTTCAGATATTAAATGTCACATCTGCCTAATACTTTCATTCTTAACTATGACAGGTTTTCCCAGTGCTTCTAAAACAGACAGTTGTGATCTATTTTCCTGCTGAATGATATTTAGAAACCAAAATTTGTTCTGTAACCCATTATTATTATTATTATTATTATTGTTATTATTACTAAGTCTTGTACAGGGATTACTCAGAGCATCAGTATATCAATTCTCCCGAACATGGGAAGGGTCAAGATTTTCAGATGCCATTATTTGGAGCCTGTAACATATTAGCCTGTGTTTTGAAAGCAGGTGTTCTTTTTCAAAGTTATACTTACGAACATTTTCCAGGGACATTCTTCTGTGATCTCTTGCTGTCTGTTTAGTCCAAGCCTATCAGCTCCTTATAATGCCTCTGTATCCAAGAGCAAGCTTCTAAGTCTTTGGCTGAAGTTGGCAAAGCAGTTAACAGTACAGACCTTTGAAAACTACAGAGCTCTAAATTCATGTTCCTGTGACCAGAGAGAGATAGGTGGAAAGATCAAAGAGGACACAGAGAACTTCAGAGACTAGGGTGTAGGGGTGTAGTTAGCCTTTGTCATCATCAGAAGCGAACAGAAGACAGGATAGGTGCCTTTGATAGGTACAGTGTCAATGTTACAGGAGGCAAAACATCTGTGGTACAAAAAAGTGTATTGACAGATGCAAGGAACTTGCAGCTGTGCTTAGCCTGTCTCTCCCTCTGAAAGTCACTGCAGTTACACGGCCTTTTGCTATAAGTGCTAATGCTATACAGGAGCATGAAAAAGGACACAAGTAGATCAGAGAAAAAAAAGGAAAGGGAAAATCCATATGTTCACTAAAAATAAATATAGGAGAAGATCTCTGGCAATCAAACTTCTGGCGGCTCTATGCTGATTCATGCCAGCTGAGAATCTGGCCCCAGAAACTGAGAGTTGGCAGTGCAGCGCAAGCAGAGTAACCATGTATGCAAGCATCAGGTAATATTTGTCATTGGTTTAGTAAATCCAGATCTACAGATGTACTTTGCTAATTGAAAATTTGACCTCGATGAAGAATATTGCCTGAAGTTTCGCGCAAGTTTATAAGAAAGTACCCAAGAATGTAGAAACCTTTATGTGCCTAATCAGTTACATATGTGCTAAGTTTTACAGAACAGTTTGATGTATGTTCAGAACAAAATCACATTTTAAAAGCACAAAATATCAGTGTCCAGGCCATTTTACAGAATTCAAGTTTTTACTATGCTTTAATCCAGTTAAAAAGCCTGTAGGATGAGCCATTTTAAAATATTTCACAAGACCCATGAGTCATTCAAAATCCTATCACATTTTTCCCTCTGGTTGAAATCACAGAAGTTACGAATGGTAAAAGACCTGTTAAATCATAGATAAAGAATGCTGCATGATGGGTTGGTAAAATACAAAAAAAATTCAGTTTTCATCTAGCCTGTAATTCCCTGGGCATGCATTCAACAGGTAAGACTGACATATCAGAGCTTACCCTCAGAAAGGAGTGGCATGCAGCTGTATCCCTTGGAGAGTTGCTATTCCTTTTCTTGGTTTCTCTACTGCTCCAGGTGAAAGGAGATTTCAGTACTACTCCTTTATCTAGCACAGTTAAGTTCCCCACCCTGTACCAGCTCAGCTTCTCTGGCAGGTATGTTGGGGAATGGCAGACCCAAGCTTTCATCTGCTCCCAAGTCTTCCCCTAAAAAATTGCACATTTGTGATCCCACAGAACCTGTTCTGTGCCTAGCCACGGACTAGCAATCTGGGTAGACAAGTAAGAGGTGACACTGGATCCATATATTCAGAGCTACAAGTGCTACTGCTTTGGGTGGTGATCTACCAATTCTCTGTGCACACAGCTTACAGCGGTGGTTGTCCCGAAAGACAACTCCAGAGCATGTGCAAATGGATCGTGTGATGGATTTGGGAAACACCGGGTTTTGCACTTGTGTAGTCATAATAGGAGCAACCAATTTAGGACAGCTTCATTGCCTTTAGATCTACACTGGGGCAAATCATGGTCCTGTCCTGGGCCACAGATCAAAAAGAGAAGATGGTTAGCTATCTGACTTGCACAGTTAAATAGTGATTGTACAAAACTTGTGCAAGAAAATGAGAGGCCAGCTTTGAAATCTGATTTATAGGTTCTTTGAATCAAAAGGAGGTTATGGCATTTTGTGTTTTTAATACAATCTCTGAGCATTTCTAGATAGCAATGAGCTTTGTATGTGCTTTTTTTTGTTTGGTTGGGTATTTTTTTTAGGAAAGGGTAAGTATTAGGTTCAGGGTAAATAAGGATATTAGATTTCTTGGTGATGAACTTTCACCTTTGCTCCAGCAGCAAACAGAATATGATGTTAAGTGAAATTATCTGATAGGATATTAGCTAAAGCAAAGGAGCATTAAAGAGATAGTCTTGCTCTTCAGGTATGTAGGAGGAAGCAGCGAATCTAAAATTCATCTAGATCAGATATGAGCGATAATAGAGATTAGATTATCCAGTCTAACTCTTTGCAACAGTTTCTGAATTTTGCAATTGCAAATTGGTAGAATACCAATACTTCCTCGATAATTTTGTTACTAGAATAAGGCCTGCCTTTAGTTGTATAGGTCAGTGCTGGACTGCCCTTTCATGGCTAGACTTCAACCTTTTTTTTCATATTTATTTCTTATTCCACTGTGATTGCTGAAATCCTTACCCTTTTATTTTCTTCTCCTTGAAACACTGTGCTCAGATTCCCCAAACCTTGCGTTCCTTGTTGGCCAGGAATTGCTAAAGGCCAAGAAAAAATCCATAGAAAACACTAGGCTTGGGGAGTCTCAGGTGAGCATAAACTGTAAGAGCATTTAATCAGAGAGAAAATCACGCTTTGTCTCAGCTTTCCCCTGTCACCATTTTTGGACCACATATTGGAGCTCAGAACTTACCTTTGGCAGAAACAAATTCAAATAATAGGAAAAATACGTGCCATTTGAGCCAGGATTCTGTGAAAAGATTGAGGGAAACAATTATTTTTCATTGCTTTCATGGTTCAAATCTATAGGATTAAGCATTACAAGACTTTTTTTTAGCTGAGGGAAAGCAGTGTAGTGTAGTAACTTTACATGTTGCATAGAGAGAAATAGTTATGGTTTTCAACAGATCTGAAATATTCTCACTATTAAATAGAATTCTAATTATTTCTTATTGCTACTTCTTTCAGGTTCCCGTTTTCACACATTTTTTCTTTCCCATAGTCACTTTATCCTCTCTCTAACCAATTCTTTCTGGAGGAAAAAAAAAATGGAAAAAAGAAAAGAAACCAAAATCACAGTAAGGAAGTCATGAAGTTAGAATGAGGAATTGCATGCAGTAATTTTAGTGACATCCCTCAGAACTCGATCATTGCCAGCAACCATAGGAAGGCCAGCAGGGAACCCAAAACACTCTGTTCCTCAGTTATATTGTGGGGAGAAAGTAATGCTCACCAAACAAGGCTGACGAGTCTGCATTCTAACATTTATTAGAGGTTGTTCTATAGCCTAATCCACTTCTCTTTGCCAAATAAGAGGACCAGGTTAGCAGCAACCTTTGGGTGTACAGCTTGTTCCTTATTCCCCACCATTGTGCAGGATCTGCCATCTGATCTTCGCTTTAGTAGCACATTTGAAAGGTCAATGGCACCCTTTAACAACATCCTTCCATTTAAAATTAAATGTATCCTGCTTTCAGAAGTTGTTGAGCTTCCGTTGTAATGAACTGAGATACTAATTTATTGTAAAATATCTTTCATCAAACTTAATGAGCTAGGTCTTGCCAATGCTAAAAATAAATCTGAATATAGAAAGTGCTTATGGAGTGAGCAAATCCAGCTGCAAAAATTTCATCCGTTGTCAAGAACACTGATCATGTAACATTTCTCTAGCTCTCAATTTCTTGTGAAATAAAACCAGATGTACTTACCCAGCTCCTGCAAAGAGGGAATTTAGTGAGGGATTGGAATGTCTTGTATAGTGACGATGCTAATTTCATACTTCTGACAACAGGTACAAAGATGTATTGATTTTAAAAAATCAACTTGAGGTAAATACCTGGCCTGGAAAATTTTAATCCAAATGATTAAAGTTTAGCAAGATCAAAGCACCTCAAAACAGGGTCTCATTAGAGGATACGTTAGGTAACAGATGAAGCTCTCAGCCCTGCTAGTAATCATCACCTTAAGATGGATCAGTACTTTAAGAAGATCATATACTTTTCTGTCTTTGAAAAGCTGGCAAATAATTTTGAAAACAAAAGGGCTTGTACAGCTAGTAATGAAGTGAACCTTGCAGCTATCTGGATATTACTCAATTGTGACCATGTGTTTTCTGCTCTATTTCTTAGCAAAAAGAACCTCAACCTTTGAAAAGGTTGAACATGTGTTTTATTTATGTTCCATACCTGTTTGTGAGCTCTCACGCTGATGTTAAACAGAGGAAAGCAAGCTGCAGTCTTTGCTTTTGTTGATTGCTAAACCCTGTATCTCACATGTCTGTGTCACCCACCAGTTCCTTTCTGACAGTTATGCGGCGATCACAAGGGTATTTTTTATTCTAGCTCATTCATCTGTCACTCGTTTTCTCTGAGGCCTCACCACCTGGGTCAAAGGCAGGAGAAGACAAATTTTGCTGTCCTAACTCAAGGAAACAGCTAGAAAAAGGAAGTAGTGGAGCTCATAAGTGAAGGAAGAAGTAGCCATGAGACTGGTCAAAGCTGTCAGAGCTGTTGACGCTGTGGTGTATAATTCCAGTTGTCTCAGAGGGTTTCATTTTGATGCAAGGACATGAGGTGGCAGGAAAACGTGGCAGTCTTTGTGGATTAGAGGAAGAAAAGTGACTGTTTATTTGTGTCACAGTAGCACCAGGAAATCCCAGTCAAAGATCAGAACCCCATTGGGCTCAATGCTGTACAGTCAGTTGACAAGACAACCCCTGTTTTAGGAGATAAGAATATGCTATGTGGATATAGCAAAGAAGGTGGGAAGTAGTTTGAAGAATAGATACATTTACAGAGTGTAGCAGAAAAACAATGATAAAATCCTACTCTGCGAAGGAGAGTGACTTGTAGGCATCATGGCAAAAGTGCCTTAAAAGACAGTAAGATGAGAGCTTTGTAACTTTTGACAGATTTTCTGCTGTATGAAGAGTTCTCTGCAATGCAAAATGTGTGTGTTTCTTGGTTGTTGTGCAGTAGATTGTTCATATGCTTGTTTGTCACTACAGCACTGGACTGAGAAAGCTAAAGATCAAATCTTTACAGAATTGTAAGGCTGAACTGTTTCTTCTTTTATTATCTATTAAAAAACTAAATGGAAGATGAGAACCTGTCCACTCTAAATTCATACACAAATAATTACAGGATCAGGCAACAAGAATGTACTTTCTCAAAGATGAGTGAATGCTTGGGCCTATTCAGGAAATTGATGGCAAACAGGTCATTCAAAAATAACTTTGTGAGGCTATGGAAAGTGGGTGAAATGAAATAAAATGCAGAGAGAAGGGGAAAAAGCTGATGAAAGCAAGTGTTTTATCTGATACCAGAAACTGTTGGTTTTCATTCTGATCTGTTGTTCTTGTTTCTGCATATAGCCTGTAGAATGCACTTCAGGTTTCTCAAAAGGTTATTATTTTTCCAGTGGCATTAGAAAGGCTGAAATGATATTTGCAATGAGGGTAAGTGACTCTCTTGAGGTTTTAGCACCCACAGCTCCAGATTAACCAGAAATGCAGGCATGTAGTAAATCTGAAAATCAGAGCCTCTAGGCCCTGCCTGCTCCAGAAAAGTCAACAGAAGTTTTGTTGGTAGGATCAGAACAGGACCACAGTATGTGCCCCAGAAGAGACATATATCTGAAAGAAAAAAGTCATCCAGAGTGAATGCCAACTCATAAAATGGTGGCCTCTCTTCTTTTTTGTCCAAATTGGCTCACTTGGGAAATCAGGAAAGCTCTGTTGTTGGTTACATGGATGGGAAGGACTACCCTTTCTGATATTAGTTTCAGCTGAACACAGATATAATTTGTATAAATTTATGTAATTTTAAATCAGCTCAAGTTTCCAGTTCCCAAAGTAAAAGAGCTTCATTCATGGTCTGAAGTAGATTAAAACAGTAAATACTAATCTGGCATTGGTTCTTGAGAAACTCTGCAAATAGAGAGATTCCTTCAACTGCTACAAGGTAAAAGTCTACGGAGGACTATAACAGCCACTTAATGACACTCAGCGTACCTACATAATAGGAAGGATCAATAAACTTTCATATCCAATAATACTCCTGGGGATGGAAGGTAGACAGAAAACTGTTATCTCAATTGGTAACGTGCAGGACCGTGAGGCCTATCCTTTGTGGAAGTTGGTGTGGTAGTCGGTTATTAAGACCGTAATAACAGCTATGTGGGTATAGGGTATGCTATAATCTAAAAATCTACAAAAATCTACCTTATTCCAGCTCATCTGGGTAAAAGTGAAAGCATCAGTAAAAAGGCAGCGATATGGGCTGCCATATGCAGAAAACCAGACTGTTTCCCATGGTCCTTGTAAAGTTTATATGCTGACTGGAAATGTATGATAAAGTATGTGCCACTTATCTCCACTATTTTACCCTCTTTTTGCTAGATTTTTGTGTCTAGAGAGAACCATTTGCAATTATGTAACACCAAAAGGGTGCTAGAAATTGGACATGTTACTTGGATGAAAGACTTCCTGTTCTCAGAAGATGGACAGCCAGGTCAGGGGACAAAAGGATAATGCAATAACCAATAAAGAGATCCATCTGTAGAGATACACCCATATACATGCAGTTACATCTCAGTTGTACATTAAATGGCTCTCTGCCTCACCATCAGTTACTAACTTGCTGTTTTCTTTCCAGAAAGAAAATCCCTGACAGAATTTAAGTGATGAGTAATGACTCTAATTTTTTTCATTCCTGCTGCCACACATATATGTACATTGGTCCTACGACTGCCCAGCAAATTGGAACTTTTTAACCTTTTATTACTGGCCCATGCCTGACCTTCACCTATCACTTACCAGTTACTCACCACCAGGTATGGCAGAGTCAGCTTCTGTGGGGAGACAGCACAATTGTATTTACAACAAGAAAGAGAATATTCTACTGATGAACAGGAATATACGGTTAGGGAAAACGTCAGTGCTTAAACCAGAGCCTTGCTATTCTCTCGGCGTTGTCATTGCTGAATCCTCTGCCCTTCCTTACAAGTGGGTTTGAGGAGGTGGTTGTTTTGGCTGGAATTAGAGAGGCACAGGTGGTACCACCAGCTGTAAATTGGAGGAGGCACTTCCTGATTTTGACCACTGCCTACATGTAAATCACTGCCAAGAGAGAAGCTGGAAAGTGTTGAAGCCTTCTCCTTGCTTGGAAAAGAGGCCTGGAGTGTGATCGTAACTTTCCTGTTCCGTAGGTTTTTCACCTGTAGCATTCAGAGCTCCTTACAAGCATGTGGCTTCCCACAATGCTGTGGCATAGATGCTCTTCAGCCATATTTGGCAGATGGATAACTTGAGGCACTAAAGTATTTTAAGTTCATGTGCCTAAATGTAGGCATATAAAGGCACTGGGAGCTCAGAGCAGATGAAAGTGTGCAGTGTGTTTGAAAAACAGCTTACTTTTTTAAAGGACCTTGATGTAGATTGAGATGGCTACTTAACTGTGGCAAAATATTAACCCCTTCAAGCAAATAACAGCTTGGTCTCTGTGAGGTCAAGATTTTGCCCCCAGCTTTAAATGTTTGTGGTGGGAGACTTGTCCAAAGCTGCAGAGTAAATATTAACGTTGGGTCATTGGCAAGGAGGTTGGCCTCTTGTTCTTGGGAATGGTTTTTAGAGGACACCGGAGAGTTTCTGTGTAAATCCTTGCATAGGCAGGAATAGGCCTTGTCTCAAGTGCAAGCACACACAGCCATTTGGAGTTATGTATTTTATTATCAGGTTAGAATTTTTAAAATTATTATCTGGTGCTCATTTCCCTATATAATCACCTTTACATAATGAAAGCCTATACTGCTGGTCCTGACTTGCCTTGTCTTTGGGAAATTTGGGATGTTGTGTCTTCTCATTTACCTAATGCTGAAAGCCATTGCCAGGAATGATCACTCTACCCATTGTCAGCTCGCTGTCTTGTCTTTTTTTTTTTTTTTTTTAATCCACACTGTCCTAAATTTGGGTCCACTGTACATACACACAGAGAGCAGCGAGTGAGTGAAAGAAGTTATAGAATTAACCCACCAACGTGTGCTGCTCACCCACACACTCGAGGAGAGAGAAAGATTAAAAGATTAAAGTTACAAACTAAAAACTACCTCAGGCTACTGATGAGATCTAAGTGACTGGATGCTAAGCCAAACTCCCACTCCTGAGGTGCAGCGCCACACTTGCTGTCACTCAAACCAGATTTTCTCTCTTTCCTCTGCCATCCTCTCCTGCCACTAGCTTCACTATTTTTACAGACCAAAAATTAAATAATAAGCTAGTTCTGCCCTGCAGAGCAACACCTCAGAAATATTGAGGTGATCATGTAGCTAGTTTTATGCACTCCTGAAATTCTGGAGTTTGAAGAACTGTCTGGCAGCCTTATCGTGTGCCTCATTTGCCCGTATCACAACCTCTGGATCATTTCAGTTCAGAAGAGGCCCAGCGTAGGAGTCGGAGGGATGAAAATTTGCCCCAGTTTGAACTGTGGTAACTACATGGGGAAGTTTGCAAGTTCTTCAGTGCTTGCTCTTTCCTCCAGAGAAGCGTCATACAAGCCTCACTCTGTGAAACTTGCCATTAAATGTGCTCACAGCTTTATATTCCTTTCTGCCATTTGTTAATGTATTTCTTCACATTTTCCCCATATCTTCGGTAGGACTGGGTGAAGAATGGCCTTTTGGTTTTATGGCTGAAAGATACAGAAGTAGAACTGAGTTCTGGGCCTTCCAAAACACAAGTCATTTTGTTGCACCTATATGCGTATATGTGATACAAAATGAAACAGATATTTTTTATTTCACCAAAGCAGTTAATTTAACCAAAAATGATGATTAATCATTTAATACTCAGAGTATTGAGTTCCTAAAAGTGCTTTTTCCAATTTTTTTTTTCTTTAAGTTTTAGGGCACTTTTTACCAGAAACAGGGTGTTTCAAAACAAAAAGTTGAGCTCTGTTATTTGAAAATGTTGAAACATATATTTTGACATCTCAAAAGTTCTTTCTCTTCCCAGTGTTTTTCCAGATGAAGCTATTTGTCAAATGCAGACTGAATTTGTGAAGATGTTCAATCTCTCTAAAATCCCATATTTAATCAAATTTCCTAGTTATCAGAAGTATTTTGCCCAGCTCTTGCCCTGGGACTATTCCCAGGGGACATACATAAGTGGCACCAGAGACAAATGTGCACTGGTAGCTTCTTGGTCTAGCAAGAAATGATGTGTATGGGGCATGTGATGGTCAAATGTGCAATTCATAGCTTGGTTTCACAGCTGATGACAGTGGAAACCTTGCAGATCAAGACCTGTTCAGGTGACTCGTACCTGTCTTTAGATACCTGCGCTGCTTCTAGTATGACTGGCTGCTCTGATCTGCTGCCAGCGGTCTCAGCGTGGTAGATGTGCTGAGTTGATCAGATCCTTGCAGCTATCCTGGCAGGGACAGCTCCAAGGGGAGCTTTTCAGTGCTGTTGCTGGAATTCATGAAAATTTAGATGCTGACCTTTGAAAATAGGACTGGAACTACTGATGTTGGGCAGTCAGCTAGTTTCTCTTTCTGTGCCAAGGTACAGGGACTGTACAAAGATATGCAACCATTCGACTATATATAAATACATGCACATACAGTTCTTGAAAACTGGTTGCATTCCCCTTCCTCCCTGTGCGAGGCAGGCCCCTCTGCATAGTGTCAGCAGCGTAGCGTGTGCCTTGGATAGAGCGTCTTGCCAGGAGCTTCATGGTGCAAGGACCTTTGTGCAGTCCTTCTGCACCTTCACCTGGGGAAGCTTAAATTGCTTTGCCTTTGTCTGTGCCTCAGAGGAGGACAGCAGCGAGATCTGCATTTCCCGAGGGGTACGCACTTTTAGTTGAGCAGCTCTTATTGACTGTTACAGGCATGGCTAAATACTGCAGAGACACAGCTCTAATATGGAATCATTTCCACATTTGTGCCAGTTTTGATGAAGACTAAGCGATGTTAGCAAAGTCTTGTTTTATGAACAATATGCTTGCGCAGGTCTTTGTGATGAATCTGTACCCTTCAACTAATTATAATGAATGTGCTATTTTATTTACCTAGGATTAATCTAATTCAAATGACTAGATGAAATTCTTTGATTTTCAGGGTACAGGAGGTCAGACGATGATGATTTTAAACAGTTGCTTCTGGCCATAAAATCTATTAATTTGAAAATCAATAGAAAGATATTACTTGCAGTGTTGATGAGATAATTTCCTCTTCTAGTCAGCCTGGCCCTGTTTTCCTGGTTTCCACTCTCCTGTCAAGCTTAACTTTTTTTTTTTCAAGTTTTGCTCTATCCTGCCTAGCTTTCTGCCATCACTGAAACCTACACACCCTTCCATTTCCTAATCTTCACCCAAGCTTTCTTCTTGACTGTCTTCTTTACCTCTGTTGCTCACTGTCTCATCTACATGTGTGTGTGGTGGCAGGGGGTTGTACTGTCCTTCCAGTTTGAAGCCACCTTCTGATTTCCATGCACTGGGCATGTCAGTTCTCTTTCAAAACTCTTTTTGCTAGCCATGTGTTCAGTGAGGTGTTACAGCTGCCAAAAACACATCCTGCTCCATATTTGTTCTTCATTGTGTTGCATGAGCTTATACGTACGTGTGTTTTGGGGACTGCAAACTTTCTGGGGCATGGTCTTTAACAACTACTGTCATCTGCTCAGCAAATCCTGCCCATTGCACAATGTGATGAATATGCATGATGCTAAATAATAATCCTCACCTCTTACCTAGAACTCTTCATCAGTAGATCTAAAATTGCTTCACTAAGGAAGTCAAATCATTACCCCAGTTTCCAGACGGGGAAACTGAGGTACTGGAAGGTAAAATAACTTGTCTGAAGTCACCCCAGGGTGGAGGAGAGCTAGAAGGAGAGTGCAGCTGTCTCCGGTCCCAATTATACATTCTAGCCACTAGACCCTGCTGCCTCCTCAATGATAGCTAATAAAATAAGTGCTTATGCAATGCATTTTTTGTCTTCTCCATTAACATCAAACATTTTGAGTGTTTTCTTCACACGCATTAATAGCATCCTTGAGAAATATGTTTCAACATGCATTTTCAGTAATACTTCTGTGTGTGTTATGACCTAGCTAGCAGTTGTGACCTGTCAGAAGGAAGCAGACTGCAGCGAGGGGGAGAGGTGGCACATACTCCCTTGCATTCAGCACTTCCTCCTCCTCCTCCTCCTCCCCTCATCTCTTCTGGTGGCAGTCGGAGATGCTGGGATCAACCGTGGAGACATTCTGCGCACGGCTCCTCGGGGAGCTATACCAGCTGCTGTGTTGGCAGCCTTGGAGTTGCCTCTGGGTCTGACTTGCCGGCTTGCCTCCTTGAATATAATTGCTTGCTGCAGATTTTTTCTTTGATTCTATGGCACTGGTATCCTGCTCAGGCTCCTCGTCAATCTCACAATCTGGGGAATCTGAAGAAGTAAAGGACTGATCATCTGCATATTTCTTCTGTATATTATGAAAGTGTCCCTATGCCATGTGTGTTTTTAATCTTTTTTGTTTAATCGGAAAGAACATCAAAGAGTCAGACTGTACTGGTAAGGTCTGTGCGCTCAGCTGGGAAGGAAGGATGAGTTTCTGCAGAGATATTCCCTGCCCGCAGCTCCCTAGGTGCTTCATGAGATAGAGGTGACAGCAGATCTGTTGTTGCCCCCTGTCTAACCCTGTGCTTCACCTTCCCTTATATACACACACAGATGCACGCATGCACACACACGCTTTCCACAGTCTTGCAGATTTTATATGGCAGACCATATCATCTTTCTTGCAGAGCCCTCTGTGGCAGGAATAAACAGCAATGAGTGAGCCCATTAAGAGTGGCAGAGTATGTCTGCCTGGAGATCTGTGCATTTTGGCGATGAATCCATTTCTCATTCTTTGAAGGTCATGAGGAGCCAAAGCACTTCATGGAATTAGCAAGGATTTTAAGCAGAGCCTTTCTTCTCTCTTCTGTGTGTAAGTTATATCCACCCAGATACCTTAGCACTCTGGTAGAAAAGGTATGTGTAGAAGGTCAGGTGAGTTTATTTGAGTGCAAGTGGGTGTATGCTATTTATGTATTACTTCTGTATTTTCATCACAAACTTTTGAGCACTCTGTAAATGTATGGCTTGTGTCACGGAGAAGATAGGACTAGATAATCTTCAGGCTAGGTAAGGGACTTAAAATTTCTGACATTTACTCTATAGCATGAAAGCATTTTAAGCAAGAAAGGAGATCTGAAATAGAGGTTCTCTTGTGCACTGAAGTTCTGCTACCTCAGTCATTGGATCCTGATGATTTATTTATATTCTGAGTGTTAAAATGTCTTGGTTTAACCTATCCACTCAGTATAGTATAACCATTTCAAAACCATAATACAAAAGTACAAAACCAACCATAAAATTACAAGAGCTCTTTCCATCACATCCTTCCCATTTGTGCAAGGCAGACATCCTCAAAAGGAGACTTTTAGCTCCAGGCGTCAGGACATCTGGGGGAAGGATCAGATTCTTCAATGGTTTGTCCTCTGTGGGACTGCTTGGGACGTAAGCAGAAGCAGTACTGGGCAGAAAAGTATTTGAATTGTAATGATAGGACAGTGCTAAAAAACAGCTAAAAAACATCGTAAAAACAATTCCCTGCTTTTCGCTGGGGAAGTCTCCATTTGTCTCATCAGCTGCCTCTGGCTTTTTGCCTGGTGTTCTGAAATCTACTCAAGAAGGAAGACAGCAGAGTGAGTTTGTCCTATTCCTCTTTGCAGGCGCAAGATGTGAGATTTCCGTAGATATGCAACCATTTCTGTTCCAAGCACACACCACAGCGGGCAGTTATAGGGGGTTACAGCCTGCTTAGTCTGCTCATAAATCTGCCCCGATATATTAAGCGGTCCAGGACAAGACGGATTTACACATCCTTCTTGGGCAGCTGTCAGAAGCATGACTAGGTCTTCTAAGCATCTGTGCTAGCCAATTTGAATGCTCCCAAAGAAATGAATTTAGCCTCTCTTTCTCTAAGATAGGAACACTGTGTTCCAGGTGACTTCCCGCGTGCAAGCTCTCTGCCCGAGTCCCTGTACAGGATTGCGCTGGGTGGACTTCAGAGGGCTCCTGGGAACATCTTGCAGGAGAAGGGATTTGCATCAAACATCCCTGGTGAAAATTTTACTCCCCATCTTGATATGCACTGTCACTGCCCCTTTTCTCCACAGAAGTGGCTGCATTTCTCTTGCACTGTGTGCATGATATATAAAGCATTCTGGATGAAAAGTCTATAGAAGTGTGATACTAATAATATTTTACAGCTTTAATTACCATGATTGTAGTGCCTAAGGGCATATGCAAAAACATTTTGAGTGGGAGGAGAGAAGGCAGCACTGTGAACATTTCTGTGGTTTTGCTGGGCAATGCACAATTGAGTTTTCTCATGGGAAACACAGTATGCCAGGAAGAAAAGCTGCCTGCACCCTTTTGTCTACTCCACTGGGATACTGGATCACACCCCAACGTAAAAGACACTGCTACAGTCATTTCAATTTCAAGCAAAAGGTAGTCTGCCCATGCTTCTGTTTTGTAGAGAAGCTCCAAATGCCAGCACTGTCCATTTCTACATGCAACAGATATTTTTCCTCAGGCGACGTTACTTTTGTAAAATCAGTGGCAGTTTTACCTGGGGAGTGGTTTTAGGATTGGGCAACTGCTGATCTGTGGCACTGATTTGTCAAACAGAACAGCAACCTCAAGAGTAACATGCCTATTTCTTGATCACAGGATACAATGCAAATGGAGTATTCACTCCCTCAGCACTCCCACCCGTCCATACTGTGGATATGTGGGCAGAGGGAAAGACAATGAGAGCAACAGAGGGGCCTTGTGTAGCCGTGCTAGTGCTCAGAGGGTCTGGGTCAAAAATCTTCAGGCAGAGTTCACCACGGGAAGCTTTACAGCAATGTGAACAGTCTTAATGCAAAGTAATATAGTTAGTTGGCCAGAACTACTTTAAAAGAATAGGAAAAAAATCCTACAACAGGAATGTAGGTTGTTAGAGTTTATGGTATATAAAGTTTATGGTACATGGGTATAAAGAAGGGAAACTACCTTCAGGACAATGCCCTGGAGAAGTTTTAAAAGCAGCTTTTGAGTGAAAAAGTACTATCATTTAGGTGTGAGCACAAAGGTGTAAGTAAGTACTTTATTTGCCCTTTGTTGGGTAAATATCTGTTATTTTATAAACTTAGCTAATACTAGCACTTAGTCTAAGAAAAAAGGCAGATTTACCATGAGGAACCATAAAAAAGTTAAGTTGACCTGTTGTATCAGTATAAAGTCTCCGTCTTTGGGGAGGGTCTTGCATTTCCCCAGCTTCAGAGTTCAGTCCTGTATCTTTTGAAAACTTAACAGTTTCACCCTCATGCTTAGATCATATATTAATTTTCAGATGCCTCCACATAGTTTATATGATGGTGATTTGCCATAGGTTCATCAATAAGATGCTTCAAAGCCTGCAAGACTTCTACATGAAAAACTGAAACACAAATTCAATTTGATTTGAATATGGTAACCAAAGAGTTAGTATGTGACTCAGCTTCCTTGTACACCAGTACCTCTTCTGTCAGACAAACAACTGTGAATTACAATGAAGTGTTTTGATAGCCAATGTATTGATTTGAAGGCAATGAAAACAGAAAGGAAACAGTCATGAGTGTGATAGATATTTCTGGCTATGAAAAAAACTGTACATAGCCTAAGAAATAAACATATTTCACTGAAGTTTTTTTTCTGCCTCTTTAAGTTTTGACATTTCATCCTTTTTCTTTTGTTATTTACACTAAATAAGATTTTCACTATTACAAACTCAGATTTTGATCTACTTTTGATGAGTTAAATACAGTAAAAAAAAATGAATTTGTTCTCACTTTATTTGGTCTGATGGTATTTAAATAGTTTAAAAAACATAAAAAAGAAGAAATTCTAATGATATGGTGGTACCTTAGAACAAGAACCAAATTTTGATCCCAGCCTAGCCAAGACTGTTGTAGGTGATGAGCAAGAATACAGTCTCTCATTGTTGTATTACATTTTTTATGTCAAGATTTTACAAAGAAGAAAACTATAACCGGGTAATCAAATGGATTACCACCATTTTAAACTACAAAAGGGTAATCAAATGGATAATCACGATTATCTAACAAAACTGTAGGCAGAGATGCTGGACATCCCTGCCTGAAGTAGCCCTGAGCTGTCGCTGTTAGATGGTATCACTAAAACCCAGACGTCCGAAAGAAGGTTTCCTGAAAGTTGCTAGGCAAAAAGGATCGACTTCTTTATTCTTTACTGTGTGTATAGCTCAGTATCTTGTGCCCTGCCATTAGAAAAAGTATTTAAATGCATTTTACGGAGTGCGCGTAAGTCATTCATCTTAGATACCTAAGTTCTTATGAGGCGTGAGGACTTCCTTCCTTCCTTCCTTCCTTCTTCCTTCCGAGGAAAATTTGCCAACCGTGCTGCCCACCTTCAGGGAAGTCCCTGCCGGGCGAGGCCGCGCCGCACGTGGCAGGCGCGCTTTCCCCATGCTGCGGGGTGATTTTCAGGCCGTCGCACAGCGTTACTGAACCGCAGCCACAGGCACGTCCCCTTCTACGGACTTCGCGCTTCATTAACGAGCGGGTCAGTCGCTAGTGTTTCAGCGCGCAGGGGGCGGCACGGGGAGCGGGCACCGACGCCTTGCGGCCTGCTTCCAGGCCCGCGGCGGCTCCGGGAGGCCGCGCTGGCAGCGGCTGAGCGGTGCCGGCCCCGCCGCGACCCCGCGCCAGCGGCGAGGCCGCCCGCCCGCCCGCCCCAGCCAGCTCCTGCGGGCCCTGCGCCCGCGCCGCGCCGCTGCAGCACAGCCCGCCGCCGCGCAGGGGCCCGGGCACGAGCGAGGCCGCGTGCGGCGGCCGCCTGCCCGCCCCGCGCCCGGCACAGCGTCGCGGCTGCGGCCGCGCCCCCGGCCCGCCGGTGCCCCCGCCCCGCGCCACCCCCCCACGGCGCGGCGCGGCACCGGCGGCCAACGGCCCCACGGCGCAGGCAGCCGCGCGCTCCCGGCGGCAGCGGTCGCGGGGGGAGGGGGCAGGGCCGGGCACGCCCCCGCCCCCGCGCGGCGGCGGCCCCCGCCAGGCGCTGCGTCACGCGGCGGCCGCGCGTGGGCGGGCGGCGGGAGCGGGCCCTGCCCACGTGACCGCGCAGGAGGGGGCGGCGGGGGCGCGGGGCGGGGGCGCCGCGGGCCGCTCCCCCCGCCCCCGCGCACGGCAGCTGCGTCCGCGACGAGGCGGGCTGCGCGGCGCTGCGCGGCGGCGGCGGGGCGGCCGCGCGGCCCCCCGGCGGGAGCGAGGCGGTGGCGGGGACGGGCTCGCCCACCCGCCCCCTCGATGGGGAAGGAGGAGCCTGGGCCGGCGGCGCGCAGGCGGGGGGGCCGCTGGCAGGAACTTCTGCGGGGCTGAGGCTGCGGCGGCGGGACGGCATCGAGGAGCGCCCCGGGCGGCCCGCGGCGGCGGCCTGCTGCGAAGTACGTACGTGCCGCCGCCGGGGGGGCGCCGCCCGGGGCCGCGGGGCGGCGCCGGGCGCGAAGTTGCCGCGCGGCCGGGCCGGTGCGGGGCGGCGCGGGGGCCGCGGCGGCGGGACGGAGCCGGGGCAGCGGCAGCGCCGCGCCTGCCCCGCGTTTGCGCCGCTCCTCGCCGCCGCTCGCGGCTCGCCGGAAGGAGCGGGCGGGCGGGGGGTGTGCGTGTGTGGGTGATTCCCGGAGAAATCCAGCGCCAGGGAGGGATGAGCGAGGGAGGGGGCGGAAAGTGCGGAAACGTCCCCGCGGAGTCTGCGCCCGGGGCGGGGGCGGCCCGGCCGCGCTGCGCCCCGGCCCCCTGCCCCTCCCCCCCCCCCGCCCCGGCGGCCGTTGGGGCCCCGGCGCGGCCGTTGCGCCCGGGCGACTTCAAAGCTGCCCCCGCCGGAGCCGGCGGGCGGCACTGGGCACTTCTGCACTTAGGTGCTGGGGTTGCTTCATCTCCGGCACGTACGCCCACGTATACCGAAATGTGTGCGCTCGGGTGCGTGCTGCCTTCACGGAGAGCCATCCCCTAATAAACCGGCCTGTGGAAAAAAATATATATATCTATATATATATATATTTTTTTTTTTGAGAGGGTTTTTTCCCCCACCAGAGTCTGAATACGGCATGGCACAAAGGATGAGGGACTTGCGTTACTCTTCAAAGGATATTATTGGTCTTCCGTGTTTAGGCATATTTTTGTTATCAAACTTAAAGACTGTAGAGTCTGTATCGGCATAAATACAGATTTAAGCCCCCTCCCCCCCCCACACACACACCTACTTCTTTTGCTTTTGTTTTTCTTTCCCCTTCTTCCCATCAGCTCTGTTAACCAGTCTGTCACAGCTGTGTGGAGATCAGAGCTGCGGTTTGGTGGTAACTAATACTTAGGAGCTGTAAATAAAGCCCTCTGGATTACTTTGGCACGGCAAGGTGAACTCGAGATGGAACAATCCTAGTGAATACTTGGGAATTGTTAAGTATTTGGGCTTCATTTTTTTTTTCTTTATGTGACTGTTGCATGCTTCAAGTTTCTTATTAGTTGCAGCAAGATATACATCTGTATTTGAATATGAAATTTAATAGATTGTATTTTGGCACACTTAAGAGCTAGACAAGACTATTTAATTTGTTAAGTCTAGCTACTGCAGCTACATGTAATTTTCTTCTCCTGCTAAAAGTCCTTTGGAAATGCTGCAGAAATGTAATGAATATGCAAAGCAGCCAGCTCTCAAATCCAAATCCAGTTTGTCTTCAGAGACTTTTCAAAACGCCCAAAGTGATCAAGATATATTATGAAATAATCACTTTTGCCTCAAATACAAGAATTTGATGTTCCACACTTTTTCCTTATGCATATTCCTAACTTAATTGGTGACAGCTCAAACATATTTCACCTGAAATAATACTTCTAAAAATCAGTTAGGGTTGCTCAATCGCTTTTACTTCTAGTGCAACCATTTAAAAAAAAGGCAGGAAAACTAGATAAGTCCTCACCCTATGCTTATATCGCACAACTCTGAGTTTTCTGTCTCCAAACTACCTCCTCACTGTCCACCACCTGCTTACTGCAGCTCTGCGTCCTCCCTGCTACCTCCAGGAAATGTGCAGCTTTGAACTCTGACAGTGCGGAATGGGTTGAAATGGGTGTTTTCCAGTTGTTTAAAATGTTGAGCTGGGCTGCTGTCAAAGCAGTTTGTCTTTGTATATGGAGTCGGTTGCAGCAGTGCATTGTAATTCTGGCACTGATTATTTACAAATATTTAGTAGTGCTGTGGTGTCATTGTTGTTGTTTTTCTTTTTGGTAGGAGTTATATTTGTGGTCGGAGTTAAGGTGACATCCAGTGTCTGGAGCGGAGGGTATGGGGTGGTAGGCTGGGAATATGAATGAGGTAATATGGAAAATGAGAATGCATGGTTGTGGGTTGCAAAGGCTGAGTGAAGATTTAACTTGTGATTTCCTGGTTCTTCTGTGGCTATAACAGTATGCAACCTTAAATGTATTTTAAACAGCTTTTTTTGTTATAGGGAATTTCCTACCTTTTGTTTTTGTAAGTGAAAAATGTAAATGACAACTGCACTTCCTTATGTGTTCCCACACTCCTTACTGGTATACTCTATTATTTTTATATTTCTGTCCCCCCCCCCCCCATCCCCTCCTTCTGAGCTTCAGTTCTCAAGCTGTCTTTCCCTACTATATATCGTGGAGAATGAGCAAAGACATGGAGAAATAACAGCTCATACTGCCATCACTGCATTAATTTATTCTTGCACACCTTCCAATATCAGCTTTACATTCCTGTCTCTTGCCATGAAAGGGTTTGCAGTTGGACATACCTTAGAAGAAGATCTGCTGTCTCTCTCCTAAGGCAGCAGCTCATTCTGCTTAGCTTCTTGTAGTTTGCCAGAGGATGTTACCAGGCTGCTGCTCCTGAACCAGATTTATTTTGGATTGCAGATGAGAAGGCCTATGACTTACCAAGGATACTGTGGAAGAGGGGAAATGCATGTGGTGTCTCCTGGCCTTACACAGGGTGCCCTCCTTGGTCAGGAGCATGCACAAGTTTCCTGGATGTGTGCTTGCTCTGTGTCTTCTCATTGCTTAACCTCTTCTCATTTTTTTTAGTCTTTGCCCCAAAAGCACTTTCGCTGCTGCATCAAGAAGTGGGAATAACAGTAATGGAAAACAAAACTTTAGGTCTCTTAGATGCTGCTTACAGGTCACCTGAAAGATGTGTGGCACTGAGACCTGAGCAGTGGGCGCACTAAAGCTTTGACATTGCCTGATAGGTTGGCAGAGCCAGGCAGCAATAGCAGTGCTCAGTACCCTCTGGCTCGGCAGTCCCATCTGGTTCCCACGGACTGTTTTCCTTGCTGATCCTCATCATCATCTTCCACGCTGACTAGCTTATGTTCTTGCCTGGCTTTGTAGTCTGTGAGCTGAGCCGAGCCAGTGGGACGGACCAGTAACATCCGAAAACCAGTGTAGTTGGCCGTGTAGCAAGGCCATCTTGAAGAGGGGAGGGACCGTTTCTGTTTTGTAAGTTCAGAAGTACTTGGGATGTTGTCGGGGTGAGAGCAGATGAACTAAAGGAACTAGATTTAATGAGAGGAGAAGAGAGGTCAAAAAGAGGAGTGTTTGAAAATGTCTTCTCTGCAGAAATTAGTAGCGATCTTAAATGGAAAATTTGCATGGTCCTCTCAGGAGTTACTGTGCTAAATTTGGAAAACAAAATCAGTCTTTAAAGTGCAAAACAGAGGGATTTCAGTCTTGCTTTAAATGCAAATCTCAGTACAGTCTGAACTGTGGACTTGCTGCTGACGCCTCCATACTACATATTAATCCAGTTTTATCTGTCATGAGGAGATTTGTTGATTAGAAGCCTCTAGGTGAAGACTGTTCATGGGCTATTGCTGCTTCTTCCAGCCTGTGGGCTGGAAAAATTAGCTCCGTGCCTTGCCTGGAGCTCTTGGGCTGTGTGTAATTCCACTGCCACTTTCTTCTCAGAATTCAATTTACTTTTCTGCACAAAGTCCATTTATGTAGATTTATGTAGATTTTGTGTAAAGATGGATGACTTTCAGAGCAAATGGGTATTCTTGTAACAGTTATAGAAGTTAATTTCTGGTATTGATGGGAGAAAGTTGACATAGGATGTGAAATGGGAAGACAGAAACAGTTTACTGAAATATCACTGTTACACCAGCTGTTAGTGATGTTTGCCTTGTCAAAGTTTGTATGGAAAGAACTTTTGAGAAGTAATGACAATTTTCAAGATACTGAATTATGTAGCATTTAAAGGATTTTCTGAAGTGAGCTTCCTCATTGAAGCTCACATTTTTGAGTTTAGACAGTACTTAACTGTTTTTCTGCAGTTCACTATTGTTTTCTACAGTTAAACTGTGTTTCTAAAATACGTAACACTTGAATGTCTCCAGATTCATCCAGAGTTCTAAAGTGTACAATTTATTAGGTCTTGATCTAACCAGTAGCTCTTTGATGTGGTTGCTCATATCTAAATGGCTAATTTGGTCCATTCTGTTTTATAAATACCTGCTTACAAACAACAACATATGCAGCTGGTTCCCCCCCTCCTTTTTTTCCTGAAAAGATTATATTTGCAAGTATTTGCTGCCATGTACATTTTGTAAAGTTTCTGTTGGCCTCCTAATTTTAGTTTTCATTAGAAGAATGTAATCAAAGCTTTGTAACAAAAGCCTGCTCTTTCAGGTACATGTTGAATAGAAGTTGAGTTCTGTTCATCTTACATGTTTACATTTATTTTGAGTTGCTGAAGAATGTTGATGGCAAAAGCACGTAACATGTAAGAGTAATTTCTGCCTCATTATTACTTCTGATTAGCAGTCTTCTGCTGTGCACACAAATTCATTCTTGCATCAGTTTTGGGTGGTTTTTTTGTTTGGTCTTTCGGAGACCGTTTTAATAATGTGCAGTGTGTACAGATTGTTCCGTAAGTGCTGATTTTTAGGTTACTACTCTGTCTGTTTTAAGTGCAAAGTGATAGCAGGGCCAGAGTAATGTTAGCAGACTAGCTCCATACTTTAGTTCTGTTACTTTCGTAAGCAACTACAAATTACATGCTTCAGATTTTATTGATTGGTGGTTTAGCTTAATACAGTAAGACTGGAAATTATCTGCTTGTAGTTGTGAAAGCCATTGTGGAATTAAGAGGGGGATGTGTGTGTGATCTTAGAATTCTCTGGAGTGTTTATTATTTGCAGGATAACTGTGGATAACATGGGTTTCATGGAAACAGTGTTTTTTGTAGTTGAAACTTGGGGAAATGATTTTTCTGCAGCCATAAGGGTAGAATACTGCTGCAGTTTGTCTGTTGGGAGCCTTCAGAGCACAACTACTGTGTTGCTGAATGGTATTTCATGTCATAAGTATCAGTGATGTGCAGGCCTGTGAGTAAACAGAACAGGCAGGTGAATTCAAAATGTTTTTAAACTATGGATGTTGAAAGCCATCAGAACTTTTGCTTTTTCTGTGGATGTTGCTGCCATAATTAAGGTCAGCAGAGGCGTTAGATTCTTTTTGTTTAGAAGGGGGGAAAACTGTAGAAATGCTTAGTTCTGAAATACCCTTTTACTGACCCACCTTTATTAATATTCTGGGGTTCTGTAAAGCACTTCTTCCTTGCTTTCCTCTTACAGTCCTCCATGCTGTTGGGGAAATTGAGTTGAGAACTAAAGAGAGTCAAAACCGAGGTATTCAGGGATCAAGTATTCAGTAATTGTTCGGCTTGTTTTATGATCATTTTGATCTGAAGATATAAAGAAGAGCCAAGCAGAAGCAGTGAGCAATATTGAGTGACATTCTTGGGAACAAACATGAAGTGGGAATGCTGAAAACAAGCTGGCTTCATGTTTGAATCATCTTTGTAGGTGCACTGCAACTATCTGCTGAATTTCCCCCCCCTCCAATGTTTCAGTTATCCACTCTGTTTCTGAAAGAAGTCTCTTGCTTGATAGCGTTAACTAGTTGAAAAAGAAAACTATAGCCCCTTTCTTTGTTTCGATATGTGCTCCTATAATGAGAGAGAATATCTTGTCCTTTAACAGTCTTAAATCTAGGAAGGATGGGGGTGGGGGGAAATGCATCTTAATGTTGGCACTCTGCTCATCCTCTCTTTTTTCTGTTTGCAGGTTCTGTCATCCGTGATGGCGTCAGCCTTACCCAGAACCCTTGGGGAATTGCAGCTGTATCGAATACTGCAAAAAGCAAATCTCTTATTCTACTTTGATGCCTTCATTCAGCAGGGTGGTGATGATGTGCAGCAGCTCTGTGAAGCAGGTGAAGAGGAGTTTTTGGAGATAATGGCTCTTGTAGGCATGGCTAGCAAGCCCCTTCATGTCCGAAGGCTGCAGAAGGCTTTGAGGGACTGGGTCACGAACCCTGGTCTTTTTAACCAGCCTCTCACTTCCTTACCGGTCAGTAGCATTCCAATATATAAACTGCCAGAAGGGTCTCCTGCTTGGCTGGGGATATCCTGCAGTAGTTACGAAAGGAACAGTAGTACCAGAGAGCCTCACTTGAAGATTCCAAAATGTGCTGCCACTACATGCGTGCAAAGCGTGGGTGCAAGCAAATCCGACGTGGTGGGGAGCTTATCGCTGCAGAGTGGCAATGAACCAAGACTCTGGCAAGGACATCACACTACAGAGAGTGAACATAGTCTTTCCCCAGCTGACCTTGGCTCTCCAGCTTCACCAAAGGAAAACAGTGAGACCCTGGATGCCGCTGCTGCTCTGTCAGTTGCTGAATGCGTGGAACGTATGGTTCCCTCCCTGCCCAAAAGTGACTTGAATGAAGTCAAGGAGTTACTGAAAACAAATAAGAAACTGGCAAAGATGATTGGTCACATCTTTGAGATGAGTGATGAGGACCCTCACAAAGAGGAGGAGATCAGGAAGTACAGTGCAATATATGGCAGATTTGACTCGAAAAGAAAGGATGGCAAGCATCTCACCCTCCATGAGGTAAAATCCCTTGAGCTGCAGTGAGCTTCTTCCCCTATTCCTACTTCTTTTATGAGATGCTGTTTATAGGGTACACTTTTCATACAGATATTTCTCACTGAGTAATGAGAATTTTGTGTCTGCAAGGGCCATACTGGCCCTGCCCTGGAACAGAAGTCTCAGGTGAAGTAGGAGTACCCTTTCTTGGGTGTGTGTGCGTGTATGCGCTGATGATGTCAACTTTGTATCATCAGAGTGCTCAGTCACTGGTATGGTCTGTCAAACAGAGGCTTGAAACAGCTTGACATTGAAATAGCAACCAGTATTGCACAGAGCTTGTCCCTTGGGAGTCTGAGCATTCGGCATGTTTCTAAACCAGTCCTGTCTTTATATTCCCCTGCCCCTTTGAGAATACACTGGTTGTTTTGAAGATAACTAAAATGGTTTGTTTCTATAACAAGTTCACCTGGCTTGGTTACTACACTGTTGTCTTTCCTCACTTGTAGACCCTGCTCTATATCTTGTGCAACTTAGAGAATTCGGCTGATGAGGTCCCTAAATCTGGTTACTTTTCTGGATTGGGATGAAGCTTATTTGTACAACGTCTGTGTTTCTTTGGGCATGGTGGTCTTAGGCAGTCGAGTGAAGTGCAGACTGAGAGCTGTGAGGAGGAAGGGAAAGGACTGTCTTCAGTATTGAGGGTGACTGTAATCTATACATTTGTTCTTCAGTACCTGCAGAGCATCTGTGTTCTCTCCTATTCTTAAAAATGCATGCAGGCCTGCTTCATTTCTGTTCTTGCTTTCTTTAAGCTCACACTGCATATGTTGTAATGCAGTAGGTGTGTCTGTGTTGGGAATAGTTCCCTAGTGCCGAACTACAGTACAGGAGGAGAACAAACATTAATTCAAAGCAGTGCCAAAACACTGCTGATATGAATGCTGCATCAGCATTTTCACAGTTAAGTGATTGCAAAATTTCAGTTGGATTTAAAATTTGGCGTGTAAGACTTAGCTCCCCAAAGGAGAGGCAGTGTTTATGTTACAGGGGTGGCAAAAAATTGTACTAGTTTTACACTTTTTTTCACTTCAGAAAGAAGTTGTGTATGCGTGTTATTCGTAGAGTAGATTCTCTTTATGCTTTTGAGAGAAGGACGAGAGGAAATGAAAACAAAGAACACTTATTTAGCTTTCTGCTTGTGTATTTACACTTATGGAGCAATTGCACATCACCAGCAGTGACTTCAAAGGACTTGTTACTACAGACTGGGGAGACGCTTCCAAGGGAACTTACCAGTAGTCAGCCACATCTATGCTGCACAGTTTTAGTTGTGCAGCTTTCACGTATCTGCTTTGTGTTGAATATGTATACCTATGAATTTGTCCAGTGCGTGAGAACAAATCTTGTCTTACTATAACCTCTGTCCCTGCAGAAGTCTCTCCTGTAACAGGACAAGTTGCTTAAGAGATGGAGGCAGGACATGAAGGGCTTGGTTTGGTAGATGACCCATGTACTTTGCTGTACAATTTGGAGTGGGGCAAATGGCATTTCCCTTACCTTAGGGTGGAGACACTCAAGATTTACGGCATGTACAGCAGTGTGCTTTTGCAGTCTCTTTCTCTCTGGGGTAGCCACTGTGGAAATACTATCAAAGCTGGGCAGACTCGTCATAGGTATAATTCCCTGGCATCCAGCAGCATAATGCTGGGTCAGCATTTATGTAAAATGTACAGTAGGCTCAAGAGTGGCTCTGAGAAGCTGGGGGAGTAGTTTCAAGGGGCAGTGTAGCAAAGAACTGGGGGAAAGGAGGATTGCTCTCCTCTGTTACTGTGTGTTAATATGGCCCTACAGATCTTTACTACATCACTGTAAAGCCATATTTAAAAGTGGAATGAGAGCGTGGTTTGGCTTTAGGAAATGTTTCTATCACTATCTCTGATTAAGGGCACAAGATCAAAGGAATATGTGGTTGACTTCTGGCTCTGTTATGCATGTGGGGCCTCTTTAAGCTTGGTGGGAACTGCACATGTGCAAATGAGAAGAATTTTCTCATAATGGGTTGACTTCTTTTTTTAAAGCCATATTTCACAAAGTTTTCTCTTGAACAGCTTGCTTTCCATTTCCATTTTAAAGTAGTGAATATACAAATCTGTTTTAATATACACGGCCAATGAGACCACTTTTTGTTTAAAATTTACTAAACCAGACATTGCCTTTTGTAAATTCAACTTTAATGGCTTTTTATTTTCAATGACTTTTAAACAATTCCCTGGGGAAGGAAGGACCTCAAACAACTAGGAAGGTAAGTTTCTGCTTGTCTTGATGCTGTGTTTCTACGTGTGTTAATACATTCCAAGCCTGTCATTCTGCCTCACAGTCAAGGTTTCTCTTTGCATCTGGCAATGAACAACTGAATAAACTTCACCATGAATTTAGAAAGCTTAAGTAGTGTATAGCTTCTTAAGGAGAAGGTCATGGCATCTCTGACTTCCAGAGCAGAATGGAGTTGCATATAGATTTAACTCAAACTTGATGGAATTCTTAGTGGTAAACTATTGAGGTTATTGCTGTTGCTGTGTTATAATGTGAGCACTGAAGTCTCTCAGAGGTCTTCAGCTGCTGTTAGAAGCCGATGAGTGCAGTGGATATTGAGTCATTTTGAAAGTGTGTGTTACTGGTTCGGTAGGATTATCTACATACAGAACTGATCTAGCATAAAATCTGATGCAGAATCTTTGGAAAGTATTAGTTCCAAAACTAATAAATACACTGTCCTTAATCCATCCACCCATTGTTTCAGTATTGCATAGCTTTTCATGTATGGAGAGTACTTGATGTTTTAGATTGGAGTGAAAGAAGGATGAGTATGAGGCTTGCCCTTGAACTCGGTGACTCTTGCATGTTTGAGTCAGATTTGTAATTGGTGTGTTAATATTTCGGTGCTTGTCTAGCTACCTATAAAACAGAATAAAATCCTGTTTAAGACGCATGGTGTGAGAAATGAGAAGAAGAAATACAAGTAATGAATTTAGTTTCAGTGTCTTCCTTTTCTTTTGCTGACTCACCGAAATTAGGGCTTGGCATTTGTTAATGTGTTTTTAGTGGGAGAATCTGTGAACCCTATTAGGTGGGAATATATCCAGTATATATCTGGTATATATCCCTCCTTTTCTGTATAGTCTCTATGGTTATGTACTACTCTGTATCATTGGGGTTTCCAGTGAAGGCAATCATTTTTCGGCATACAATACTTTCTAGCTGTAGTATCATGCCTCCTGAAAAGGGAGGAAGCACAGTGTACTTCAATTTGGTAAGTCTTAATGCGACCTGAAAGAAGAAACCAGAAAAAACAAACAAACATTGGGCTTTTCTCATGTATTAGGGTAAACAGAATTTGCCTGCAAGTACCCAAAACATTTTCAGTCTCTTCAGTTGTTTGCAACCTCTCAACACTTTAGCAAGATATAAAAAATAACCTGAGCTATTTTGTAAGCATTAACCATATTATCCTGTGCAAAGTAACAGCTATTGCTGTTACAGAAATTAATACTGACTTTGGGTAGCAATTTTTTTCATAAGTGTTGTTTTAATCCTCTGTGTTTGTGGGTTTTTTGGTGTTCTTTCTGAAAAGATAGACATTATAGAACAACTGCTTCTGTCTAATGGGAAATAAATTGTTATTTTACTACACTATATTGTAGAAACATAGTAACCAGGAGATGTTTCACAGATTAAACCTAAACTTTTCAGCTTTGTACATCTGGTTTCTGTGAGATTTTTGATTCTACAGAGACTATGGGATCAGGCAATATATCCAGCTTACATGTTAAAAGACATGTTTGCACTCTGATTAACATTCAGGTATCACAGGAAATGTACTTATCACATCAGATGCTAAACAGATGCTAAAACAGGAAAAAATGCTTGTGAAATACCAGGAACAGCAGTTTCTTGTGAGATTTTACTAGAAATACTGCATAGGCACTCACTGCTGAGAGAATCTCAGCTCTTCTGATACATATTTTTGTTTTTTTAACCTCCCAGAGAACTAGCATCACATTAGAGCAGATCTGTTTTTCTAATTCAGATGATATCAAGAACTGTGGTTAAAGACAGCATATGTCTGTTATGTTCATGTTATGTGACAGCTTCCATCCTTCAGGGATGGACTTTGCAGTAGTTTAGGTGAGTTGCTGGCCTTTATGGTTTAATTTGCCAGTAATGCAGGGTAAAGAACTGAGTATCATTGCCTTTGTGCCAAAAGACTCCATGTAGCTGCAGGTCTGCTGGTCTGTCCTCCACTTCACTGCCCATCTGCTTCTATGGAAAAAGCTTCTGGTAAGAGCTGTGTTTTGGGAGTTTGGGGTCACAGGCGTGTAATTTCTGCCTGCCATCAGCCACATCCTCCTCTGCACTGAACTGCAGTTGCTCTCTTACACTGCCAGCCCTGTTAGGTCAAGGACTGAGAATGACACAACTCAATCCATGATGAGCATGCTGACTGCTGTGAAAAGCCTAGTTGCCTTACAGTATTCACTAGCCTGAGGCAGATACGGAACATAATGATCGTTGGTTTGTGAGAAGCCCTGTCCCTTCAAAGCAGCTTAATTTCCAAAACCAAAGGCCCTTTGGAGAAAATACCTGTAGTAGTACGTTGTCTGCTTGGTGTTATGTCTAATTGCAAGTGCTAACCATTCCTCAGCTGAGGAGCAGGTCTCTTCAGCTCCTGCTTCCTCTGCAAGGAGCAGGGAATCTCTTATACAGCATCTCCAACATCTGGGTTTTGATTTCTCTCCTCTCATAAAAAGTTTGGATGTTTGTCCTCACTGCTGATCATAGGCTTTTCGGACGGCAGTATTGTTAAGCTGGTGTAATTTGTGACAGTATCACCACTTCCTGTAGGCTTCTGAAGAGCATTGCAAAACCATTTTGAGCCTTAAGTTAAGGCTGTTTTTTTGCCTCTTTATGAAACTGTTGCCAGCAGCAGAGGCTCTAGAAATGTGTCCCACCAGGCTCAGGAAAACATCCTTGAAACAAGTTACATTCATTTCATGTCTGAAGATAGTCTTCACAAACATAAGGGTGAGAAACATAGCTAAAAAAAGTTTAATCATTTCTTAAACCATCACCTTCAACGGAATTTATGCCGTATTCACCAGGGAAAGCCATCTGTACCCACACTGTCAGTAGGCTTTTTTTTCAAGTCCTGGGCATATTGCATTTATAAAAATAGTATTCCCTGTAAATGAGGCTTTGGGAGCCAAACACTGTGAACATTCAGAGCTACTGTTTTATACTGAAATTTAATTAATTCTGGGATCAAGCACAAGCAGTGCACATTGAGTGAGCCTTACAACAACGTTTTACTTCAAAGGATGTTAAGAGCAGCAGCTATGTGTATATCTTTTTTTTTTTTTTTTTCTTTCCAGAGGCTTATCTCTGTTATTAAGGATACACATAGATTGAAGAAACCTTCCAGGGTTTAGTATACAATTTTAAGTAATTTTACTTGCCATTGAAATCTTTTATTACCTCAGAAGAATGAGTACATTTTCAAGCACGACGGGTGAAAGTTTGCAAGATCATGAATCTCTGTTTTTGTGCTTAATTCCTAGCTCACAGTTAATGAAGCAGCCGCTCAGCTGTGTGTAAAAGATAACGCGTTGTTGACCAGGAGGGATGAACTCTTCGCACTAGCTCGGCAGATCTCTCGAGAAGTTACGTACAAGTATACTTACAGGACCACCAAGTAAGGTTTTAATTAACTCAAGGGACTTTTACTTTCAGTGAACTGATCAATTTGATAGCATTTCTTTTGAAGCAGTAGAGACACATTCTTCTTGCTCTGTAGCTAGCAAAGTGCTCTGCTGATGAGGGGAGGAAAGTGCTATGTAAGTCATGAAGCTTTCAAACTGCTAAGATTAGCTATTTTGAATTACTTTTTTATTTATTGTCTAGCTTTCCAGGTTTTGCAATGAACTAGCATGCTGAAAGGCATCTGAGAGGCTGGCATTTTAAGTATTTAAGGCATTTGTTCACTTCAGAGTTAATGTAAATGGACAGAGTAGCCAAAGCTTCTGAATATATAGTTTTGTTTTGTTTTTTTTCCATGTACAGATCTGGCTTGTTAGTTTCCAGGGAATGAAAAAGATTAAGGTTACAGGGAGTGTATTACAAACTTGCTTTAAAAGAACTGAAACAGAGTCCTAATTTCAGTTGTTAACGTTCAGTGAACTGCTTTCCAAAAAAGTAACAAAGGCTTGATAGCTTTTTTAATCAATTAAAACTTTAGAATTAATGAATACAATGAAAAGTCCTGATACTTTCTATGTGTTGCTGTTAAATGTTAACATTTAGTATAATATATTTCAAATATATTTTTGTACAGTTCTAGTAACTCTCTTGTTTTTTCCTTCCCTCTCCATTCTTCAGCGTCAATTAATGTAAATGTATACTCATTCAGGGTAGGCAGAGCCAAAGGCGTTTCTGTAATTCTCTTTGCTCAAGTAGATTTCCCTTCTGTTCAGATGAAGAGTACATGGATCTTCGGACACTTTTGAAAATAACTTCTATGCTTGAGTGATTTTTTTCACTGCCAAGTCCAAATGAATTTGAGGCTTTTTTTGTGCATTTCCCTTGTTCTCACATGATTTTTTTGTTTTGACTGTTTTACATGCTTGTTTTTGATGGTCAGGGTTAATCTGCTGTTTACTGATAGTGTATGTGTCTTTTCTTCTAGATCTAAATGTGGAGAAAGGGATGAATTGTCACCAAAGAGAATTAAGATAGAGGTACAGTATTGTGACTCCTGCATTTTGACCTATGCTTGCAAAACCTGATTTTTGTTTTGAAGATTGGGCATCTGTCTAAAGAAATTTGTCAGGAAAAAATCTGACAGAGGTGATGTGCAAGCATCACCGTTGTCTCAGGAAATATAAATGCTTATAGAAAAAACCTGCAGGAGAAAGGGTAAAGATTAGGATTAGAATTTGCTTCATGGTAAATTTACTGTCAATGTTTTGCACTCCAAGTGTGTAGGAGGGGTAGGAATGGGACTGATTGACTTTCTGCAGTGGAATAAACTCAAGAACTTATGGGAAATATCTTCCCGTAAGGCCTATTGCTTTGAAATCAGTGTATTTTTTTTAATCGCTTGGGTTAGTTTTTCATCATGCAGAGTCCTGAGTGTTTTGGGTAGGGATTAATGGCAGCATATTGGCTATCTCTTGCTGCTATAAATTCTAAAGCCCATAATATTGAGAAGTCAAAAGCTAACTTAAAAACTGTTTGTAAACATACATTGTCGGACTTGTAGGTATTGACTTACTGTTTTTTGTAATTCATTTTTATATAAAGAGGATGTGTATAGACAGCAGCTAATATGTACGCCTGCATGAACTTTTGCTTAGGGAAATGCAAGTTTTCCTGGGAGATTCTTTTTGGGAGTGCAGGATCAGAATATGTGTAAAATAACTATTTCTTGAGTTTCCACTGCTGGAAAGTAAATTTGAGGCCTTGTCACTTACGTAAAAAGCAGATGTTCCTTATTTTATTATTTTTTAAACTAATTATCCTCTCACTGTTACATGAGTGTCTAATGCATCTGTAGTGTTGTGTGGTTTTTTTGTTTTTTTTTTTTTAAAGTACCATCTATTCCAAAAAATCTATATTAAATGCAGATTAGTATGTATAGTAGGCCTGTGCTGGAATTGCATGTCACACAGATATGTGATACATTCTTTACTGTTTAGCTGCAGAGGAAAGGTTTGTAGTATTCTGGAATACATGTTTCTTGTATCTAACTCATTCTGTGATAAGTGATGCCCCAAATGTAAGGCCTACTGTTTTTTGGCAGTGGAGCGCTTTGTTACCTGTACAAGGGCTTTTCCACGTGGCAAATCCCAGAAAAGGTAGTTAGTTTTGAAAAGCCAGTTATGAATAGATTTTTTTTCTTTAAGTTCCACCAGTTTGTGTACAGTTGTACTCTGAGCTTATATAATAAAAATTATACATGTGTGCTGAGGGTTCCCTGGTAGCTTTGATAATAATTCTGTAATGTGATTTAGAAGTTTTGGGGGTTTGTTTTGACCTATGCTTGTTCCTCAGTCTGGAAGAGAGCTGGGAAAAGCTGCATTAAGTGATTTAATCCATCCTCATACCATTATCCGCCTTGACCAATACATGGCAGGATGGTCGCGTGATTCTTCCCTCTTTTGCCCAATCTAGTATGGGGAGCTGCTGCTCCTTTGCTTGATATTCCAGAGCCTAATAGATTTCACCTTTAAGAAGTTTTTCCTTTGTTCAGTAATTGATGATGACCGAGTATCTAAAATGACACGCTGCAGGGGAGGTGCTTTTTTTCTGTAGGATCTTTGTTGAAAGAAAAGTGAAATTAAAGCTCTGAAAAAATAAGCTGAAAGTTCAGGTTTTGGGGGGAGTGGGGAGAGGATTAGAACAACCGTAGGGAGCATGCATTCTCTTATTTTCTGAATGGTGATATCTTAAATACCCATTTTTTTCTAAGGCACTCTTTCTAGCTCAGTAATTCTGAGAAGGATGTTTACTTTTTTTTTTAAACCTAAAATTACCAGCAATGTTTTTACATGCTTATGATCTTTTTAGTAAAATTTTAGCATAATTGTACAACTGACTATTTCAGAACTCTTTTCCAAAATAAAAAATTGAAAATTAAATAAATCATTCAGTGGTATAGACTTATTAACTATAAAATCACTAGTGTCATTATAAACACCTTTTTCCCTACAAATCTGCGAATCTTCTAAGGAGTGAGACAGCTACTTTTTTTCTTTCTTTCTTTTTTTAAGAGGGGGCTGTTGCACAGTAGATTACTTTTGCATGTGGTGTTTCAGTTTTTGGGGGTTGCACTTTGCAAAAAAAAAAAAAAAAAGTTATGGCGTTAGTATTATGTTTGGGGATTTTTTTTAGAAAGGTGGAGGTAAAACAAAAGTGGTAGCAAATGCTACAGAATGTTTCTGTTCTGGATGAGAAATACTGTCTGAGTGTTTTGAAAGCTGTGATTCTTCACATTGTCCGAGTAGCTCACTGTGATGCTGATGTTATGCAGAGGATCTGAATACAGGTGATTTTTGTTGTTGTAACTGGCTTTAATGGGCTTTTTCTTTTTTTTTTCTTTTTTTTTCTTCTAAATTAAGGTCGTTTTGCCTTTCTGTTCTAAGGCAAGGCTGAACTTTATATTGATTCACCATTCCTTTGGCCATTAGTCACTAATGTCTCTGCAAAGCTTGGTCTAAAATGCTAGTGCTTGAATTTGGAAAGATTTTGCACCCTGTTTGCCTAAGTGTAAAAGATTACTTTAAAAAGAGGAGTCAATTTCCTAAAATATAATAAAAGAAATCCTCCAGAAAGACTCTGAAGGTCATACTTGAGCAGGGCTTTGTATGCAAGCTGAAACACTGACGGGTTTCAGCCACCATTGTAAATTTATCCTCTTCATGACTACAAAACTCACACAAGCATTACAAAGAAACAATATGCCATGAATTACATCAAATTACCTGTAAAAGCCTTTCTCTTCCCCTGTGTGCTCTCCCCCTCTTATTCATACAGTGGGTGGGCAAGTTGTGGGAGTGAAGTGTACAGAGAAGAAGGAAAAAAATTCCAGGCAAACACAGATTCACACACAGAATCGCAGAGACTAAAGGTGCAGAGGTAATGAAATAAGGTATGGAATGAATTAGGAGTCGGAAGCAGACAGAGAGCAAAGAGTTGCAGTTCCTAAATCCATTCTGGACAAAGAGCAGGATAGAACAACAGGGATGGAAACAGTGTTTCCTCTATGGCTCAGCCATCTCTTTCGCATGGATTTAGTGGGGCGGGGGCATCCCATATTTTGTCATCTTCGGTGACTCAGTACCGGCACTGCTCAGAGTGACGAGCTGTTGAGGCACCAGCTCAGAAAGCAAAATAAGTCACAGATATATTTTGCAAAAGGCACAGAGAGAGGCTACTTACCATCATTACTGCTGCTTTGTATTATGAATGAAGAGATTACCCTTCCAGATACAGTACTGACAGCAAAGAGAGCAAAGGAAGGGAAAACTAAAAACATTCTTGCTCTCCGTGGACCAGTGGTGTGTTGGCATCTCCTTTCTGCTGAGCAGAGGAGTGGGGAGAGCTTGCGCAAGTCAATTTCATAAAGCTTGGTGGGAGTGGGGGGACACAGACAGGAACAGAAGATCAAAGTGGAGGTTGTGAGGAAACAGCTCCCGTTGGTGCCAGTATGAATAGAGGGAGAGGAGAGAAAAGGCCTATGCCTACTTCCATCATTGCTGAGGAGATTGAAAAGAATACCAGTACCAGTATATGTGGGATTTCTGTCATCTTCAGGAAAACAGCAGAAGCAGTAGAATCTCCTGTTTGCATAGGAAAAATGTCATTAGAGGGAACGAAAAAGCACATGTGGGACTGAGAACATCTGCTGTAAGAAGGCACTTGAAAAACAACTGAGCCAGCAGCATGGCGAAATACAAATGCTTCACTGCATGCGGCAAGGCCCTGCTGACCTAGGAGGGAGCAGGGACAGGGAGACAAACTGGGTGCAGGACAGGTCGCCCAGCACAACCTGTTAGTCATCAGTCCTTGCTGACGGGGCAGTGGGAATGAGAAGGGCCAGTGACCAGGAAGATCTTTGAGAAGATGATACAGAATTACATTGTCATCAAAGAGCTGTGTGCAGGAGTCGCAGGCAGCAGTCACCAGCAGGCTGTGAGGCCTGCTTTTAGGAAACTGCCTTTGGTTTTGTGTAGGCATGTGATCATAGATGCCTTTTCAAGAGCCACATTACATGATTTGTTGCAAAAATATGATCCTGAGTGATAGGTTTTTGTGTATTCACTTTTTCATCTTCCTACACATAATCATTCTCTTTTCCCAAACAAATTCAGGTCTAACTGTGAAAGTGGTCAGTGCTTATGGAAATGCACTACAAAGTCTTTGTTTTTAGAAGATGAGGCTTTGTGGTAGTTTACCTGGTTATGAAGTTTTACATAGCTATCATGTTTTATTTTTCCCTGGGGAGAATATGTTGGGTGGATAAAAGCAATATACAGTGTTCAGGCAGATTATTTTCTTGAACGTGGAGGGTAACTTCACTGGCATTACATTATTGAGGCATGGGCTGACAAAGGTCTGACCACCACTGTACAGGTCAGTGTGGAGCCTGCCAACTGCATAGACCTTGTAGTGTCTTTTCACGTGTGTTTTCTGGAAGATAGCTTTTCGTCATCTTCAAATGTAACCTATTTCATCAGCTATTGTCAAAGATCTTATTCCTTGCATTCATGTGCCTTCAGAATCCAAAGAAAAATGTACGTAGTTTGGCATAAATTTGATGCCTTGGGTCTAGTGTTCCTCGATAATGAATCTTGCTGTTTTGGGGTTTGGCACTCTCTTAAGATCTCTAGCTTCCTCTCCTAATTTAACAGTCACCCAGACTGTGCTTTTGTGAACGCTTATGGGTGTTCCTGTGCTTTATGTGAACTTTCATAACTGAACAGGATAGATTTCTCATCTTGAACTTTGCTTCAACAATTAATTTATTTTAATAGTTTAGCAGGCTTTCATGGGAACTTCATTTGTGCATATGCAAGCTGCAAAAGAGATTTGCATGTCATAACCATTTGAGACTGAAAGAATTACTGAATTATGATTTCCCATAGTACGTAAAGTTTTGCTACTATACTTTTAAAATGGTGGTATTCCATGCTGCAATACCAGTGTAGTTTCTATGTGAAACATGTTGAATTTTGTGAGGCCTCACTCAGTTTCATAAGGTTAGTAAATCCAGCTGCTGCCCTATAGTCTTGACTACATATAAACTTGACTTCTTAAGAACTCCCAAGCTGCTGTATGTAAAGAAGGAGAAAAACCGTTGGCCTAAATCTGCCTGGCAAGGCTGGCTTTGAATGATTTGATGGCAATGTTGACAATAGTCTGGATTTACATGTAACTGTGAGAGATGAGATATGATTGTGTATGCCGTGTTAGTTATATCTTAGTTGTAGAAGGGGCTGTATGTATTTTATATACAAACCTAAATGAAGTGTATAGCACAGTCACTTAAATTCCAGTCCAAAATTTTGACAGAAGTTCAGGAATACTCTTTTTCATGAAAAATCAATAATAATGTCTCTCTTGCTGTTCGGTTTCTTCTTTTGCTCACTAGGATGGTTATTCTGACTTCCAGGACACGGTCCAAACACTCTATCAGCAAGACAAAACGCCCCTTGCTTTGGCTAAAGGAAAGAGTGAAGACTCAGCAGCTCTTAATTCCCAGGTAAATCAGCTAGATGAGACTGTGTGAATAATAGAGGCTGTGTCTTTGTACAATGATTTCTATGTATTATTTTGATGACTAAAGTTGCTACCTTCAGTTTTCAAAGGCTGCCTAGGTTAGCTGTGATTGCCGCATGTTTAATTTAGATTTACCTTCTGAAACTGTTCTGACAGGGCTACAGCTTTACCCTTGTTTGTCCTATGGAGGTAAGGATCTAGTCTAGTAGGCTTGAAAGGAAAAATACGTGATTGGCTGTTGGGAGCAAGTAGGGTACTATTAGTACAGTGTGTACTGTCTGTCTTGTGTTTTTAGCTATAAATGGAAAGTTCAAGTTGTTGAGTCTAGTGGAATAAATAGAGTAGGTGATCTTGGAGTCGTCAGTTCTGATGCTTCCTGTAAGAAGAAAGGTCAGTGTATTTAGGAAATGGTGGACCCCTCTGGATCTGAGAGGATAAATTGTCTTTCTAAATAACATCCAGCCTGGTGGAAGTGCAGTGTTTTCAAAATACCCAGAAAGCTTTTTATTCATCAAAAACAGTTTCTATTTTTTTCTTTTCTGTAGTGTATCCCTGCCTTGAACCACAATTCCTATCTTCCTACTGTCAGTTGTTGCCAAGGAGGGATTTCCTGTTAAATTGCAACAAATTTATTTTGCATAGCTGATTTGGGCAAATATAATCACCAAATTTTCATGTAAGATAACATTTAGGAGTTGTACTCCTGCCTTCTGAGACTAGATATGTTATCTTTCCTTTTATCTTCTTGTATTGCAAAGTAGTGCTGTAGTACAGTCATGCAAATTCTGTTCATTGTGATATGTGGAAAAAATGACTGCGCTACATGTTCTGATGTCACATAACAGACTAAATAAACTTGTGTTTTGCAAGCTTGTTTTAATCTTGCGTATGCTTTAAAGTTTTCATTGGCCATTGTTACAAAACAGTGGGATAGAAATTTATTTTAAGCTTTTGTATATTTGCAGCTCTACAGTTTCTTTTATGGTAATCGGAAACATCATTGCAGTTTAGAATGCTTTGGTTTTGTTTTGGGTTTTTTTTTGTTATTCCAATTAAACAACATAGATAACAGGAATGAGAATTTTAATGTTTTTAATAAAAATGCTTTACAGTTCAAAAGTAGCAATAGGCATGACAGAGAATAGCAAACTTAAAGCACACTTGAAAGTAAACTATTTGAAAGTAGTTTACTGTTTTACCTACCTCCCAAGACCAAGCTTGAGGGCTCAGTGTTCTTCTGCAGAACCTGATGACCTCTGAATCGGAGTAAGTAAGCATCAGTCAAGTCATTACCCTGTTCTCAGGGCCATCACTGTGCAGGAGAAGCTGAATTCGTGCTGGTCTGCTATGCTGTCATTGTTTTGTAAGGTGGTGAGCTATGCTTAGCAAGCGGACTTCCATGGGAAGTCAGGGCTTTCATCAGCTCTCCCCAAAAGTTAAGTGCTCTGCAGAATTCCATTGTTTCTTTTTAATAGGCATCTCTGCTACGTATTATGAAAATACCTGAAAGAGAAATGAAACTTCTCTTATTATCCTTAGGTGTTAATTTTGTACACTTTCTGTTTCTGTTCATTGTGGCTCTTCTACATCAACTTTTTTTACTTGTGATTTTATTTTTGCAAGATGCTTATTTACATTCTCAAGAACAAGATTATATTGAAAGTTAAAATTCTCTTGGCATTAAAGTCAATGACAAACATTCAGACGCCGCTTCCTCCCACGTTGCACTGCATTGTTTAATTTCACTCTCTAGAGGTGTATAGGTCTTGTTCTTCTTCTAGACAGACGTTTCACACCTTTATCCCCCACAAACATACTGTCATCCTACACTTTCAGGATGGCAGATTTTTAAGCTTGTATAGTGCTGTTTCCTGAAATAAAGATTCCAAGATGTCTGGTGAAATCTTGGCATAAGTTCTTTAGCAGATGTTGCCATTGCTCTTGGAATACTTTGTGAAGACGTATATTTGAACAGAGCTAAACTGGAAAATTAAGACATTATCTTTTGCTTTTGTTGTGTTTCTCTTCATGTAACCTGCAGTCCTAAAGTGCAGAAAATGTGTTTTCGAAGAACAGAATTTAGCATTGCATTTTTGCATGGTTGAACTACAGCAACTGACATTTTTAGTCCTTTTGAGTGACTCAGATTTTCATACTGTACATCTATGGGTGCAAATATATTTTGTTTGCTTGATAGTTTTGAAGAAACTGTAAAGCACACATCTGTACATGTGAGTCAACAAAAATGTATATCCAGGCTGTTTAGTCTTATCATCTGATATTGTTTTTCCCCCCCTGTGTTTTGACTCACTGTATATATGTGTACATATATAGAGAGGTAATGGTTTTTTTGCTTTATTTGCAGTCTGAAAAGGTGATGGCAAAACAGATGGAGTTTCTTTGCAACCAGACTGGATTAGAGAGACGTCTTTCCACAGGGTGTTACAGGCAAAACTCAGAAGAGCACAGCCCCAATGGCATGGCATTAGATAATGCTGATGGACAAGGTACAGTAGCTTCCAGGCATGGCATTGCTGCCAGCAAATGCATTTGATATTATGCAACTGCTGTCATTGGTGTTATTTATCTAGCACAGCACAAACAACACTGAGCACTGAATGGACAAGACAAGATCTCTGCCCTGAAGTGCTTACAGTGTAAATAATGCAATCAGATGCAGAGGCAGATTCTGCTCTGTTACTCTAATGTATCTCTGGGCAAGCTGCTTTCCCTAAAGATAATGTGTGGGGAGGGAGGAATGTGAGGTGCACTCACTGGGGGTAGAACTTGGCTTTAGGATTATCCTAGGTTTTGAAAATAGACCAGAATATTGCTGCTTTATTTATTTATTTATTTATTTTTAACTTTGTGGAAGTTGAAATTAAAGCTTATAGTGAAGTTAGTACCCCTTCTTGTTCACCTGTTTGTGCAGTTTAGGAATAAAACTTGAGGAGCTGGCTATGTAAATTACTTAGAAGTAAGCAGATTATAATGATGATCTTCGTAGTTTGTTATTCTTCAGAAAGCTTATAGTTCTGTGGTTATCTTTGCAATTTACCAACTGGCTATTCATTAGCCTGGATTAATTTTAGGAGTGTTTGGGTTGCTTGAGTGCTTTCTGTTTGGATTTCTCTTTTACTGTTGTGAAATGAGAGAAAAATGTTATATGCAAGAAGTACAACCAGAAGCTTTTTTTAGTTTCTTTTTTTAAAGGCAAGTTTTGTTTAAGGAGGAATGAAAAGCAGTAGAGGGAGCAGCTAAGGGAATAGATAAACATAAGCATTAATACACAGTATTTCATTTGTGTATATTGGTCAAGCAATGCAGTACACAAGTATACAGGAAAAATTAGGTGTGCAGATCCAGCTCCTCTTGATTGTGCAAGTTTCTTTATACCTTTATCTACTGTGGAGTGGGACTGTTTAGGATCTCAAAAGAGCTTTTTGATCAGAATAAGAGACTTTTGTATGGCTGATTGTCACTTTGTAATAGTGCCTGTGGACTGATAAGAAGAGAATAGTCTGCAAACCAGGACACTTGCATAAGCCCTGTTTTGCTAGAAATCTTCTCTGAGCAACTGGAATTTAGGATGTGCTTTTGCAAATAGAGTCTTAAACACTAATTCAGTTTTTTTTTTTTAATACTGTTTTGCTTTTAATGCATCAATATTTCATTGTGAACAACTTCCAGGTGAGAGACCGTTGAATCTCCGAATGTCAAATCTGCCAAGTAGACAGTTACAGCACATTTTACTTGATGGAGAACAGCATGTTGGAAAGCCTCTGTGCAGTGACTTGATCCGACTTTACCCCAGTGGTGAGGCAAAGTCTCAGTCCTCAGGTTAGTGCTGTCCCTTGTAAATGAACCACAATTTCTTAGCAAGACTGGAATGAACAGCTTACTACATCATGTCTCTGAGTGAAGAGCGTAGCTTATTCTGACATGCTTTATGCGTAACCTTTTAACAAAGGCTTTGGACATATCTTAAGAGTAATGTTGCTTGTAATCTAGAAACAGAGTGAACGTTAGTCAGCAAAAGCTTAGAAAATGCAGTTGCTAGGTTCAGATGAGCAAGTTCTGGCACATGTCTGTCCTTGTTAGAACTATTGACTTGAACTACTCTGTTAAATTCTTATGTTGCTGTAATTGTAATATGGTTTGATTATACCATGGTTTCACTCTGTATAAATCAATCAAATTATAAACAGGCTCTTTATAAAAAGGACTTTTTAACCTGGTTTATAAAGATCTAATACTGTTTCTGTACTCTGAACCAAATAATGCAGTAATTTTTTGGACTGGGTTTTCCATTCACTGACTTCTGCTCACTGTTTATCCTGTAATTTGCCTCTGACAATGGGATAACTCATTCTAAGTTTGCTAGAAGATGGCAAGATCCTTTTTGTGAAATCTGTATCAGTGATTTCCATTTAATAACTGGTGCACTGAGATAAAGTCAGGAAATCTTGAGATGCTCGCAACTTCAGCTTTAGGAATAATAATAAAATTCCACCTGAGTTTGGAAAATGAGATGCAAAAGAGGTTGTTTTGAAGACTGGGCAGAACCTTAGGTGTTCTGGTTTGGTATACTGCAGTCCTAGCTCAGTTCTTCTGTGGTTTGACTGTCCGAATCCCATTGATTATTCATCTGGTGAACTTTCTAGTTGGCGATCGTTTACCAGTTCCCTCTCAAAATGCTAGCAAAGAGTGCATCTTTGCTAGGGCCTGCTCCCTGAGAGAACTGAAGTAAATCTGTCATCACTGTAACGTAAGTGTGATTATAATCCATCTGGGTTAAAGCCCAGTAGGAGGAGGCAGAATTTGTTTCAACTGTTAGTATCCATATAGTTCATGGACCTTTTTGTTGAATTAAGACCAAAATATATTTGTTTCAAGCAATATTTTCTTTAACATCTTTTTTTTTCTTTTCTTTTTAACACAGAAGGCCTTGGTATTTTAAAGGATTTTCCTCACTCGGCTTTTAACAACATGGAAAGGAAGGTCATAAAAACAGAACCTGAAGACACAAGATAGTCATTCTGCTCTGGATAATGGTATCATAATAAAGAATGAAACTTCAGAAGAGGAAAAAAAAACAGCCTTAATAACCAGTGTTGCCTCATTCAAATAAGAGATTTCAATAGCCAAAGCCTAAGAACTGGTACAGTAGTCTGTGGAAACAGAAAAGCAAGAGACACTGCAAACTAAAACAGTAATACAGGTAGATAAACATTCCTGTAAAAGTGGTTTTATAACGTGGAAAGATTCACAAATTAATATTGTGGATCTTCATTATTTAAGAATGTATTATGTATTTGTATAACTTATCAAAGTAAATCTAGATGTCGGGACGTGTATTGAGTCCAGTAGATGTGGCTACAGTTCATTTTACTTGAAATTTCAGTGTCTACTTTAAATGTACCTAGCGTAGATATGGTTGTTACACATTTGAATTAAAAATCCTTGGAGAATTAGGAATGCGAACCTTGTGACACAACAGCAAATTTGCAAAAATATTTGTAGAAAAAGGAAAATACATAAAGTACTTCATGGTTTAAAATGTTATGTGGATATAGCATTTGATAGACCCTGATCCTGTATTATAGCGGACGTACTTGACACTTACTATCATTACATCACTTTTAACGATTTCAGCAGCCTTTGTGTAACACACTTGTAGTATACCACCTATCTACAGTTCAGGAGTGTAGGAAAAGCCAAGTAGAGTATGGAAGAGTCCATATTATCAGCTCCAATTTCATTGTGGAAAACTGTTGTTTGAGATACTATACAATTAATAAAATCTCATTTGGTAGGAAACCCAAGAGACAAGGTAGCATGGACAAGGCTGCAAAAATTGTGATTCAGATCATTATAACTTTTTGGACTTCTCTGTGGATCTTTAAAAAGATAAAATGCATCCTAGGTGTGGCAGAGATCAAATGTGATGCAGGATTTATGCGTCAGTGTAAAAGGTTGCACTTGATATTCAGAAACCATAAAATCTTTTGGAGGAGAGAGATGAGGGGTTATATCTTTAGTATGTGACCCCTTATTAAGTGCTGTTCAGTCCACATGATTCTATGAATATATCGTATACTGCATACAGTATGCCAGTACATTTCTTTGTGTTTAATTAACATCTGTATTCATTATTTATTTGACAGTTTTTATTTTTTGTACATTTTCACTTTTGCAGATGTCATTTTATCTAAAGAAAAATAATTGGCATATCACTTTGGAATTTACCATGGTGTGTTCACGTGCATCCATTTTTCTCTGTGCAGTTCCCACAGTAAGAGTTGCTTTCCTGCAGTCAAAGTAGTTATATGTGTTTAGTTTCTGAATACAGTTTTTGCTGCAGTGCTTTCTGGAGGGGTAAGGGAGGGCCGAAGAAAGTAAGTTACCATGCAGTGGATGAACATCCCCATTCAGGTGTGCACTTCATGTCCGCAGTTTGCTCTGCGTCATAGGTATGTATTAATGATTCAGTCACAGTGTATGTTGTACTGAAATGATCAGCAAAATGTGAGCTGAAATGTCTACACTGCAGTCTCTTATCACTGTAAACGTATCTAATTATTTTATCACTTTTGATTTGTGGAACAAAGCTTTATAGTAGAAACACCAGTAAACAACTTTTTATACTATTAAAATGTTTGTTTTTTTAAAAAGTTTCTTGAACTGTATGGTACTGTTTCACTTACTGAAGTATCTTTAAGCAATGGAGTTTGCAGCTTTGCTGTTAGAAATAAGAGATTGAATGTGTAGTTATATTTCCTCTTTTCCTGTTGCGCGAGCTAGTAATATGGATAAGATACTTCTTCAGTTTGTAATGTCAGCCAGTGCACTGGTTAGTATCTGAGTAGTTTTCACGAGACATGTATGGAACTTGTTAAAGGACAGCTTAAGGTTTGAACTGTACAGATTGAGTAATAGAATGCGTCAATCAAGAAGATTTTAAAGATGCAGGAAATATTCTTTTTTTAACATCTGTTATGATCAAAAGTTGTGCATGGACCACAGAAGCAGCTCTCAAGCTTACTGGTCTTTTCAGTTGTAGTGAGAGGAAGGAAAAAGAACTTACTAAGCAGCACGCTGTTTCAGTTGAGTCCAGAATTTATTTTGTAAACACTAATGTATTAAATTTGCTATAAATTAAAGTATATAACAGCTATATTTTTGAGTTGTAAATACAGTACTTTGTGTCACAACCAGTTGGTTATCTCTAGAATGATATTTCAGTTTATAGTCCAACAGGCCATTTCAGTGTCAATAAGCCGGAAGCAATTTTTTTTACTGGTTTGCAGCTGTATGATGTTTTTAACCCAGGGAGAGGAGGGGGGCTTAATACATTCCGAGACTGCGCATACAATTGATAATAGCAAATACTTCAATGCTTGGTCTTTCCAAGACAAAGCTCTTGGACTGCAGCGTGGCTCATGGGAGTGGCCATAGTCTCTGGAGTCACAGGTGAAGGTTTACCCTCCTCTGTTCATTGAAGGGTTGCTAGATTCAGGATACTCTGGATCCAAGGCCAGCCCTGCAAATGATGCCTGTTCTTATTCACATGTTTATATTGTTGCTTACAAAATAAAACTCACTGTGAGAACTCTTTAGTTTCCCCAGGGTTTTTTCTTCTTCTTCTTTTTTTAACAGTTTTTTTTAAAGGAATGTGTTAATTTTCTTGAGGTAGGGGAGGAGGGAGTAGCTTGAAATGCAACTCTCACTGGCGGAAGCCTTTTCCTGGTCTTGTGGTTGAATTCTCCTATATGGGTGGCCTTGTTAGGTGCAGAGCCTGCAGGCATTTAGTGGGCCAAGGCAAATAGGGAGGAAATAAAATACAGAAAGGGTCTGCAGCATGGCAGTTTTGTTTAATGCCATCTCCTTCTTCACTCTTGCTCTTGTACGCGCTTATATTTGCACATGACCACCTCACTGGGAGGTGACACTAGGCTGCAGAGATTGTCTTGGGGAGTTCAAGAGATGGAAGGTCTCGCTGCTCGGCCCTGTGGCTGCCTTCAGCAGTTGCCGAGGTGATCCACCATGTTTCAACTTGCTTTCTAAAAGGCAGCCCATTTCTGTATGGGATCAAGCAATAAAGTAGAGTTGGAGGACAGAATCCATATGGGAGATTGTGTATAAAAAGGGAAGAGGAACAAAGCAGAGGCTAAAAATTTCAAAGAAAAGGAAAAAGCTTGCAAACTGTGGAGGTAGCATAGAAGTCAGGTGTGATTCCAAGTAGAGAGGGAAATCCACTCAGTCCGGTGGGCTCAGAGTAGGATGCAAACCCTCCTATCTTCTCTCAGTCCAACTTGGAGAAGATTAAGTTTAGGAAACCTGAACAAATGGCCTAATGTTTGCTGTTTTTTCTCTTCCAGTATTATTTTTGGCCTCATCAGGGAAGGGAAAATGGAACAGGAAGGAAGGAGCTAAGCACTATTGGCCTGAACGTGGAAGGATGAGAGAGAATTTGGTGCGAGTTGTTTATTGACAGTATTCCAGACTGCATGCAAATACAATCAGAAAACTTTCAAATGTATTGCTTGTTCTGGGCAGAGAAATGACAGAAAAAAAGATGTGGTATTGGACTGGTATGGTCCTGCTAGGGCCCACAGGCCTGTGCCAGACCTACCAGGTTCAGGTTATCATCCCTGCAAAGAAATGTGACCTTAAGCCAGAACTGGAAGCAAGGTTATGTACTTGCTGTATCATCCTGGGCAGACATTTAACTGTGTGACCCTTTGGGGAAAGGTTACTGCTTACAAGTGTCTCATCGAGGTACTGTGAAGCTTAATACTGTAAGGTCCTTGATTGGAAAGCATTAGTAGATTAAACACTTATTACAGAATGGTTGTTAATGTTAAATTTCGGGATGTAACTGTCTCTCATGCAGCCAAAAAGCTCATTGGTGTGTAAGCTTGGTTTGCTGGCTACTCACCTGAAGCACTTGTGTCTTTCTCTAAACAAGCAATTTATGCGAGGGTTTGAGGGGAAAAGCATCCAGTTGTGGCGATGGCTTCATTCATGACAATGGTGCAGAACTCATTTCCTCTAAAGCCTCATTTTCTTTTTTGAAATAATGAAAGCTTGTACACAAAACATGAGTTTCAGACATGGTGATGAAAAGTCTTCCAGTGGCCCCTAGTTAAAGCACAAACATTAGTTAGTGCAGTGATTTGGATTTAGCGAGCACTTTGGCTTAAATCTGATTCTTTCAGTTTGCTACATATAATGTTGGACTGCTGCACTGAGCTCACTCCTGCAGAGGGGCGAGATGAACATGCCGTGCTGAGGGTACGAGAATCTGGTCCTTTTCTTGCGTATGGAGTAATTTTTCAGCTGACAGCTAGGTCAGACCTGAAAAGCGCCACTGTAATTCATAAGCAATGTTTTTCTCTTAGCTGCTGTCTTAGCCTTATAGTATATAACCACACATATATATGTATAGATGTATATTATCACAGTGGCGCATATGCAGTGGAATTGGTGAAATATGATACTCTCTGAAGTCATCTGCAAAGGCGGCTGAAGTTTCGTAGGTGTGAGAGGGAGGCAAAGGACTGTGCAGAGGGGCTGTGGTAAGGCAGTGCAGTGCCGGCGGGGGGCTCCCACTGTGGCCCTGGCGACCTCGGCCCGGCCACAGGCGGGCTCACTGCAGTTGGGGGAACTTGTCTGCTGCCCCAGGTGAGCCTCCGCGGGGGCCGGAAGGTGTCGTGCTGTTCCCAGCGCTAAGCTGGGATGCGGCCAGATCATACTGGGGAGCTCACTGGATGTCTCCTTAAGCAGGCAAATGAAGAGAAACGTTAAGTTCTTTTCTGCTGTACAGAAGGGTTGAAAAGATGTTATGCTGCAGTGATTCAGTGGGGAAAGGATAAATCCCTCACATACACCTACGCACCACCACGAGAAAGAAATCTGTGGGCAGAGAAGGAGCAGAACATGAAAAATGAATTTCCTTGAGCTGCTTGGGAGGGGCCACGTGGAAAGGACGGCTCTCCAAAGCGCTTCCTCCGGCGGCCCTGCCCGGTCAGGCGGCGGAGGAGCAAGCGGCTCCGCTGCGGGCCTTAGGTGCAACCTGGCGCGAGGCTGGCTCTTGCCAGTCCGGAGCCCCGAGGCCGGCACAGGGCTGCCCCCTGTGTGCCGGGCCTCCTGCCCGGAGCAGATGGATGGGCCAGCCGCGCGGCCGTGTGAGCCAGCAGCTCTGGCGGCAGGTGAGCAGCAGCCTCGAGGCTGAGGTAAGCGGTGGGGTGGCCCCCGCTGTGAAAGGGTTTGGGAAGTCCTGACATGGTCTGCTGCCAAGTCCTTGAGTCATCCAGTGGCCCAGACAGCTAACTCCTTCCCCAAACCCCGAAGGCCCAGTCTGCCGTGTTACTCACTCTCTGCTCTTTGGGCAAGTCCACAAAGCCTGCCTTGTGCAAGGAGTCCTGCCCTCCTGGGAGCTGTTGTCTGAGATGCTGAAAGGTTTGATTAATGCTTTTGCCTGCTTAACAAAATATTCAGAGGTCTTTAAAATGTGTTTGTCTGTGAAGTGCACCATCTGCTATGGTATCTCTTGTAGTACATACTGTACAGAGCTTAGCACACGTGTATTCCCACATCAGCCTTTGAGGAGACATTGCAATGAAGATAGTCGCTATTAATTTGGATAGACTCGATTTGAATTGCAACAGTTCTTATTTAATTATGTTTGCTTTCTTAAATATTTTAAATTGCTTATTAGTAAATTTGAATTCCTAGTATAATCTCCAAAATGTGTGTATGCAGCTAATTTCTTACCACCTTGGGGATTCTAGACAGCTTCTCTCAGAGCTATTTCAAAATTATTTAATCACCTTGGAAAATCCAATGTAGCTGAAAATCTTTTGTTTCCTCATTATTCTGTTGTAAATTAATGGTGCAAAAGATAGCACTACTAGGTTGTAAAACTGCACACAAATCTCCATTGAAATCCAGTGCCAAAATAAGAATAAAACCATTTAACTCTTTACACAGTGACACAAATGCAAATGAGTATTTTCATCACAAGATCGAGCAGGAATTTCCAAGCTTTATGCATAGCCTAGTAACCTGACAAATTCACTGTAAATCATCAGTGACACACCAAATTAGAATGTGATCATATTTACACATTTTGAAACCCTGTAATGACTCATCTCTATGCCATTAAAAGTTTGCTCTTGATAAATTTGTGTTTGCCTGCGTAAGAAGTGCCATGCTGCACACCCACGGGCTGCTTGGTGAGCTCGCCCTTTCGCCCGCTCCCGCCATGTGCCCCGGCGCGCAGGTCACGCAGGCACAAGTGCGTGGGACGGGGCTCGGAGTGGGCGCTGAGCGGGAGCCTCCTCCTGCCTCCAGCTTCTCTGCAAACAGGCGTTTTGCAACAAACAGGCGTTTTGCAAGAGTGCCAAGCAGCTGCTGTGGTGGCCCTTGGGTTTGAGGTTGCTGCACCCCAAAAAGAAGTGTGGGCTGGTGCCCCCCTCCCCTTTTACAAGCAGAAATTCTTGTGTTTCACAAAGAGTTTTAATGTGACTTGTCCTTGCACTTTGCAGTGTGGTGGGGGTGTGCAGTCGTTGAACACGGGGGACCTGTGTGCGTCCTTGTGTCTTCATCCCAGGTGAAGAAGGCACTGAACAGCAAATAAACTAGTTTCATGAGCACTGCTCCAAACCTGCTGGGCAAAGCTATTAAACAGGGAGGTGGAGGGAAGCTCGGCTTCATGTCTGGACATCTCAGAAGCCTTTTCCATCATAACGTAGGGCTAGGGGCTCTTTGGTGTGACATACCTAATCCCTGGACATGAAGGTCTCCTGTTACTGGGGGAAAATCACTGGAAAAATTGTCTGGCTTATCTCGATGCCTGTTGGTGCGAGCGCGTCTGGCCCCGATCCTGAGGCTGGCTTTGCAGGGGCTGGACGTGGCGCTATTTGGTAGCGGTGGCAGGGTGTGGGGCTGAGCTTCCCTGCAGCAGCGTGCCTGTTGGAGGTGGCTGGGGGTCTTGGTGTTGCCTTACCTAACTTGCCTGCAGCTGTTCCGGCGATTCTGTCCCAGGTTAGGTCTCCAGTGAGTTGTGTGTCCCTTGGAAGCTGCCCTGAGCTCGGGGGGCTGGGGGACGTCTGTGCCTTTACGTCTCCATCATGACCAGAAGCCAAGCAATAAACCTGCCTTATTTTTAAGAGCCAAAATCAGGCCTTTCTCCTGTCTAAAAAATGAAGCTCTTTCATTTTTTGGGGGGGTGTCTTGTGAGCCCCGTGGCTAAACCCCGGAGAGGGGAGGGAGTCACCGGGGCGAGGATGGGACATGGCGCACCCGGAGCCCCGCCACCCGCTTTGGGGGAGCGGGGCCGGGTTTGCACCTCTGCGAGCAGCCCCGGGATCCGGCTCCTCTCCGCCGGGGCCTTGCTTTGCGCTCGGGAGGTGTGAACGTACCTGGGTAGGAGCCCTTCTGCCCCTCCCTCCCTCCCTCCCTCCCTCCCCTGGCTCCGCGCCAGTCGTCTCTGTCTGCGCACGGTTATTACTTCAGCATCCAGCGTGTTTTACTTCATATTCATTTCTTTTGCACATACCGGCCCACTCACATATTAGATCCAAATCTTTCTCATTTCTGCTTGTTGCTTGACGAGGCGGCGAGGCACGACGCGCTGCGTGTTGTGACAGCTGCCGACGGGCCACGGCGGCACTGCGCGGAGCAGCCGGCTCCTGCGCGGGGCCGTCGCCACCACTGCTGCCGCCGCGCCGCCCCGCCAGGCCAGAAGCACTGGCGGCGTCTCGGCTTTGAAGGCGGCTCTTGCCAAAGCGAGGAGGAAGGCGTGCAGGCACAGAGCGGGCGCAACCCGCTCTTCCCTTAGCCATTTGCGCCCAAAGCTTCGCTGCGCTGGTCTTAGATGTTATTTTGGTGTTTCCGAGCCACGCGTTTCTCGCACGCAGCAGCGGCCGCGTTGGGCTGCTCCCTAGGATTGGTTTGGGCTGTGCAGGAGTCCCAGCTACGTGTCTCGAAATAAGTGGTGCAATTCCTGAAATAGGGTGAATACTGAGCTTTTAAATGATTTTTTGTATTAAGCATTTGGCCATTTTTATAGAGCTACCACTGTACTTCTCACGGAGATGAGAAAAGCTTTAAAACTTGATGGGAATTATAAATTGCAAAACGGGAGGGAGGGAGGCTCGTATTTTGATGCCAAGGAGCTCTCGTGAGTCGCCCAGGAAGACAGCAATGATGCACCGGTTCAGTGTGTGTGGCATGTATCCGCTGCTGTGTTTTCTCTTCCTAGTGTCCTCTGAAAAACTCGTTTTTGTAGTTACTGCCTTTCCCATTCTTGAACAACCTAGTCAAACGGCTGAAAAATAATTCTGTTGGCTGGTAGAGCCTGATTTTTATCTAAATTTGCAGGGGAAAAAAGCTGGGGCAACATGCAAAGCAGAGGTTTTAAAGCAAGTCTCAGTCGCAGGAGGCCTGTGATGTAGCCGTGTCTTAGTTGGTTATGAAATCGAGAAGCAGTTTGCTTAGTGCTTGAACCAGGCAAGGTGTCTTGCCGGCTTCCTGCTCAGCTGCGTCGCCGCCCGCGGCAGCTCCCGGCTCGGCGGCGCCGTGGGCGCCCCAGTGCGCGGCAGGCACGGGGTGGAGATGGCGCGGAAGCGCAGCAGGGCACGTTGCACGCTGAGCCCCGCGGTGACCCGTCCTTACAGTTGCACCCGCCTTGCGTGTCTTCCTGGAAGCGTTTTAGTTATTTGCTGCAAGCTCGGTAGATATTTTGGCCCTGCATTCCGTTTTTCCAGCTATTTACGGGTGTTTGGGGGGAATCAAAGGGATTTGACGTGAATCCCGTGGCCGCGCCACCGCTCCCACACCGGCTCCCGTGGAGCAGGTGGCGCTGAGAGCAGGGAGAAAAAACTGCAACCCCAACTGAAAGGCTTTTAATTAAAACACCAGATTAGATCAACGCAGTGTTACGACAGGTGGTTAAATCCTACGGCGAAACAGCTCTCGCTTTGTTCTCCCGTTGCGACGCGTGAGGAGAGGCTTTCCACAGGGCGAAGAAGGGAGCCCGAGTGCGTGGCGCGACAAGCTGGCTAGCCCAGCGCCAGGAAGCGCGGCCTAATTGGCACCCGCGTTTCGCAGGGGCAGCGCGCGGGCATGCAGACGCAGCGCCTGCGTTTATGGGGCTTGTTTAATGGAGTCAGAAGCTTGCGTTCCCACGCTGCGGAGAGGGACCGGTTGTTTGCGCGAGGAGGGGCCGAGGCTCCCGCGTGCCTGCAAAGGGGGTACGAGCGCTGCGAGGGCCCCCGGCTCCGCGCTTGCCACGTCTTCTTCTTATTATTTTTGTCTTAATTTTTATTCATAATTATTCACAAACTTGCCTTCAACTTAAGGCTGGAGAAAAAGGGGTAGGAAAATGTTTCCCAAAATAGGACCCCCCCTCCTCCCGCCATCAAGAGGATATCTTGGCTGTCTGATTGCTTCGCTCCACCGTCTGAGTGCAGTTGACTCTGGGGGAACATCTGTCTTCCTGAAAGACAACCTTTCATCAGGCGAAACCAAAACCAAAACCCTCCTAAAACCGCTTCAGCGGGAGCAATGGGATTAGCTCCAGCTGTTGCTCGCGGCTGGGAAGGGCTCGCACGTGGGCTGGCTGCCGCGGGCTGGTTCTGCCCGGCGCGGGAAGGGGGCTCGCGCGGCCCCGCGGCGGCTCCCCCAGGCGAGCGCAGGCGGCCGCTGGGCTCGCGCGTGCGCCAGGGAGCCGGGAGCTCTGGCTGCTTTTCCCGGCTGCATCAGACACTTGCTATGTGGCACCACCCGCGCCTTTGCCCACGTCTCCTCCTCCTCCTCCTCCTCCTCCTTCCCGCTCGCCCACTGCTCTTCCCTGGCCCTTCACCTTGCTGCCGCCGCCACCTTTCCTCGCGCCGGGCGTTCTTTGCCAACGATCCCACGCTGCCGGCCCCGCGCGGCTCCTCCAAACCCCGCTCCCGGCCCCCGAGCTCTCCCCACTCCTCCGCGGGGAGCCGGCAGCGGTTTTTCCTTAGGGCCGCACGCTCCGAGGCACGGCACGTGAAATCCGGGTTGGGCGACCGATCGCGGCGCTGAGGCTGCTCCGGGGCTGCAAGCTGCAAGGGCCGAGCTGTTCCCGCTTCTCCCAGCCCCGGGACACCTCCCGCGTGTGAGCGCGCGGCCTGGCATGTTCCCACTGCCCGCAGCGGGATTTTTATCCGACTGCAAGGGAAGGAGCGGGGTAAGAAGCTTGTCTTACCAAACAGTCCTGCAAGAGAGGCGTGTATAAGAGCTAATTAAACTAAATCTTATTTAATGCTTGGCTCAGGGTTAGGATGGTAATAAAAGAAGAAAAAATATTTCCTCATTGTAATATGGCACGGTGTTAATTAAAAAAAAAAAAAAAAAAAAACCCAAATGGTTGTGAAGCCAAGTCCCACTAATATTCAGCTGCTGGGTTTTACATCTATTGAAATGCTGAAACAGTCCTTTAAAATACCCAAGGTTAAGTTTGCATAAAAAAAAGCAGTGCTCAAGGCTGAGGAGCGGCAGAGCGGGGAGAAGTTGCAGCAGCCCGGCAGCCCGGGGCGGGAGGCAGGGCTCCCCCGGCAGCCCCGGGCTCCGACGGAAGCGCAGCTCCGCCGTCCCTTCTGCCTTCCGGCTGCCCGCAAGCCTCCCCGAAGGGAACGGTCCTCCTCGGTGGGCAGGAGGGGGACGGGCCTTTCCCTGCCACACGCGGCAGAAGGGACGGCGGTTAACGCCGATGGGGAAAACGAGAGACCAGCTATTGCTTCATCCAGAAACGCGTAATTATTTGTGCAATTAAGGATTCTGAAATTTCTTGCGACCTTTTTGAAACTTTATTTTTTATACAATACTTCATAGCAAAATGATGTTTATATTAACCTGTGAACATATGATAAATTTAAAGAAAAACTGTAGGTTATTTATCTTTGGACCTTCTTGAGGAAACTGAAAGATGCATTCAAAATGTTCTGGTTTCTCTAAATCTGCGTTTTTCCATTGAGATCTGCTGGTTCAGAAAGGTTTTGGCAAATTCTGGTAATAATGCGTCCCTGAACAGATGAGGCTGTAGCAGAAGTCTCTTGAAGATGACATAAGATGGTGTAAGAGCCGAAACAATTTCTGTTTTTTCTTTTTTAATTAAGAGCAGCCTGTGCTTGATCCTGATTAAACTATCTTTCCTTTCTTTCCAGATCAAAGCGTCTCTTGTTTGCACTGTAACGAAAGGGTTTGACAGCTTCCTTAGGGCACAAACAGGAGACACTTTAATCTAGAAACAAAGAAAAGATGTCTCCCGTAGTACCAGATAGCAGCCACTCTTTGTGATTGTAATGGAAAATAAAATGAGAATTTTTCAACTATCATTCTTGTCATAATATGACATGATACAATAACGACTTCTGACATGTAATTTAATAGGTAAAAATAATTTTAGAAGAGGGAAACTCCATGAAATAGGAATGATGTTTAACGGCGAAGCCTTCGTTTGGAGAGCGGAAACCTTCCGCAAGCCGTGTGCTTTCCCTGAAGATTTTCCCTGAAAACTCTCTTGGCGTCGCTCCCCTTGCCGTACTGGGAGCTCCCGTTCCTCCTCCGGGCACCGAAGCGCCGGTGCCCCCGGCCCTGCTCGCGCCGCCGCGAGCTGCCAGCCGAGACGCGCCGGGGCGCTCGGCGCTGCGCGGGGCGGCGCTTGCTGAGCGCGCGGCGGCCTCGCTTGCCACCTTGCCTCCTGGCTTCCTTCTTCGTCCAGGGAAGCGGTTTGCGTTGGCGGGCGGCCAAAATATTTATATATCCTAGGTAAGATGCAACCAAGGTGGCCTGACCAGTTGTCAAGGACCGAAGCTGTTGCGCTGTTCGGCTGCGCTGTAAACACATCTCACAGCTGCTGTTAACTAACTTTAAACAACTAACTTGATTGACAACAGCAAATTAACTTGCTTCTTGTAAAGCTGCACAAGCCATGAGCTAATTCTTCAGCCGTGTTTAGGGAGTTTTTCCTCCCTTGCTCTTGTCGCTTAAGCGCTGATTTACTCAGGAAAGCCAATATGTGTTTTATAATGCGTTATGTGTCTAATGCAACCTTCTGTTGGCTATGTGAGAGTTAACGCTAGGAGTTATCCCTTTCCGCTCTTGGAGCAAACCCCTACCAGATTTCGGCCATAGGGCCCTGTGCTTCACGCAGGACCAAGCTGTCTGGGGGCGACCCAGGTGCTGGGGACGGCTGATGGAGTGTTTTTCCAAAGGCCTGTTTCTAAAGGCGGCAAGAACCCATGCGTTAGCCGCTAGGTGAATGCGAACGTCGCCGTGTCGTGTTCCCTTTGCACCCTGCCTCTCCTAGTCACTCCCTTTTTTTTAAGCTCTTTGGGCTGGGGGCCTGCTGTTATTTGGAGCGCTGATGTGGTGATGCGATATAAATATTGAGTAAATCCAAGATTTCTTCCGCAATCCCAGGTGTTCTTTGCAGGTCAAACCTCTAACGGAGGGTCCCCGCCAGCTTGCTCTTCTGCGGAGCTGCACGAAATCTGCTTGGCAGAGGCCAGCGATGGTTGCAGTGTGCCTGTTTGCAGTGCCGCCCCGCGCGTGATACTTGCTTTTATTTTTGGAGCACTTGGGGTTTTGAATGTGTTAGTCCCTCGGATGCCATTTCGCTTTCTCCCAAAATAAATTTGCAGTCCTTGTGGTTGTGGGGGGAAAAAAAAACACTGCGAGTTTGTTTCTTATTTCCATCGTTAAATGCAAAACAGAAAAAAACCCTTAAGTTGCTCTTTATACACGTCTCAAAGGAGAAGGCACAAAGCCCTTCTTGCTCTGCAGTTCACCTTCAGCTCCCGTTCATCGCACCCGCGCTGCCCGTGCTGAACAGAAGCTGCAGGAGCGGCTCAGGTGCGGCTCTGCGCAGCTGCCCGGGTGCTCCTGCGTTAGTCAGGTTTGCTACCGCCTGCTGTGCTGGTGCCGGTGCCAAAGCCCTCCTGGCCGTCTCCTTTGGTTTCACACCAGGGTTCCTGGTGTTAATTAAATGAAATAGGATCCATTTGAAGTGAAATTGGCCATCCTGGGCCCAGAAAAGCGTTCAGGAAGGGGTTTGGGCTGGTTTGAAATTCAGCGGAGGGGCCGGAGGGGCGCGTGGGTGAGTGGATGGAGCCGGGGTGGCTGCGCCGGGCACAGGTAAGCGGCGCCGCTTCCCGCAGGGCGATGGGGGCTCCTGGCGGGAGCAGGCAGGGGCCAAAACACTACAGACACTGCACGGACAAGCCTTAAAATAGATGCTCGAAGAGCACAGGAGCATGAGCTCCCGATGAAGGTGCACAAATATCTCGCATCATTCGAGGACGGGCTCAGCATGGCGCTCGGCATGTGGAAGCCCCGATGTTTTGCATCCCGATCGCCAAGAAAATTTGCAAAGAAAAAGAAGGAAAAAAACCCAAAGCAAAGCAAAAGAGGGCTGTTGTGCAAGACCCTGGGAAGGCTCCGGGTTTCCAGGGCTGGTCCCTGCCCGCTCCGAGCCCCCGTTGCAACACGCGCAGCGGCGCGGCCGCCCCCACACACCGCCCCCGCGCGCCGCTGTCACATTGCTTCTGCCGCGTGCCGGCGGCAGCCCCCGGCGCCAGGGATGATTAATGCCGGCAGCACGCGCCAGCCAGTAGTGTTTGCCTTAATGTCAAATAAACAACAGATATGTATGGGAATACACGAATAAACGGCAATATTTCAGCTGCAGCTCCTCCAGGATACCTCCCTTAGAACTGATGGGTTAGGAGTAAAAGGAGAAAAATGGGCAGTTTCAAGATTCTTTTATGATTCCTTTCAATTCTACTGCTATGTTGAATATAGTGTTTAAAACCTGGAAGGAAAATTCCTTTAGGCTTTGATCGTTTTGGTGCTCCCTGCCCGGCAGCGCTGGTGCTGGCGCTGGTGTGGGCCGTGGAGTGCAGCGTTGCTGGCGCGCGTCACTGCGCTCAAAACGCTCGAGATCCTTGAGACTTAAGTGGCCATATAAAAAATCTTTTATTTAAAATGCCTGGTATCCTAGGCTTTAGCAATAGGCGTTCAAAAGATCTGATTCAGCTTGCATTGAAACTAGGGAAAATTGGGTCAGGCCCAAGAACATATTTTTCAGGCTGGCAAAATACGCTGTTCTCCTTGACTTGTATTGCGTTTGCCCAGGGATTCTCCGATCAGGCAGATAAACTATGGGGAAAGTGTGATGAAATTGAAATCAAATCATGCTTTTTTTTTCCCCCCCTCTCTACTCCCCTCTCTTCCTCCTCCGCCAGTTCTCCTGAAAGCAAACAAAAACAGAGCGAAAGAAAATGAGGAAAAACAAGTAGGGGGGAAAGGGAGACGGGATCGTTCGCTCCCTCAGTGTTACATAATTACAGGCTTCCTGGGAAACCATCTGGTTTCTCCTTTTTAGTTTTTCAAGTGCATCCGCACAAATCTCCATATCTGTGCCGGCGTGACACGCGTCCTGCGGAAGCGCCGGGCGCAGCGGGGCTCGCTGCCGGCCTGCCCCGTGGTGCCGCGCGGTGCCCCGTGCCGCGGCGCCCGGAGCCGGCTCCCCGCGCGACCCCGGCTCTCCCCCGGCAGTTTCTCGTGGTTTTTTTGCTCGCATTTAAGCGCAGCCCGCGGGCGAGCCTGGGACCTGGAGCCTGCGCAGCCGGGGGAGCCCAGCTGCAGCCGCACCGAGCAGCGCGGCCGACTTAACTGGCGGCACAAACTCATGCTGTTCTGTTAATAATACTTAAGTGATAAAAAAAAACAAAAAAAACCCCCCTCCTCAGAGCCTCGCTCTGCCATTCTGTAAAAACCAGGAGAGAGGGAAACCGAGGAAGGGGGCGAGCGCCCAGGCAAGGGGATCGTGGCCTTACCCTTACCGGGCCGGTGGAAGCCACCGGTGTCCACGGACGGGATTTTAGCAACGACCGCCCGCGGATGCTCTTCGCCGCGCGGCTCGGCGAGCGCTGGTTGTGCCCCGCCACTCGCCCTGCCGAGGGGCCGTTCGGCGGGGTTCCCTCCTCGGAGCGGGCGGCCTGCCGGGAAGGGAGGCCGGGAGCGTACGGAGGCTGCTGCGGCGAGCTGCGCAGGCCAGGGACCGCGAGATTGCTCCCGGGGCGATCGCTGCGCGGAGCACGTTTTAGCGGGGAGGAAGGGTGTTAATCCGAATAATTAAAAAAGAAAAAAAACCAACCCTGAAGTAGTATATGTGTAAGATTAATGTATTTTTAAACGTGCCGGTGTGAGCGCCCAATGCAGTGCAGGTGGCCCAGGCGGTCGCGTGAGCGGCACCGTCCCCTGCTGTCAGCGGCATCGGGTACCGCGGCAAGGTCCCCTCTCCCTCTCCCTCTCCCTCTCCTCTCGAGTGAGCTCTGCTCTGCGGAGGTCTCGCACGCCATAAGTTAAACCCCGCTGGTACTGCAAGCCCTGAGTCAGAAAAGGAGAGGACACGCGTCGCAAGGTGAATTTTTTGGAGGCAGGTTTGCCTTCCCCTCCGCTCTGGGCCCGGGGGCGGCAAAAGACCGGCTGCAGCGGGAAAGCGTGGTGAAGAAGGGGAAAGGGCAGCTTTTCCCGGGCAACCTCGTGGAAGGAATTTCCAGGGAAAAGATGCTGATCTCTTCCTTCCTCTTCAGAAAACTTAAGTGGCTCTTGTCACTCTGCATTGCTTCCGCTTACTCCCACCTTACTTTGCATTACCACTAAATCTCCTAATTGCGTGACGGTTGAAAGATCCAATGTCAAAGCTTTTGGGGGCTGGCAGCGGCCCCTTGCAGGCCCTGCGGGCCCCTCGCCCTCCCGGCGAGCGGGGAGCCTCCTCGGGGCCCTGTGGAGGAGTAAAACCCGGCCGTTCCCCGGCCGTCGCCACGCTTAGCGCGAAAAGCGCGATGAAGCGTTCAGTCACTGTAAAAATATGTCAAAATACAGCGTAAGTGACGGATTGGATGCAAAAACCGTTTTGCTTTTCAGTTTAGCGTTAGCCTCGGGTCAGTGCCTGCCAACAGACGGTTGGAAAAGATGACGTCATTTAATTTTTTTTCTGTTTTTTCCCTTTTCCTTTCTTCTTTCTTCAATGCCAATCACTTTTATCTCTGCACTGAAGAGAAACAGCCCAGAAACAGCAGACTGGGTGTTTGCCCGCCAGGGCTGTTATCCTCGAGGCGAGCGTCCCAGCACCCCCTGTCCCCGCTGAGGAGCAGCTGGGAAGAGATGCTAAAACCAGCCGCAAAAGTGCGTGCAAATTCAAGGTTGGCCATGTCTAGCAGACGCTGTGAAAGGGCGAAAAAGAAATCTATGACTAAGGAATAGAGCGTTGCCCAGAAATGTAAATCTCCTTTTTATCACCTTTTCCTTCCCCCGCCCAGCTCTACTGAATATGTGGGTCATCCTATTATTATATTTTTAAATTTTAAACTTTGCCAGAGTACTTAATTTCAGTGCTTTTCAAGATGCTTTTCTTGGCCTTTTTTATCTTATTGAAGTCTCTTGTTAAATGGGTTTGACAGAAGAAACACTAGCCACAGTTTTGTACAAACAAATCATTTCTATTTCCAAGCATCGATAGAGGCTGCGCTGGTGTAAGTGGCAGCCGGACGCGAGGATGCCCGAAGCTGTTCGGGGGGATATCGGATACTGGTCCTCGCCCGCCTCTCCGGGGCTGTCGGACATGGGTTTCTCTGAAGCGCCCTCCTCCCTTTGGCTTTTGTCCCCAAAAATGGGAACTAAAGAGCGGGCTGCGTGGAGCCTGTAACGGATGCCCACACCTTGGTGGCCAATGTAGGGGAAGGAGGTCTTGCTCCTCTCCAAAGCCAGGTGGCACAGGAAAACTGAAGAAATCTTCTGCCGTTTCCAGCCATAGAAGGAGCCGCAACAAGGAGCCATTCAGTTCACGGGCCCTGAGCAACGTTTCTCAGGTAGAAATGATTTTTCTACCTTGAAAAAAATAAGGCTGTCCTTGGGATGGAGATAAGCAGAGAGAAGGCTGCTTTCTCCCAGGCAATGGCAGCTCCATAGGGGCAAGCAACGGGCCTCAAAGTCTGCTTGTCTGCTCGCGCTCTGGTGAGGGCAGTTGGCTGGAAGGGGCAAGTCCATGGTTATTGGCCAAATTGCAACCTGTTTTGCTGCAAGGGGCTCCGTCAAGTAGGCGGTGGCAGAGGGCTGGGACATGTCCTGGCACACATCCGTGAAGGTTTCCCTCCTGCTGCACGGTGGGAATGGAGAGCTCTGCTGTGTCAGGGTGCAGGGGACCAGGTGCAGGGCAGCTGCCCGGGTTTGCCGTTAGCTAGCCAGAGCCGTGCAGGCAGGGAAAGGAGTTGGTGCCTATCGCTGGTACCCATCATCTCGGACTAGCATGGTCTAAATGAGAAGTTCTGAATGAGAAGGGATTTGGACTCCATAGGATCTCATCGAATAAGAGAAGCTGTTGAAATATTTTTTAAAATGACATAGATACTGTTTATTTGAAGCTTAGAAATCATTGTGAGATGAGAAATAGTTATTTGATTGTATTTTACTCCCCGCTGACCACTTGCAGCTTGGAAAGGGTCACTTTGCAAACCACGGTGCTTCCAAACACAAAGAAATGTGGCACCCAAAGCTGCACAACACCTCCCTCTTGATGCTCCTGCCAGAGCCTCCTCCATCCACGCGCTTATGCTGGACCATCTGTAGAGCAGCCAAAGGGCTCCGCCACGACCCTGCGCAAGCCCTGGGGCTCCTGCCGCGGCAGCGGGAGTTGCAGGCGTGCAGAGGGACACAGGCCGAGGTGGCCCAAGGCAGCGACAGCTCCTGCAGTCACGTACGTGACGTCTGTAAGGTAATGCTAGTATCCGTAACAAACCAGCCGTGTGTCAGCTGTCATTGGCCTGTATCAGCAATTATTCATGCCAGGAAGAAGGGCGGTGAGTCCGGTTAGCGTGTGCCCCTAGTGAAACCCTGCTTCTGAAGCGTTACCCAAGTCCCCTAGCTGGGATGCAGTTTATCTTTCCATGGTCGTAATCCTTGCCCCGCTGGGAGATAACGCCGCTTACTCGGTCATCGAGACCTCGTGCTCCAGCAGCCTCTGGATTAGGGACGGGTGGGAAGCTGGCATGGGTGTTCCTGGGCTGCTCCTGCTGCCGCCGTTCCCCAGCGAGGGCACAGCCATGTCGTGTTGACTGAGCCGAGAGCTTGTTTCCATGGGACACCTGCTGGCAAAAAGGTGGCATGGCTGCTTTGCAGAAGTAGGGTATCTGTTTTGTGTTTTTTGTAATTTTTCCAAAAAATGCCTATCTTTTACAATTTACCGGTATCGGGTTGGAAGTATTCTGAGTCATTCTGGCAGGCTATAAAGTCTTTTGTCCAAAGCACGTGTGGGTACAGGGCGAGTATCTCTGGGTGGTAGAGTTCTGTGATTCTGCAGAAGATGAGCTTTTAAAAAAATGACTCACCCAACTAAACTTCACATTCTTTCAGCTGGGACAAAAGTTGCTCCAAATGTGAACCAATGCAACGCAGCCTAACGCAATTACTTCAAAGAAAGGTCAAAATGGGGCTCTTCAACATCACCAGGGCTTATTTCATACTTTATCACTTTAACATAAACATGTTATCAGCTTTGTGCAGCCTTTATGGTACCCCGGCTGCCTGCTAGGTCTGGGGCAGGAGGGCCTGGAGATGGGCAGGTGGTCCTGGCGCGTAGAAGAACAAGCCACCGTGCACACCAGGTTTCTGACCTCCAGCATCTCGGCCAGGATGCTGCAAAAGCCAGGAGGACAGCTCCCTGCGCCCACCTTTGGAGGCATTGCTGAGCTGGTGACCCCAGCCAAGCCCACATGCTCCACGTACTTCTGAAGACAAGCTGCAAGCGTGGTCCTCAGCGCCACAAAGGTTGCAAATCCTTGATTTGCAATGACGCTGTATTCTTTTGCTGGCTGTTTAAGAGGAATATCATTCAACAAACAGTAGTTGAATGCATTCATGTCAAGTTAAATCATTCCTTTAAAAGGTTTAGTTGTCAGGTATTCATTAGAGAGTGTTTCACATCAAAATGATAGTCACTAATACAGTGAAAACATCTTTTATAGCTTTCAGGATTTTTATGTTGCATTATATAAATGCCAGATCTCCACTGGTACAGAAAAGTCTTCCTGGACCTACATAGTTGATATGAGAATGTGTTTTTCACCTCCTCTTGAAGAGATGAATACTATATACCAGTGCCGTGTGCAGTAGGAACAAGGATTTTGTTGAAAGTCTTTTATGTAAATGGGACGCGATGGACTGTATCTGCAAATTTAGTACAGCGTTCTGACACTTTCTGTAGACTGTTTTCAGCCCTGAAAATACCAAAACTGGAGCTTCTCTTTTGTTGTCTCCATAAGGTGAAAATTATCATTCTAACTAATCTAACTTTTTTTCCGAGTAACAGAGCTAAAAGATAGTTCTGGCCTAAGAAGTCAAAAGCAAACAGCAACCTGGATACTTCAACTTTGGGTTGCCTGGACACTTTTGAGAATTTGACTGATGTAGAAGACCACTAAATCTTCATCAGGTAGGAACCCGTCCTCTTTTCCAGACCCCAGCATGGAGAAACCCACAGTCATCAGGCAGCCTGAAAATGTGGTTTGCTGGAGGGAGCTGCCAAGGCGGAAATGGCAGGTGACAGCGAAGTCCCGCCGCCTGCGCCGGGAAGTTCGGATTAATGGCGGTGGCAGCACGCTCCGTTCTCTCTGAAAGTCGGGCAGGAACCTAAATATGGAGCGAGGCATCACTTCAGACTAACTGTTTCTCAAAATCCTGGCCCCAGTTTGTGAATTGATGGCATTTCACTTTCAAAGAGCAGATGGTGCTAGCTCGTGATCCAGGACAACTTTTTTGCATTAGTGGCAAAAATAGATAGATGCCAGCTGTATCTCTTCTGGGTCAGCGGAGGTGAAATCGCAGAACGATGTGTGCAGTATCCTAACGTACGATGGCAGGGGAAAACCAGACCTGCCTTTTAGCAGCACATGGTGCTTTCAAATGGCTTTAAACTGCTAGCTTCTCGTGTCTTTTTGAGCAGATCGATCCTTGTGTGCATCACTCAGCAGTAAACTAAGTCACCAGACACTGTGAAAGTGCTCTTCTGTGTAGGCTGAGATCTCACTACGGTGCAATTCAATGTTTGCGTCCAGTCCTTGGCGTCGGTGGAGGACAGTGCCGGATGCGGGCGCAATGCCGATGGGGTGCCTCCCAGAGACGCCGCCACTGCTGCATCGCCCAAACCGGAGAAGTGGCCGAGATCCGTGCTGAGCCGTGTCTGACAGGACGCGAACGCAGTGGAGGAAGGAGCAGCGGTGCCCCCGTTTGCCTCCCCAGTAAAGCTAGTTTTGTAGGTCCGTGTGGGAGGTCGGCCAAGACAATCTGCTGAAGAGCAGGCAGCGTAAAGAAGAGTCTGACAGTATTTTATATTTATTAGAAAAACAGAGGTTATTCCTGTTTCTCTGCTTGCTGCTCATTTTTCCATACTGCAGAAGTGTAGTTGTAATCTTAGTTATAAACAGCAGGAAGGTGTTGCAGTGGTAGCAGAGATGGTCCTTTTTGGCTAGTTTGCCTGGGTGCATACCCTTTTTTGACTGAAAAAAGCTATGATGTATAAAAAAGAGAGATTGCATCATTTAAGATGAAAAATGAGGGGTGTGTGTGTGTAAAACAAAGCTGGTCCACAGGCACAGCCTGCTGGTTTTTAGGGATAGTGCAAAAGGAATTTCTTCAGTGCAAAAGTGAAACTTTTCACAGCATTCTCCTGCCTTTTTATAAACTATGTTAATTTTTTTCCCATACTGTATCTTTTCATTTTCACTTCTGAAAACAGAGAAAGACAGTGATCTGTGAGTTGCCACGGTGGAATTTCCAAAAGGGAAGTTATCTGAGCAGTGGGACTTCTGCAGTAGATGCCAGCGCTTTTGGAAATCTGTCTACCAGATCTCTATAAGAACGACTTTATAATGTAAATAGCTGAAATGGCTATGATTTAAAGTAGGCTATATCTGACACATCTCTGTGCCCTAATAGAACTAAGCAACGCTGCAGGCTCAACCGCGCTCAGAATTTTCCACACAAAGAAAATTACCAGAATAGCTACAGTAAAAAAAAAAAAATCTTTGACTCCATTCTGGAATTCCTCCCAGATGCCCCATGTGATGATTGCCTCCATATGACTTTCTACAAAAAAAAAAAGGCATTTTCTTCCAGACTAATGGGAATAAGGTCCCTTTTATTCCCCAAATAAAATGTCTGTATTGGGAGCAATTCTGAGGTAGTTGGTGCAGTCAGTTGCCGTATGTGGACAAGCTGCTGTTAGCAGAATGGCTGAATTGTCTGGGAACTGTAAGGGTCTTCAAAGTGTCTGGGCTTCAGAGAGCAAATATTAAGGCTCATATTTTGAAGGGTCATAAGCAATTATTAGCCATCTCATCTGAAACCTCTCAGGTAGACTAACTTTGAAAAATTTTCACTTTTGGAAAGAGAGGCTGCTGAAAAAGGCAGGGTCGGCAGGCAGCACACAGAGCTGTTGGTGAAGCCCCCCGGAAACCCTGCGCTTCACCCAGGAGGCGAGCTGCTTTTTCCCATTGCCACTGAGCATCTCTGTGTCCCGGGCTAACAACCCTTGGTGGCTTCCAAGCTTTCCTGGCTCCACGGAGGACGAGAGGCTGTTACAAAATATGCTGCCCAGTTGGCTCTCTTTGGAGGAGAACTCAACGCCTCTAAGGGAAAAATCATCATTAATACAATGATTCACCTTTCATTCACCCTTTCTCCACATAGCGTGATCATAGCTGGTTTCCAAATTCCCGTTGAGGCCCCTGCTCAGAGCAAGTGGGTGGCAGCTCCTCAGGCTGCTGATGGTGGCTTTGGATGCTACGACCTGGGAGCTGCGAAGCCTCTATCCCCTTCACGCACATAACCTGGTTTTATCCCGTAAGGAGGCCTCTGCTTTCACGAACAAACTGTTTTTCCTATGCTGTCTTGGAGGCAGAGTGGAAAACTTTTGCGCGTCACTGTTTATAGTGGTGTCTATCTGATGCAGCTTTGCTTGGGACCAAGGTGAAAACCAATGGTTCAGCATGGACACCTGCTGGCGGCTGGGGTTTTTGCTCTAAGGGGTGGCTGGCAGAGTCAGCTGGTATTTCGCCATCCTTTAAGGGACCTGGGCGATGCTGGTAGTCACAAAACCGCGCAGGCGTTGGGACGCAGCAGCTCGCTTTGGGCACCGCAGGCTGGGCTGCAGTATCGGCTTGTCCCTGCAGGCTGTGCCTACGGACAGCTTTTCTCGTCAGATGTAACGAGACTTGTAGCTAGGTCCTGAAAAATGACGGACTTTCTATCTTCTCTCAGATTAAATTTGTCAGGGAAATTATCATCGCCTTCCAATTTGTATAAACCTATAACGAGTTTATAATAGACTGTGGTAAAACAGCCACAGTAAAATAACCAGCAACTGTAATATAATATAATATATATAATAATATATATATTATATATATAATATAATATATAATAATATCCCTAATAATAATAATAATCCATGCAAATATATGTTTGTGTATATTTTACAATATTTCATATAATGCCAATAGTGTGCTACGGACTTCAAAGACCTGGGAGACGGATCTCTGTCCTGCAGCTCCTGCATGCAGGAGAAGGGCAGCAATTGAAGCACATAATACGGTTTTTATGTTTGAGCAATAATATTATTGATTGCATCATTGGTGGCATGGGGCAAGTGCTAGGGCTGACACATTTTCTGAGGCCGAGGTTTTTGGTTTTGTTTGCTTTTCCTGCTGAAAGCTCCCTGGCAGTGACGGCACCTGAGAACGAGCCAGTTTTTAGTCTTCATGAAATGCGCTGAAAAGTCCCAGCTGATCTTGACATTACAGTTGGGAAGGGCTATGCCTTGCATTGCCAAGCGGAGAAGTAATTCGGACATGGCCTGCACAGCAGGAAATACAGAGATTGGCTCAAACAATTTGAATTTTGTTACAACAGGTTTTATTTTGTTTTGCCTAAAGACTTTGCTGCTGGATAGTGGAAGAAAAAGTAGTGCTCACTTCTGCATATCCAGTTTGCGTTGTTTTTATGGCATGTTCCTTTCTCTGTTCTACTTCTCCTTGTATATGAAAAAATATGTTATTTTGGATTAAGCCGTAACTGTGGTGTGCACAGTGGTGCTACTCGAGGAAGCAAACAGAAAAGGACACTTACGCTGGCTGTTGTACAGTTTTACTCCCCTCAATTTTTCTCCTAGTCCTACAAAACTATTCCTGTGCCCTCTGGTAGCTTTTATGAGCTCCAGGCCACCGTTGTGGTCGCTGCAGCAGCGTTTGCAGGGTAGGTCGTGCAGTGTTGGCAGATGGACGGAGCCTGGGACGCAGCGCGCCTGGCTGCTCTCTGTAGGGAAGTGCACGCCGACACGCAGGCGCCGTTACTGGCTATGAGAGTAATTTGGGGTGGAGGAGTATATCCACCATTGACTTTGCCAGTGCCTGCAGGCTCCCTCCACACTGCAGCCTCCGGGGCACCCGGGGCTGCCGTCCCATCGCCGACAGGCCGAGCACGGACGGCGTGGTTGCTTCCCCACGTGGCTGTTGGGCTGGAGGGGAAAGGATACCCTGGGACGCTGAAGGGAGAGCCGGTGACGCGCTGTCTGTGCCAGTGCTCATCAGGGACACTTAAAAAGAAAATGACACGTAGTAAGATGATGTTCCACAAGACAGGTAATGAGTAAAGCAGGCAGAAGCTGTAAGATGATGAATATCAGCTTGTCTCTTCAGCTAATGCAGTTTCTTCTCCGGTGACATTACTCCAACCGAATGCTCTTGGGGTTTAAGCAACCACCGCATAACTAATGGGCAAATGGGATTTTGGCCTTGAAAGTGAGTCATCTCCAAGCTGAGGAGGACACAAAGACTGCCTTTAATTGCGTTACACAGCAGAATGGCTTGCATTTCTAGCTTGAGTTGTCAACGTTTAAACAGAGAAATCTTAGGCCTATAGAAAAACCACCAGGGATATTGCTAATCATTTACAAAGAAATGATAAATGCTGTTACTGTACTATTCCAAAGTAATTGATGTTTGCCAGCTGCTTCAGCAGAGAAGATTGAAGGCTGCAGACATACTTAAGCCACCTGCTTGTCACCCTCAGCTGCTGGAGATTATGATCTTCTCCGTCATGTTGCTTCAACTCTTTCTTGAATATGTGCCTTAAACTGAAATTTTGGGCAAATGTTTAATCACCTTTCTACAGCAATCAATTGGGTATTAATTGTTAAGACTTTATGGGTTAGGATGCTTGATGCAGAGTAGCTTTATCTAGTGCATCTCCCCCATGTGAAGAGCTAAGCAGCAGCTTACCTCTCTGTGCTGACACACTGCTGGCATTAAGGGAGCAACTGGTTTGAAATCTTAGGGATCGGGAGATCCAGGCCTGCGCTTGCGCCTTAACACTTCAAGCACAAACACGGTTAGGGTTAAACCTGGCTGCCAACTTGAGCATAAGGTACAATATATATGTACCCACGGTTGGACTATCCCTCTGTCCCTTCCTTCTACTTCTCAGTATCGTTATCTGTAATAACTGAAGTGCTTTGCACCTTCAAATAGCTTTACAGGCCATGGGTTTGGGACAATCATTGGTTTTGGCTGCACGCTTGGGAGGAAGTTAGCTGGGCGGCTGCGAGCTACTCCTGGTGCTTTGTGTGAGCGCTCGGGAGGGATGAGCAGGGACCCAGCCCAGCCTCCTTTAAACTCGGCTCGTCACAGGGTGCTGTTTGATGGCGCTTTCAGCATTTTCCGTAATGCCTCCATTACCGTGATGCCAAGCGATCAGGGACGGGGTCAGAGCTCGGCTGAGTTAAGTGCTGTATGAGCACGTGATAAAGAGAGAAGTGCTGAAGAGTCTGCAAACTATTGTTGGTGTGCAGGGCTAATTATACAAGCATTATGCCGTCTCGGCACTGTGTTTTTGTTTTTGGGGTTTTTTTAAATGTTGAAGTCGGTTGGCATTTAGCAAAGGAAAAAAGAGGCATTCTGTTTTTCTTCTCTCCAGTCTGATATTGTCACAATAGATACTGGAGGGTAGGTCTATTTTTGTAATGAAGAATAAAGACTATGGGACTAGCTAGGCAAAGCTGAGCACAGAGCTTTACCTTATATGGGAACTGCTGGGAAGTGCAGTTCTTCAGCGAGACTCTTTTCTGCAGAGAAACGCATAAAGCAGCGTGGTGATGTGTCATAAAGTAGTCGGCACGGATGGCCCGAAAAACAACACTCCTTTAAATAACTTTGCAAAACTTCAATGTGTGGAGGCCACGGGCGTTCTTCTGAAGAGCGGTGGAATATGTGCAATCATGCTGAAGAAAAATCTGCAAGTTTGCCTGAAAAGTACCCTCCATCATAACAGCTAGTTTGCAGAGTCTCTGTTGCAGACCCGTAACTTAGGTAAGCTCTCCTCAGCTGGAAACTATAAACACTTTCAGGACTATCAGGCACTTCCAGCTGGGTGGAGAGAGCTCGCTGTGTCTCCTTCCCATCTGCTTAGGAAATGTTCCTGACTGTATCTCCTGGTGTCCAGCTCGTCTCCCAGTTCTGGCTGTCACCTCCAGCTTCTGGGCAGGACGGGTCCTGCTGCGGTCAGCAAGAGGCCGCTCAGCCTGCCCTGTGTCTGAGGGGGGAGCCAGGCTGGGACCTGCCTCATTGCGCCGTGATTCCCTTCCCCACTTAGCCTCGTGTTAGCGAGAGCTGCATCTCATCAAAGACGCTTGCAAAGACTGCTGCCTCAGCAAACAAGGTAATACGTATTTTTTAATTAAGAGAGTAAGTGGTTATGAAATGTTCCTGAAATCTTCACGTGAATAGACACTGACAGCAACAATTTTGTCTGAAGTATATTCAATCTAAATAGACCTGTTAGCGTTTGCTATGCAGCCATGTGACTTCACTGGGTTTTGGTGTTTGGGCTGCCGCGAGGCAGCGGTTGCAGACACTTGCAGAGCTGGGATTTAATGAGCTGGAGCCTTGGCACGCGGTCATAAGGTCGTCTTTGTACCTAGGGCCGTCTCCCCAAGCAAAGCACCATGGCAATATTCCAGCCCTGGGGCTACTTGTGCTTCCTCCACCCCCGTGATTGCAGGCAAGTAAAACTTCCTGGCAGGCAGAAACTGAATTTGCAGATTAACTGATGTAGGGAAGTTCCCTTGCTCAATTTAGAAAGAAGGGCCAAAACTGAGAAATAACTGCGCGCGTGCCGTGAGCAGACCGTCATCCAGCACAGGCACTTCCCCGACACAGGCAGCTGTGGAGCAGGCAGCGCCGCACGAGCTGGATCGGCCTCTCCGGCCACGTTGAGAGCTTAATCAGCCCCTCTCCTTCGGCATTAGTCTCCCAGAACAGGACACCGCTGAGGAGGGTTTTAGTGCAGACTGTCACCGAGGCTCAGAGCCAGGTTAGGACTTTCAGGGACAGCCGGTTCAGTTCCTGAACACGCCTTGAGGACCAGTGTCCGTCTGGCATGTGAGACGTGCTCGGGAGCACACTTGCATCCTGCCTGCTGTGGCTGTGGCTGCTCCATGTGTAGTGTGCTATTATGTCACTTATCCATAAAGCTGGAATAACTTTTGAGAGGTAATAATAAAAAGCTGATGGTATTAAATGAAACCTACAGTTCCCGACTCAAAATGAAAGACAGTATAAAATGGGGAAAATATAAACTGCTGTGTGGAAAAAGTTTGTTTGTGCAGAAGCATCTGTTATCCAAGCCCTCAAGTGAGTGTTGTGGATGAGTTTAAAGTTACGCTTCAAGAGAAGTGCAGGGAAGTTTCTGAATGTTGAACATGTAAGTAAGGGGCTCTGTGAGGGCCTGAAACACCATCTACTCGAACCCGGCGCAGGAACGTAGCACCCTGTGTTCCTTCTTAGCAGGAGACCTTAGCAAAACCTAAGCCCGAGGAATTGGGAATAATAAGTCCTTTTTCACAACACTCGTATTAACACTATAAAAATTTGAATGTAAATCAATCGGTGTTTAATCCCGCTCAATACTCAGTGTGGTGCCCTTTCTCCTGCTAGGGCTGTTTCACTGCTTGGTGGGATTTAACCTCCCGTGCATGAGCGAGGCTCGCCAGAATCCGCCCGGTCTGGAAAAGCGATGATATATCCCCCAGGAAAGTTCAACCTGTGCGCTTCAGTCTCGGGCTGAAGTTAATAACTGATTGTCCTCACAAGTAAACCGCACGCTTCTGGGAAAATAACAGCAGATGAAGTGCATTCCTGCCCTGAGCAAATGTCTCGGGGTCTCAGTGCAAAGCACTAATGAGTAACTTCAGCGCAGGGAGCAGGAGGAGGGTATAAACCCTTTTGTACGAGCCCTAGCTGAAACTCTGGGCTTCGCTGGCCTCTCGGGAGGGCTGCAGCATCGCGAGTGGTGTTAAGCTGTTCTAGGCTGCCAGCGCATCCTGCAGCCTTGGCAGCGGGAAGGTCGATGGACGGGGCCGGGAGCGCTCGGAGGGGGTCAGCAGGCCCCTGGGGCGCAAAGTGCGGGCGGGAGCAACCGTGCCCAGCATGCCCCGGAGCTGCTCACCCTGCCCAGCAGCTGTTTCGGCTACCCCGTGAAAAAGCTGCGCTCCACTGAGACGCCCTGGGCGAAGCCGCTGCAAGACGCGGGCAGCTGCTGATAGTACTGTAGCCGGGCGCAGCTCGTGCATCGTGCATGGCGCTTCAGGAGGTCTCGCGTGGTCTGACTGCGTTTAACCTGCTCACCCTGGCTTTCCTGCTGTTTGTCAAGCCAACCATCACGTGGCTTGGGCCTAAGCGGGAAAGTGCAGGAAAATAGGAGGTGCAGGTGAACTCTGCTGGAAGACCATGAAATCATGAATTTCAAGCCCAACAATACTGTTTATTTCTGTGTAATTAACCCTTGTTATCAAACAACACTGAAGGCAGCTGAGCATCATATGTTCCCCCTCGTTACTGAAGCGAAGTGAGAGCTTGTTCAAGGAGCTCACACTGAGCTGGGGATAGAGTTTGGGTCTCATCCACTGGTTTAGACCGAGTAGGCCAAAACGATAGCTCTGACTGTCCTTTCCAGATAATATTTTATCCGTTAGTCCTTGTAATGGTTAAGAAACTGTACCCAGAAACTCTGACCCCTAGTATTTTGCTGCTGTCCTCAGATGACACGTACCAGCCTGGAAAAGGGTCCTGCAGTTCCCTCTATTGGCCCAGCCCAAGATAAGATCACAGCTGCTCCTTCAGCTCAAGTGCAAGCTATCTTTGGATAGGGCTTTGAAAGTCAAGAGTTCAAATCATGCAACTAATACATTTGGAGGGTTCTTATAGTTGCACATGATGAGGTGTTTCTCCTGATTTTAATAGCTTATTTAATTCACACAAGGAGAAAAAATATTTAAAAGAGACATAGATGAAGGACACAACACTAATTTATGGTGTGATGTAGCAAAACACAGGTATTAACTGTGTAGTCATTCTTTGTGTATTTTGACGGTATATTTCAAACACATGAGTGGCTCTGAACAGTGACCAGGATGTTGCTGCGGGTGCACCAAACTCTTGGATCAGTGAGATCCAAAGAAACCATGTAGAAGGGGAAGATTTACGGTTGCCTGTGTTACATGGCATTACCCATGAGTAAAGCTCACTGTCACATATGTGATATCACTTCTATTACGTATTTTGACACAGCCTGTGCTCTCAGTATGAGCATTCCTGTTTTTCCCCATCTGAAAAACTCTTTGAGACAGGGACATGAGCCCTGTGTGTGGTAGATCCTCCTTCCTGGTGAAGTTTCTTCTGGGTCCACCTACAGCCTAGACATGTAACCAGCACCAGGGGGGGCTGGGGGAGCCCTGGAGACCAGCTGGGGTATTAATATCACTGCCGCAAGGGGATAGTGAAGCACGGCTTGGCAGCTTGTGCTTGGCTGTGTGTGCATCCGAGCTCGTTGCTCAGGGGCTTTGAGGAACAACAGCTGCTCTATTTTCCTCTGATAAGCTGGGAGGCATCCTGCTCTATCTTAGCTCTTTCTATCATTTCTGTATCCTTGCTCCAGAAACAGTGTGTTCTCTCTTCTATATGCATTTTTTTTCATGTTTAAGTTTAATCAAAATTCAGGGGGTTTGTGCCTGACTTTTTCACGTGTACTTGCATGGTTTCTTTTTTGTAGTTTTCTTCTTTCCTTGCTCATAAACCTCTCTGCCCTATGTCCTGCCAGAGGAACTACTACATCTGAGATTTCTGCCCTTCTGTCCGATTAATGCAGCCTTGCGAGAGCCTGATTTCTCAGCTGACCATACTTAGCTGTTGTGTTGCTGCAGTAGGTTGTGGCTCTAGTTTCGGTACCTGCCAACTTGAGCAGAAATAGTTGTTTTGCAGGATGCCAGAGGCTTTGACTGAGCATCCATTTTGTGAAGCGACACTCCAGCGATACACTACCACTGTCACTGTGCCAGTCAAGTTTCCTGTGCTTTCACTCTCTGGTCAGCGAATTTGATGCAGAGGGCACAACAGTATAGACTGGGAATGAAGTTTATATTGCTTGATAAGGCTGACTGCGTAGTACCATACAGACCAGGCACCTACCCTCTCGTTTCATGTATGCATCCGTTGTTTAAGTTTGGCTAAGACCTGCACACGTTCTGGTGTTTAGGTAGGGACTGCAGAGAGTGTTGTTCAATTAATTAGTTAATTGTGTTGTGAACTTTTATTTTTGGTGTAGGCAACTGTGTGTAGCTTTTGGCTGTGTCAATGCTGACTCGTCCACCTAGACAGCTTTGCAGGTAATGCTTGTGCTACAAATCCTGTCCAGTGTTGTTACTCTAAGAGGTGATGGCTAAGGAGACAGTCAAGGTGGAGCGCATATGGCTTCTGGTTGTTTCACTCTCTTGCCCGACTTGTTTGTTGGGCAAATCCGACTGTGAGCGGCAAGAAGAGAGGAGGAATCCCTCTCGGCTCTGCCAAACCACATGAGCTGGGCTGGACATGTGCAGTATTGGCAGATGACTCACAGGATGATTTGTCAGAGCTGTGACCTTCTGAGCTGGGCTGGGAGCCAATGTGACAGCGCTGCCTCGCTCGCTCAGGAGAGCTCACCCCGTCGTCATTGCTGTCGTGGGACCTTCTTAATGGTGGCGGCTGGTGTCACCTGTGTGTCATGAAGCGCTCGATCACGGGAGGTCTCTCAGCAGTGCTCACATATTGGCATCAGCACGTAGTTTTCTGTTAATCTCCAGACGAACAAAAAAGACGAACTCTTCCACTTGGCATTTCTCAGAGTTCTTGGGGATGATTCAGCATATCCAAAAATGCAAGTGGTTAGCGAAACCATCTGTATTGCTGCAAATGCTTGCTAGACAGAGGACTCTGGATTTGTGTTGCTATGACTATAGCATTATAGCCTCTTTCATCGTGTGCTTTTTTGGGGGCATGAGAAGCTCGCTTGGTAGGGCTGTGGCATGAGGGCGACCTCGGAGCCCTTCTCTGGGAGCTGGGATAGAGCACGCGTCCTGCGTGGCGAGGAGAAGCCGGGCACACCGCGTGGCTCTGCGAGTACTGGCCGAGCTCACGTGAGAAAGCTGAGGGGAAGCCCCGCGTGGGTCTATTTTAACCCATAGCATCCAGAGCCAAATGGTCGCACGCGTGTCTGCATCGCGTACGTCGGTCTCGCGTGCAGGAAGGCTGCCCAGCGGCGTGGACGCGTGCCAGCCAGTGTTATTTCAAGAGCTCGAATCGGTCATTTCTGTGGAGTAACTGAGTGAGCAGCGCTCCTGCTCGCTCGCGTATCTGTAGCACGCCGGCCTGCACGCCGCTGCGGCGATCCGGGAAGTGCTTTCCACTGAGTCGGGGCAGAGACCCGGCCGCACAGGGCCTCGCTGGCGCGGGGTCGCGGCTCCCACGCCTCCAGGCAGCACCGGGACAGCCTCCGCGCTTGCCCTGAGCTGATCTTCAAGCGTGCCTGCGGCGGTGGCAGCCAGCCTTGCCGCGCGCGTCCCCGGAGGGCATGAAATGGCTGAAGGGCACCAGGGCCCGGGCCGGCCTGGACGGGGAGCGACCGCAGAACGTGCCAGAGACGCCGGCGGGTTCCAGCTTGCAGCTGCTTCCAATAACTTTCATTTCCTGGATAATAACGTTCACTTCCTTCCAAATTTTACTTGCCTGGGAACACAGTAACATCTGTTCCTCCAGGTTGCGTGCAAGATGAATTTCCTCATGGGAGAAAAGGGTGTTTTTTGTTTTTGTTTTTGTTTTTTTTGTTCTTGTTTCTCAGAACTGTTGCTTAGCTCTGAAAGACAGCTACAGAAATGGTACGTGTGCCTCTACGCTGGTTATCGGTTAAGCAGTTTCAGCTCTGGCTTTCTCATGACACTAGCAAACACAGCGCGCTCCAGCGGCCAGCGCGGCGGCCGCCCTGGGCTGTGCGGCGGGCGGCCGCGACGTCCGCGGCCGGCAGGACTCGGCAGGGCGCCGACCGCTGCTCTGCGCCAGCGTCCTTGTTCCCTGCTCTGCCTCACGAGGCAAAAACCGCTGAACGGGTTGGCGGTGCCACTAAGATGCAACTATCGTAGCCGGCTTTACTGAGCGCGCGTGAAGTGCTATGGAAAGCAGCGTTTCCCGTCCGCAGAGGTGTTCAGCCCGCGGTACTAATGTGAGTAACAAGTGAGAAGACTCACGGCAATGGACGTAAACAAACCGTCTGCTTCCTTTGGTAGAAGGATACATGGAAGACTGACCATTTAAAAGGTAAAATTACATTTAAGGAGTTCTGGATTTCTTAATAGACTATAGCATAGTTAGCCTCTAGAGGATTACTTATGGGACACAGATGAAGTTTTCTATGCGTTAAAAGCAAACCTGATAGGCTTCGTTAGAACATGCTGCGTACCTCATGGTTACCAGTAATGTTATTCCTCATCCCTAAAGTTCTCCTATTCTCGCTGTATTATTGTGTGGCAAAAACAGTATGTATCTCTTTAGGGAAGATGAGTGAAATGGTTAAATTTATGCTTGTGCGGACTAATGGTAAAGAATTTTAACCGTTTACGACTCTTATTGACTTTAGCGGAGGCCTAACATTTTTTTCAGACCTTTTTACATCCTTGAGGAGGGCATTTATACAAATCTCTCTCTTCAGGCATCACACACCCCTTTAACAAACTTGCACAACCCTTTGCACGTGTGCAAGCTGCGACCTCGTGTGCTGGCTGTTTCCTAGAACATCCATTTTTGTTCAACTGGAGACGGAGTGCCCTGCTATCCCGCTGCCCGCTCCCGTCTGAGATAATATGTAACAGGCTGCTAGACCATTTAAAAATAATCTGCTCTCTCCATTTGCAGCTCAGATCCGAAACCCCCGGAGAGTTGAAGGTTAAGCAGTGTAGGTTCCAGCTGGAATGAGCAGGCTGACTTTATAAATGAACTCTGGAATATGCCTTCAAAGGTTACACCTGTAATTGCCGAGGCACAGCTGCCTATTACCCATGGCCTCGGACAGGAAAAAACACAAGGTAACACCGGTACAGAGCAACCAGCTTCGTCCTGCTACGGCCCAGCTGAGGCCAGTCTGCTTTGGTGCAAGCCGTTCTGGATAACAAAATCCATAAAGTTGAGTTTCGGCAGCACACAACTTAGGATTCAGTTCACGACCGTTCAGCTGGGTGGTGGCCACCACATAACCGTGTGGCTGCTGCCCTGATCTCATGCGCACGATGCTCTCCTGGCGTTTTCTAAGTGTTCTCCTGTGAGTCTCAACATGCCCATAAATAATGCCTAAAAAATAAAAGTGCACAAGGGATACAAAAAAACCCAACAAGAAAGCACAGCTGTAACAATACCAAAGATGCTCAAAGATGCTTCTTTTTCTCCTCCCAGTAATATTTAAACAAAACTCTTCAGTCCAGTTGATCTATTCAGAGGTACAAAAAATGGTACTGAACTTTTTTTAAGAACAACTAATACTCGTAGAGAAGAGAACCTTTCCCAGTGATTGTCTTATTCAAAAGAGTTATTTAAACCGATGGTGACTCTGAACAGAGTTTAATGCCCTTCAGATCTGGAGTGCATCTACAACTGAGCCAAATATTTGGAAAATTACCAGCAACATTCCCTTACACAAATCTTTCTGCTTTTCCTGCAATACAGAGTAATTACACTGACCTGGTGGATGTGTCAGCTCATCAACTTCATAAGCTACAGGTTCTTGCTATGCACATTAGTATTTATATGTAAATTAACATTTTCCTATTAGTTATTAAAATAAAGGGTATAATCTCTATATTCAGGATGCTTTTAGAAGTTTATTACTCACTAGCATGTGAATTTTGATTGATTATTTCCAGTGCTGGTAATCATTAACAACTACTGGTAGTTTAAGAATGACTTTTTATTTCAAAGGGTAGAATTTATCTGGCTTATATCAAGGTAGATTAAGCCACACTGAGGAGTTATTACCTTTATCTCTTCAATCCTACTGCTGTATACAGGAGCAGAACATTTTACTGCTCGTGTTCTTTCAACTCTGAATTTCTCCTTTAGTATTAATAAAATATGTTGACATACCAAACAATGTAGCCAATAGGTAAAGCGGAACAAAATGAGTCACCATTTTAAACTATTTTTTTTACATCATGCTTTCTCTATTAAAGTGCATCAGAAGACATACTAGGAGATGCAAATTAAAGACAGATAACCAGAGGAAAAACTTGCAGAAAGGTGCAAGATAAGTTATCAGATGATATAAACTGAAGATGAATTGTATAACTGCACAAGAATACACATAATGAAAGTCTAAGAAATAAAACAAATGTAACTTCTTGATTAAACGTAACTATGACAGAAGAATAATTGTAAGTAATGTAGTGTCATCTTCATTTTGAGAATTTTCCCAAAGTGGCTTTCTGTTCATTTTCAATACCAAATTTTAGGACTCTCTTGAATGTTTAGATTCCTAATAATAAAAAGAATAATTTGTATTATCCTTTATTAATATAACAGCATATAGCAGCCTAATACAACAAATATTTTGAATGCTGTGACTGCCACTAGGAATATCATTTTCACTTTAGAATCTTCTGCTGGTGAATAAGGACATGCTTCATGTAAATTAGAGAAGGTAGTTTTAGTAAAGTGATTGGCAAATACAGAAATTTATTATTATATTTAACCATGTCAGTTTTGGAAGGACCCTATAAGAGCGTCTTGGTGCAGCTCTCTGTGAAACACTGGGTTTTAAAATAATATTTCTATCCTGTACAAATTTCGCGTAATGCTAATACATCTGGAGATACAAAAGCACTTATCCAAAAGTGCATCAAGAGAGAATGGAAAAGACTTTTATTTTCTTATTTGTGATTGTCTCTTATAAACTGTCACAAGAGTTGCTGTTGTAGCAAACCAATATAGATTCCAGAAAGATTCAGAATGCTTATTTGTTGTAAAATGTCTAGCAAATGCTCTTATTCTGAGATTCAGAGCTTTATCTTGACCCTAGCCACTCCAGAAAACCTTCATAGGATGTAATGGATTTTATACCTGGTATAACTAAGTGGAAGTATGCCTTAAAATTGGCATTCAGGACATCCTTCTTACTGAGTTAGAAGCTGGGCTTAAGTTTTTCTCAGTTGTCTTAATTGGTTTCATTTAATACAATGCTTATTTGAAACACCTCTAGCATGTTGCGGGCGTGCAGGAATATGAAGATACTTGCTCTATCTTGAGAGTTTATAATTCTGCAACAGACATGATGCAGTAAGTCAAACCTGGGGAGGAAATAAAAATATGGCTGGATGAAGTTTTTCTAACTACAGATATGTGGATATTTACAGGTATCTCTTCTGGATACCTATTGGCCTGAAATACATTACATAGTTCATTTTGCACATGTTCTCTTAAAGTCCTCTTTTAGAGCAAAGTATCTTCCCTAGCACAGCCTGGTTCTGGTCTCGTTGTTCAGATATACTAACTCCCTTTTGACTATGTTTTAGCAGAGTCAGTCCCCAAGTGTCTAATGAGAATTTAGGGTAAAGCGGCACATATAGTGAGGAGTCTGAAGACAAAAATTGTATCAAGGGGACTCCTGGTAGACTCTACTAGATTTCTTCTTGAATTAGGCCCATGATGTCTTGGATAATTGCTGTAGAGTATTATAAGGTTATTTTATGCGGAGGTATGTGACAGCATGAGGGGCATTCAAGCAATCCCAGAACTGCTTATATTTCCTCCTAAAATCGGTATCACCACGCTACCCAAACAGTGGGCTGCTTGGCTTCTTGCTTTCTCAAAAGGGTATCTAGTTGCCTGAAGCTGTGCTTGTTTATCAAGCTACTAAACGAAACTTTATCTAAATATTCAAAATATTCAAACACATGGTCATCATGTAAAAATTGCCTGTGACAGGAAGGCTATGAAGTCTGCTATCCGGACAACATTCCTTTCCTGCGGTACAAGGCCAAGTGTACAGATAGAAACAAAATTATCAAAACTTCTTGGCTGCTGCTCTTCTTTTGAGCCATCCTATACCACGTGTAATTCAAAGCTCCTCAAAACAAGCTTTCATAGATTTATTATTTTCCTTTTTCTCAAAGAGAAGAACTGCCATTCATGGATTTTTAACCCAGGTTGTTTCGCTCACGTGGTTCGCAGCATGACCCAATTGAACAGTTGCCTCAGAACAACTGCGAGGGGGTGATAAGCTACGGTATGTGTGTGGGACTTTGCCACCAGAGAGCATGTAATGTGAGAAATGCTCCAAATTTCAACCACAGAAGCCGGTCAGTGAGGGCAGCAGCCTGCATAATTGGGCCTAGTACTGCATGGAGAGGAAACTCTGCTGAGGACTAAAAGCACTATTTAAAAAGTTGAGATTTTTTTCCTTGTGCATATTTCTGTCAACTCTGAGCGCTCCTGACTTGGGTGAGAGTTGTTTCAAGCCTTAAGTGTCTGAAAAGATGGAGTGTTATGAAACGGTTGAAGATAACAGGAAGATGTTCTGTGACAGCGGTTAACTTTGCACAAGCAAAAATCCTGTGCTTTCACAAAGTTTACTTGCAAGCACTTCAAATGTATAACTTCTTCCTATGCTGTATACATATAAGCACTAGACTTGTTATTAACAGAAACACATGCTTAATCCAGGCTGGTTTATAAGCCTGATTATTCCTTTTTTTGTATCTTTGAATTCAGTTTCCTAAATGTTCAGTCACCATTGGCCTACTGTTGTGAAACTGTTCAAAAGTTCTTGTCTAAATATTAAATAACCTTGGAGTATAATGGAACATTGTGTGCTACTGGAATTGCTGCTGGTAGCAGCTCTGTAGTCACCAGAAACACGTAGTCGGACTTGTCTGCTGGTGCTGAAAGTGGCTGCTTGGTTCTGCTTCCTCGCCTCCTTCATTCTACCTGCTTAAGCAAGTTGGGCATTTTATAAAGAGACAATTAGACAGGAAAAAGAGTACCCCCCTTCAAGGTAACAGCATTCACGAATTAAAAAACATTGAACATTGTTGCATTAATCTTTATGGGATTGTTTGTTTTTACTTCAAGAGGAGATTCACAGCAGATGCAAAGGAAAGCTGAGCCCTAAATCACCTGAAGTGTCCGTTCTTGTACCCTCAGTTCTCCAACGTAAATATTTGTGGGAGAAAGTAACAAAAATACCAGGGCAGAAAGAGGCAGTGTGTGGTTTTGCTATGTTGGTTATTAGTCTGCCATTTCAGAGGTACTGTTTTTTTGTTGGTGTGAGTGTTATTCTCTGCACTCTCGCAAAGTGGTTTCTATGGAGCTCCAGAGGACCCTTCTGGAGGCTGGAGACTCTTTAACTGTTTGCATTACTGCTGGTGTTGAGAAAGTATCCAGTAAAGGCTGGCTGCTTGGTTTACTGGCTTGATTTTTTTGCAGGACGGATTGCCCTGCTTCTAAGCCTTGTAGGCTTAAACTGCTACATGGCCACAAGTAATTTCAACCTAAATTCATGAGAGGGCAAAACCAAATGTGTGAAGAGAGGGTTTTCCCACTTGGGAATGTTAAATGGGTTTGACTTGTATTACTTTGCATTGCAGATTGCATTTCTCCAAGCGCCTTTTCATAAGGCGCTTGAATTCGCAGCTGAGAACAATCATTTTTGGAGCAGGCGTGGCTGTGGTGCACTGTCATCTTGTTCACTTCAAGGCTTGTGTGGCACGTTCCTGCCTGCAGATGTTCCCAGTCAGCCAGCTATGGCCCAGCACTGCTTGGCTTCGGACCTCCTCAGCCAGCTTGTGGTCAGCCAGAGTGTCCTGACCTTCGCTTAAATGCAGGCCTGCAGTTATGCGTCCCTTTTTCAAAGCAGGTAGAAGTGAGTTCATACACTCACTTGAGCAGCCTGTTCTTCTACCCCTGTACTCTTGTACGCACAGCTGATGCAGACATCTGGACCAGCTGCACGATGTTGTCACTCGTTTCTATTCACTGAGCTAAAGCAAGGTTACCAGCATTAATATTTGAGGATAAGGAACAAGAACAGAAGATCCAGTTTTGCTCCCACTCCCTGGCCTGCTATAGTATCAAGAACTTCACTTCATTTTTGCAAATGCTGCCTGAGTTAAGTGTCAAATGTAATTGTGTCCGGAATGTGACAGTACAATTTAGACATATATATTTTAGAGCAAATATTTTGCAGTGTCTTGGATCCTTCAGGAGATACTTCTCTCGTAGGTAAGCTATTGGCTTCTGAAGGTGAAGGTTCTGACGCGCAAAGAATTTCATATCTGACAAGCATTATATGCAACACTGTATATGAGGAAGGACTGTGCTGTCTCACTGGAGAAGATTAAAGGAAACTGATTCCCCAGAAGAATAATGGGAAGAATTGGTGGCTAACAGACTGAACAATTAAAAACATAAATCAGAAATTACAAAGTATGTAATTTATCCATGTAGTTGCGGAAGAGATTTTGTCCCCAGTTTGTCTGGTAGATGTGCATGCAACATATGAATGCAGAAGTAAAGAATTAAGGTTACCAGTGAGTCAGCTTTTAACATTAAAACTGGAATAACTTTATTATTTGGGCATATAAAATGCCAAAATTCATATATTCACATGGCTTCCCTTTTGATGTTATAGGTGGAAAAGACATAACAATTTATGGTTTTTAGTTAGTGCACTACCTGTGCATCATTGTTCCCATCAGATCTTGAGTGCATTGTTCAGTTGTATCTTAAATAAATCTAATTCCATTTTTTCCCCCTCTAATACCTCTTTTCATCATTTAATTTCAAAGCAGTTAACAAATGAGGTCAATATTGAAAACCGAGCCATGGATAAGAAAGAAACCAAGACATCCAATCACTGTCAAAAGTGGGGAATAGACTTGTGTCTCCTGAGACTCTACTGTTGTGCAGTGATTTTTTTTCAATGGCAGACAAACTTCCCTAACACTCAGGTTAGGAAATGAGTCAAAACAGAAATATTTCAATATTATCATTTTGTTAAAAATTGTTTTTGTATTTTAATTATTTTCTTTCCAGTTTATGCACAATCAAACTGCAATTCTGTGGCTTTTATGAGTTTCCTTGATTTCATCCCACAACTTTGTATCAGTCTTTGTAGGTCGTCTTCAGTAAGAGGAGGAGGAATATCAATCGGTAAGACTGAATATTAATCAATAAGAATCAAGACAAGAGGATGGATGATCTTTGCAGATCATCCTACTCTTACTTGCCTCCTCTCAGTCACGCACATTATAACAGAACATCATATGTTGTCTCTTAATCATGCTAGGAATATCTTTGACTCTTTTAGTCTCTCTTCATGTCTGTCTCAGCACATTCTCTAAATATTCTTGTTGCTCTCCTTTGAATTCATTCATTGCTGTCTATATTTGCCTGGAATGAGGCGATGAGAAATGAGCTATGATCTCATTGATGCACTAGACTTGGGGGAGACGATTTGGAATTTTTGCCACTGATTGTCACTTTAGGTTACTCTCTCTCAATTATTACCTTTCAGGTAAATTATTCCTCTGAATCCTTCTTCCTCATTGGATTTCTGAGCTACTATGCCTAAATGTTTTAACCCTCATTTCTTTAGATTAAATAGTAACTTTAGTTACTGCTTATGCTTCTATGCTCAGAAGAGGCCGTTCCGTACCCTCTGTATAACCCAGTATGGAATGGTTCTTGCAACCGACCACCTTTTGTCTGAATCAATATCAAAATGTTATTCATGTGTACAGTATGTTAGCCTCACAAAAGGAAAACTTACTTTTAGAAGCAGTATCGCTTGAATCAGTAGAAATAATTGAATAGAGTCAAGATTGCAGTGTCTGGTCCTTAGTTCTCTTTTGGGAAAGCATTACCCAGCAACAAATGAAATGAAGCCAGCATAATCATTTAAAATAGCAACGTAAACAGTCCATGTCGTAGTCAAGATAATCCTTAATTTCTGCTGCTTATCTGAGATCTGCCTTGCAGATCTGATGGGAGGATTTAACCTTTCTGAAAGCTGTTATCAGTGTATGTGCTTGAACTGGGAAGACCTCTTTCCACCTGCTTTTCAGAGCCCTTTCTCCTAGAGGATTAATCCATACCAGTTTTAGAAACAAAGAATCTCTGAAATATGGATTATTTTTAGAGGGATATACTGTGAATATTTTTCTACATTACCAATTAAGGAAAATACTTTTAAAAATGGCCATTTAAAGGATCCATATTTGTTTTTATTGAGGAACCATGACATCTTAAATAGTCTCTCTTAATTTCTGTCTTACAAAGATACATGTGTAATTGTGGAAATTAAAAAAGAATTGTTTGCTTATGGTTACTGTCAGTTGCGTAATCAACCCAGAAAATAAAAGCTATAGGGAATTTTAATTACCAATTTCTTTGCACTATATGGAAACTGGTTTTGTAATTTTCTGTTTCTCTTGGGATGCCATGTGAAACACATAATGGCAGAGCAGATGGCCTATCTTCTGTTTCCAAAAAAACAAGTAATGCTCCGTTCAAAAGGGAAGTCTAAAAGGGGTTTCACAGAGATATGGGCTAAACCATTCCAACATGTGGATTAAAACAAAAATCTGAGTAAGTTTAATAGGTTTAATGTATAACACTTTTCACAAGCAAACAGCTCTATTTCTGATGTTATCCTTACTATCTTTCTTATGGTCTATCTTAAAAGGAAAGAAATCCACCTTTAAATAAGAATCTCTAGTATACCTGTGCCTTTGGGAGGAGGGGAGAGAATCATTGTGTGAAACTTCTTAAGCTTAGTAATAGTAAGATAAAGTAGTGGTTGCCTGAAGCATGCAGCAAAAGTTCTCAGAATAGGGAATGAGTCACTTGCCCTTGAACTTTGTGAATCTGAAACTATATTTATCACATGTATTGTTCCCAAGTTGCATTTGCAGTTACGCACTGAACAACTTCACATACAGGGCAATTTCCAGGGAGAGAAATTGAGGATTAATTTCTTGAAGTAAGTTTCAAGAAAAAGTTTGATGAAGAATGCTTGCATTGGGTGAATACTGATGTGAAGCTGATACTAAAAGGTTAAATAAAGGAATAAAGCAGTAGCATATGAAGTAAAAAAAAAAAAAAAAGGAAATGAGTAAAATTAAAGAGTTCATATAGGGTCAAAAATGTGTAACACAGGGTACTGAGGAAAGTATTTTTATTGTTAATGTAGTACTTTTTTTTTCCTTCCCACAACCTTATGAATATTGGCTTGCCAAAAAGTCTTAGCAAATGGAAATCCAGAGTTAGTTCCAGGAAATGTAATAGGTAACCTAATAAATATGTGAGAACTGTAGATACTTTGCATTTTTGTATGCGAAGTAACTGTAGCACAGGATTACACATCCCACAGTGATATTTCAAGTTTCCTTGTTCAGAGGGAAGTAAAACCACTACTGCACTGAGGCTCATCTTACAGGCGTAGATTATCAGCTATCTTTAAATCTGCTTCCAAAAATTCTCATGGCTGTTATGATGATTTATTAGCACAGGGAATTCCTGTGGGCATTTGTGCTATGGTGTAAGCATGAGCAAAGGCTACTCTGAATGCATGCTTTGCTACGATTATTTAAAACTTTAAGTGCATAGACAAGCAACTAATGAAAAAACAACTTGGTGTTTTACATGTTTTTTAAGAGCAAATTACTATGCTTCGACAGCTGAAGCTTTCAGTTTGGAAGGTAGAAAATAAAATATCAGTATCTTCAGTGCAGAACACTTCCAATAAGGTTTGCAGTAAGACCATTTTAACTCAGAACTACAGTCTTCCCCGAACATAAAGATACAACAAGAAATAAACTTCAGTGCATGAGTAAATTGTTTGTAAGTAATTTTAGCAGTAGTTGAACTCAGAACTCTGAAAGTATTTATATTTTTGCTCAGAAACTTATGGTTCCTGAAAAGAGGGAAAGCTAGCAGCAGTTTAAACACTGGTTTCCATGTTGGCATTACTGATAAAGAGGACCATCTTGTCTTCCAAAGTTATTCATAATGGCTATAGTTTACTAATGTAGATCTCATCTAGGACAAATTTAGCAACCGCTTATGTGAGCAAAAGTTTCACCAAGTAACTGCAAGATCTGCAACTTCCATGATGCTATAAACTGGCATGCAGCATGTTGGGATGTTGGGACAGAAGCTTAAGTAAGGAGGGACACTACACCTTGCACTGAAGCTCTCCTTATTTTCTGCTACACTTCCCGCTTCAGCCTTTGGTATTTTGTTATTATAGGTCAGCGGTTCATCCGTAAGTGAGAGGTAGTACAATTTTCACTCTGATTAAATGCTTAATGATACGAACATAAGAATGGCGGTACTCGATTCATCTCGGTGTCCACTTCTTTTATTTCTTGCCTGTCTTTTTTAACTGACTGGCATGCTTTGGCCTCCGCAGGAATCTGTGGCGATGAGCTACGCGATTCGATTTTGTCACGAGGCCGGAGAAGCGCACAGCAGGCGCTGGCAGCTCTTGCTCCAGCCGGCCGCGCTTTCACGGCGCCTCCGTTCCCGGGACCCTGCCGGGCGCGGGCGCGGGGCGCAGCGCCGCCCCCGCCGCCGCCCCCGCCGGCCGGCTCCCACCCAAGGGCCCCGTGTGCCCCGAGCGGGCGCCGCAGCCGGCAGCCGCACCCCGCTCCTCTGCTCCGGTTGCGGCGGCGCCCCTGAGAGGAAAGAAAGAAAAAACCACCTGTAACCATGGCAACTTACACTGACATTACCGAGCCCCTTCCTAACGCCTTTCACAGGAAACGGGACGAGACGCCCGCGCCGGGCGCTGCGAGGCGGCCGCTACCCGGAGCGTCCCGCGGGGCCCGGAGCCGCCCGGAAATGGGGGCGCCGCGGGGGGCGGGGTGGCCCGCGCGAGGGCCCGCTACACGCCGCGCCGCGCCCGCCCGCCCGCCGGCGCCCGTGTCCTCGCCTGCCCCCTCCTCCGCCCGCGCCGGCCCCTGGCGGGGCTCCCCCGCCGCGCCCCGCCGCGCCGCGCCGCGCCGCGCCGCGCTACGCCGGCGGCCTCACGCACCGAGGCCCTGGCGCACCGCGGCGGCCCAGCCCGCCGCCGGGGCGTGGCCGCGCCGGAGTGGCGCTCCCGCTGGCCAATGAGAGGGCTGCATGCCTGACAGTTAGGCGGGCGCCGCCAATGAGGGCGGCGCGGGGGCGGGCGCGGCGGTGCGCGAGCGGCGCCGCAGGCCGGCGGCTGGGGCACTCGGCGGAGGGAAGTGGTGCAGCATGATGCGGCTGTGGCGGTCGGCGCTGCTGCGGGAGCTGCTGCGGCTCAGCCAGGCGGGAGGCCCCGCCGCCGGCCCCGGGCGCCTCCCGCCGCCGCTGGCCGCCTTCGGCGGCGGCCCGCGGCTGCCGGCCGCGCGGGGCTTGTGCACCCGCTCGGAGGGGGCGCTGGAGGAGGCGGGCAAGGCGGCGCAGCAGCCGCCGGCGCCCCCCGGCGAGCCCCCCGCCGGCAGCGGCGCCAACAATAACCACGGCGGCGGCGGCGGCAAGGAGCTGGCCGGAGGCGGCGGGGGGGAGAAGTGAGTGCGGCGGGGCGGCGCGGCGCGGCGCGGGCGGCGGCGGGGCGCGAGGGATGCGGCGGCGGCGCCATGTGAGCGCCGCCCTCCCCCGGCGCGCGGGGGGCGGCGGGGGGGCCCCTCCCCTCCCCTCCCCTCCCCTCCCCTCCCCTCCCCTCCCCTCCCCTCCCCTCCCCCGGGTGCTGCCCGCACTGCCGTGCCGGGGCGCTGCGGCGGCCGCGGAGCTCGGCGGGGCCCGGCCGGCGGCGCGGCGCGGCCTAAAAATATCGCGGGCCGGGAAGGAAGCGCTGGTGCGGGGTGGGGAAGCGGCGGTTCCCCCGCGGGGCGGCCCCGGCGGCGGCGGCGGCGCGCACGTGCCCGGAGCCGCCGGCGCGTTGTGCCCGGCGCCCGGCGGGGGCCGCTGCGCGCCGGTGCGGGGCTGATGGTGCCGGCGAGGCGGCCTGCCGCTGTGCGCTGCCTCCGGGGCTGCCATTTGCATAAGGCGCTTTTCGCGAGAAGTGAGGGCTGCGTCGTCTTGCGCGAGTTATTCGGGCGACGTAAGCGCTGCGCGGTGCTGCCGCGGGGGTTTTGCAGCAGCATCCTCAGCGGGTCTGCCCGCGTCTAGCGCACGTAGCGACAGGGCCGGCTGGTGGTGCTTAGGGGCGTTTCCGGGGTGCTGCCGGGTGCGCCCCTGTGCCGGGGGGGTCCTCACTTGTGCCTAGGTGGCAAAGGTGCGCGCAGGTATGAGAATGATGAGACCATATATGTTTCTGAAGTTTGTATTCCTTCAGTTAGAACTTTAAATACTCTTACACGAATGAGTCAGGGACAGGTGTATCAACTCCCATTTGTGTCCCTGATAACGACCCCAGCGGCGTCCTGGGACAGAGGATAACGACAAGGCAAACATAGTGGTGACTCCCTTGAATGCTCTCTTAGCCTCCAGCATTATGCAGTTCTGCAAAGAGTCTCTTTTTTTTTTTTTTCTGTCTCCTAGTTCGTCCAGTAGCTTTTTGAGCCTGTGTACACTTAGTATGTTTGATACTTTCTTGCAGAAAGTTTGACAGCTTAACTGCAAGCCCTGCGAAGACTCGTCCCCCTTTGTGCTAGTTTGGGACCTGCCCCTTGGCTCTCTCATAGACTGCCCACGTGTCTTTGCTGTGCTTTGCTGTGTATGGGGAGGCGTAAATAAAATCTGTAAAACCAGGCTTCTTTCCGATGCTTTGCTGCACATGTTAGCAGGAATAAGAAAAGCAAAAAACAGAGGGAGTAAGGCCAAGAAAGGGCATGGTGCTTTAACAGTGAGCAGAGTCACTGTTAACCTACTGCTAGGAGGCAATCTGGAAGAGACTCCACAAGGTCAGTCTGGAAGGCTTCAGCCCTTAACTTGTTTTAGTTTGGGAGAGTGTTTTTTGTACGAGCTAGTACTTGTTCAGTCTGGTAGCAGGGGAAAGAATATATCTTGTTTTTTTTTCCCCCCTCCTCCCACCACATATTTTGCTGCTTGGCTTGATTCAAGCCTTTGTTTCAGTGGGATGCAGTCGCCTTTGACAGCAGAAATTACGCTTGATGCCTTTAAACTCCTTTAAAAAAAAGTCTATACACATGCATGTTAGATTATATAACCATGTATAACAATACATATCATGTATTTTTATTGTTAGTAGATTACATTATTGTTTGATATATTGTTGTATATGAAGTCTGTCCTTTGAATTAGTTTTATGCCTAAAGTTATGGAACAAAAAAATTACTTCTAAGGTGGTTCAAGTAGGTGTGGTTTATAAAGTTTATACGTTCATTTTCGGTGAGAAATACATACAGTGCCATTAAAAACTTAAAAAAAAAATATACCCACTGTGAGGTGTTTTCTTTGAATCATTAGATAATATGTATTTCAAGGTAGTCAATATGTTGGAAAGGTGATATATCCAAAAGGTGATGTTTTCTTAAACTGAGTATTTATAACAACTTCCATCAGTTAGGGAAATAGTATTATTTCTAATACATTTGGAAAAGCTGTAGAGTCACAAATATTAAACATTTTTTCGTATTTCTTTCCTTTGACAAAAGGATGTATTTGAAAGCCAGATGCTTGTTCTTCGAGCCTTACCACAAAATATACAAAGAACAATTATCTAAAGCATTGAAAAAGGGATAGCTATGCATTTAACTATGAGCAAAGAAAAAGCTGGAAATGTTTTATTTTCAGTTCAGGCTGTGCAGGAATTCCTGGTGGCATACTAGCCAAACTTTTGGCTAATGTGGATTAGCCAAACTGCTGGATACTTCCATTCTGCTTTTTCTTAATGCAGGATTGTGAAAATCTTCCTTAATCATCTGTAGGTGGTACGGAGCATGTGGAAATCATTGCTGTGTTAAGGCAGGGTGTAGGATTTGGAAGGAGAGTGAAGATCTCTTGGATGCTGATCTAAATTGACAACTGGCCTGAGTTAATCTGGTCTGTGTTCCGATTCCAGTGCCTTGCTGTCCCCATCCAGCATTCACACTGGTGTGTTTTGCAGGTGGATTGCGGGCAACTGTCTGTCTGTCTGTCTGTCTCTCTCTCTCTCTCTCTTTTTTTTTTTTTTCCTCTCCCCTCTCTCTCTCTCTCCCCCCCTTTCTTGCGCTTCTATTGTAAAGTCATGGTTCTAGGATACTGGAATAACCTGCAATGTCAGAAGACAGAATTGAGGTTTTTCTTGCTTGTTTGCTTGCTTAACAGTCTTGTATACAGAGAATAGTAGTTACAACTAAAAAGTTAAAATGTTTCATGCAAAGACTGTACAGAAATGTAGAACAGATTAATCCCTTATAGGGAGTAGTGAGTAAATTATGGGGCCTGTAGCTAAGGAAATAACTTGGATCCTATTGCATAACCTGTTTATTCATCCAGATCCTCTTGCACATATTTTCCTAAACATGTACCCCCACCCCTTTATTCCATGATTTCCAGCCTCCTGTGTACATATTTGCCTGAGACTTAATAAATTTTGGAAAGGAAAAATATTTGAGGTTAACCTGAGAAGTGGTTATAGACCACTAATTTTGACTAACAAAGGCTGTGGATTAAACTGTAATCGTATCTATGTTCATGCTTAAATGTTTAAGAAACTATAATCTAGTAAAATCCTAAATTATAAACTTGTATAACATTTAAGTGTCTAATTCTACTTTCAGTATAACTGTGCATTGTTCTTTCTACATCTTATATTGAACAGTTGTGGGACCAAGCATAGTTCACTTTCGTATAAGCTGTTTCTAAGTTACGAGGGCTTTAGTAAGGTGAGGGGAAGGAGCAAAACTTGACCAAGTCTGATTTTTAAAGTACAGTTAAATTATAGTAGTGATGGGTATTAGTTTATGGAATACAATAAAATGCTTAGCAAAGGTGTTTCATCATTTTCTTCTTAAATTGACAAGGGAGTGGTAGTGCTCCTTTTTAAGGACAGGAATAAACTTTGGAAATATATTTTTATATTAATTTTACTTTGATATCCAGGCCAGTTTACAGAGGCATAACTATAGAGTAACAGAGCGTGGTTCATCTCACCTTGACTGTGTTGACAGAGAATGGATACAATAACTCGCAGATGCAAGAAATTATATTCAACCTTGGTTTCCATCAGACTACTGATAACTTCCTTAGAGGCTAACTGAAGTTTTGAAGTAACAGATCTCGTTTTTAGCAAAAACACTTTGATATCTGCTAAAATGTGACCATCTTTGGTATGAAGGTTTATAAATATAGCTTTCCCTGAATCTTGGAAAGTTCTTAGGTAATCGGTTACCCTCCATTGTTAATGGGATCAGTGCCTGGCTGTGCACATGGACAGGAGCTAGTACTTTGGTGATGTGACAGGCATTCATGTTTCAGCTGAGATCAGTTATCTGTAGTATTGTGGCAGCTTCTGCGGGGTACCTGCTCTATAAAGAGTAGATTCAGACTGCAAGTTGCCCCTTACTTGTAACTTTTAATTGTTGTGAGCTTATATTGATGTCTTATTGTTAATGATGAGGTCTGGTACCCTTATCAATCTTGTCATATCTTTAGATCATTCATGATTTTGTAAATCTGTTCTGCATTTTATCCAGTTACACCGTAAGTGGAAAGAGTGAATGTTTTTCTAGGAGAAGGCTTCCTTGCTCTAGCCATTCATCCCTGTTAGATAGCAGAAGTGATAGTTTCATCAGCAGTTGAGCAGCTTGTGTGAAATGAATTGGCAGTTTCAGTCCATCTATTTATAGATAAGGCAGTTATAATAATCTATAAGGCAGTTGTCTAAAACAAGAAAAATCACCCACCTTATTTAGTGCTTAAACTGTTTTATATTGTAAGAAAGAATTATAATTCAGCTTTTATAAAAAATAAAATTGTCTCTGTAGGACCTCTGTGGGTCCGGTAGGAATAGCAAAATCCTTGCACTTGTGGTTTCTGCATGCTACTTGTAAAAAGTGGAGCATCTACCATATTCTAGTCTACAAAGTAGAGTACCACTGAAGAAGTCTAGTTGTAATATCCTGATGCTTAATTATTTTCCTTTTACATTTTTTAATTTGTCAGAATTTGGTGTGAATCACAAAGCAGAGAATAAACTGGAGTTTCCACTTTACCTTGACTGTGAAAATAGCAAGTTCCCTTGACTTAAAAAACATAGCTCTTTACAACCTGTGCTGAACAACACTGTCTTGCTAAGTGTGCTCATGGTGCCAAAACATTGCTTTTAGGTTAAGCAAACATTAGTTACTGACATCATTGACCTGATAAACTGCAGAGCAAGCTTTTCCACCTCTATTTAACTGATAAACTTTATCAAAAGATGGACTATTTGAGAAAGAGTAATTTTCTGTAAATATATTGAATGCTGTCCTCTTTGCTTTGGCAGCCAGCGCAGATCTATTGTTAAATTAAGCTGACTGACTCAATATGGAGCAGCAGCAGATGTGAACGATATGGAAACTATTTCAGGAGAGAATATGTACGCTATGAAAAGTGCACATCTAATAGATGTAAGTCTTATGAAGAGGCAGAGAATCTTGGTCAAATGTTTGAAGTTTTGTTTTGCACCCTTCCAAGGAATTCCATGTTTGGGACAGCTGCAAAATTCTGAGTAATAGTTAAGAAACTTGTAATGAAGTTGATTCACAGAAAAAAAAACAAACCCTTGCAAACATATTAAGAAATTTTAACTGATAAAGTGGAATATGGATTTGGATGTATGCTATCAGATCTTCAGCAATCCATTAGCAAGTCTTTTAACAGAGGCATTACATAAAACGTTAAATTATTCTCAGCACTTTGGGGAGCTTACCCATTTATACAGAGCATTTAAGTAAAATTCAGGGGTGAAGACTAAATATGTTACTTAGCTTTAAGAAAAGTACATAGCTACAAAGCTAAGATGCAGATACAGGAGGAAAGTTTTATTGGTATGTTGGTTGTTTTGGTTCTGTTGGCTTGTCTGGAAATGCTGTTCTCCAAAGACTGAACTGCAATGTGCAAAATGGATGACTTAAATTTTCTTCAAGAAAAATGCTGTTCAGTAATTTGCTTGAGGTAGTTGTAAGTGTTTGTCTTGGTTGAATTGCCAGCCTGTCTATGCGTTAGTCAGCCAGACTAATCCAGACTGAAAAACAAGGAAAGTTCTGTTGACTTACAAAGCTGTCTTCTGTTCTTAGTATGTAGGTATTAAACTGGAAAATAAGAAGTGAGATTTTTACTACTGTTTTTTACTGCTGGTTGTGAGGAAAGGAGGGAGACGAGTGTAATCAAAAAGGTTGTCTTCAAAATTTAGAAGGTATTTAGATATAAGCAGTTTTTTATTAAAAATAATTAATCATCAATCTGACCTGTTGTGAACTAGAGTAAGCTAATATTGGGAGAGGAGGAAGGATTAAGTCTGCCTATAAGGTTGCATTGGCCTACCTAGGTTCTGTGTCTAATTGCAGTATTTATTATTGCACTTATAACCCAGAAGTCTGAGAGTTATCTTTCTTTGCAGTTCAAAGAATTTTTAATCATGTGAAAACTTTCATGATCTGAATTATTTTGCTTGTTTTACACACACATGTGCACACACGTGCGTGCTCTCTCTTATGCAAAGTTATAGTTTTAGGTAATAACTTTTATTTATTATAGTGTAGTAACAAAGTATTCCCAATATTACTAGATTACAAGAGATCTTTAAAATTGATAGCTAAAATAATGTAAGACTATATACTGTCCATTTTAATTGGACTACATTTTACTAGAATATGATTTTTATTTTTGTTTTTTGTTTGTTAAATATTAAAACATTGGCTTTGTCTAAGTTGGCTTTGTCTAGAAACAAATGTAAGCGCTTCAGGGGACTAAAAGGATTGATCTGTTTGATCTGCTGTTTGCTGTCGCTGCCTGTTTGGAAGTGTGTACTCCTAAAGTAGGATTCCAAGAATCTGTTGCAATATATTAGTTACAGGGGAAGTATAAAGAGTTGAGTATAGACTTAGATTCCTACTTGCTGTGGGATACTTTGGAATATCAAGGAAAGATGAAACTGTTGAGGTAAGACTTTTATTGAACTTCAGAAGGTTTTGAAGGAGAACGGTCAGTATTATAGCCTTCTTGGAAGGAGTCTTGATACTTAATCTGGTAGATTTCTTTCACATTTCACTTAAAATAGAGATCTAAGTTGTGAAAAGATACAGACGTGTAAGTAGTACATCTCATGGAATAATTTTAAAGCCAATGTATTATTGTTACACACTGGTCATTAGAGATGAACCTGTACTGCATGTTAACTCTGCTAAGTCTGCACGCTGAGAGCTACTGCTCCTGGTGCCTGAGCTAGTTCAGGTTACTGTATTATGCTGCAGATGGCTTTGCTTACTTTCCCTGTGACTGATGTGACTTACGTAAGCTTTTAGATGGACAAAAGCCTTTCAGGTGTTTCTTGCATCTTAATTTGAATCATTAGTGTTAACTGACAATCTACTGGTCTATGGTCAACTTTCTTTTTTAAAAAATGTGATTTCTAAAAATAGAATTTTGAAGAAAATAATACATGTGCATCATTTCTTACTTTTTCTAGTCTGTCAGTCTACTCTTGCAGTGTTGTCAGGAGACATGGAGGTCTTTGAGTCTTACAAATACTTTATCCTCTGTACAAGTAGCATTTCTATCTTCTGTAGCATCATAAAGAGGGAAATGTGATGAATCTGCTGCAAGAACTTTCTAAATATAATCTTAGAAATAAACATGTCAGTAAAAAAAAAGACTGTTACTTTACAATAGCAAACAAATATTTCAACTGTATCATATGTATGCTCCTTCTGATATTACCGTTTTTTGTATCTCAAGCTGAATTAAACTTTGATTGCAACATCCTTTGAAATTAAGGGTAGCAGTTATATTGATAATAAATTTTTTTTGTGAACAATGCAAAAATGTGTGTATATGTATATGTGTTTGTATATATATGTGTATACACACATATATACACACACACACGGACTAAATTAATCTGTGCCTTTGTTTTCTTTCTTTCAGCAAGATGAAGCAAGGTCTCCTGCCTAGCTTGGAAGATCTTCTCTTCTATACTATTGCGGAAGGGCAAGAAAAAATACCAGTTCATAAATTCATTACTGTAAGTTTACTATTCCAAAGTGCTGTATGAAAACTATTAAAAGTTTTTATTTTTTATTATTATTTTTAACGTTCCAAATGCAAGAATATGACGAAAATAACTTCTGTTTTGCATGGTTAGCCACAACAAGGATTGTGACTTTTTTTTTCCCCTAATGTTGTCTCTGAATCAAGTAAGAGAACTCCCAGGACTGTACTAGTATGGTTATTCACTTACACACTGAGTGTAAGAGTATGCTTAAAGGGGTCTATGTGTATGGTTAGGGCTGGGTAGTATTTATGATTGTGTAAAGCACAGCTGGACCACCATGGATATCAAAACTGATCTTTTGAAACCATAAGTAGCTAAAGTGGCAAAAGGCTCAACAAAAAGTATCAACATATCCTTGTATTGATGGTCATGCAGTAGCAGATGTCTCTTCTTTTGGTAAATAAGACTGAACAATAGAGAGCTTTATTGTAATAACATATTTTTTCATTTTAGTAATTATTGTTTTATTGTAATAGGCACTCAAATCTACAGGATTACGTACATCTGATCCCAGGTTGAAAGAGTGCATGGATATGTTAAGACTGACCCTTCAAACAACTTCAGATGGTGTTATGCTGGACAAAGACCTTTTTAAAAAGTAAACTTTCTGTTAATAATGTTGCTGTACAATTCTGAATGGATGTTGTATGTGTAATATTGACTTGCTGTCTCTATGACTCTTAGGAGAGACATAGGGTATGTAAATCAGTGTGTAATTAGGGGGTGAAACCCACACTCAGTCATACTGATGCTATTTTCATATTAAGTTTGCTCTGTGGTTTCATGAAATGTAGCACAGTGTTGTCTCCACAAAAGAGTTCTGTGTATCAGTGTTACTTGTGTGTGTATCTGACCCCATACTGCAACTCTGAGTTGGGTGCCGAATAAATTAATTGGTGCAACATGGTATATTCAGTATGAGGACATAAAACTTCCTGCTGCATCATTGGTTTTTAACCTTCTGTTCAGTGAGCTGCTTCTGTGTAACATAAGATTTTCAGAGCATTTTTGGCATCGAGTTAGGAGCTTATATGGAGTTAACTCTAAAACTGAATATATGAAAAATAGAGAGGTGAACTAAACTTCAAGATATGTAGAGATGAGAGCACTTAGAGCTGTAGACATTGCTTTGGTCTGTTTTGGAAAAGATTTATGTGCGGTATTTTACTGATACTTCTGTTTAAGAAACGTCTGTAGTCGGCTAAACAGTATAAGCACTGTCAGGTTATCTTCAAAGCACACTCATCCACTCCCCTATTTACAGTTTATTTTGTGTGCCAAAGGCTGTAAATTTGGGAACTCAAATCCGGAGATGGAATTCTTAGACTGTTTTTAAGCCTATATTTCTTTGTTCCCTACAGGGCAAGGAACATAATATCTAAAAGCTGCTTCTTTCATGAAGAGTATACTTTTTTCAGATGGTTCATTTCTATTATTCTGTATTGGACATTTTTTGAAGTGGTGAAATAATGCTATTTAGTGCTATTTCCATGTTACAGAGTCAGAAATTTTCTGAGTGTATGGTTGGATTTGAAAAATGCTCTTACTGTTGTGCATTACATTTACACCAAAAGGGCTTGTTTGTATTGATAGACTAGAAATTCTGTGTAGGCAAGGGCTCTGTATTTAAAAAAAACCCAGACAAACCATGCAAGCAATTGCTAGTTAGAGACTCGAAGACTGGATTGTTCTACATGATATTTCTAGGATTTGATCCCCTGTATTAGGGGAGTGCATGTTTCTATGGTAACTTGTGGAAAACTTACATGGTTGCTTCTTGTGTAGGAACAGTTTTGTACATAAAGACTATAGAGAAGATGGCAAGGTGATCCCTTTTCACGTAGCAGATTTTCCTTCACAGCAGTAGGTGTTCTCAACCTGTTTTTTTAAAAAAAATGGATTTAAAAAAATTTTAAGTTGCCTGTTCTTCTTGGACACTCTGTGTTTGCTGTTTGGAGACTCATACAAGGTTCTTTGTTTTTGCTGTTTTTGATTTTCTTATCCAAGTGTTTAAGATCTGAAATATAGTCGCTTAACTTCTCAGCTGTACTTACCTCAGGACTTTGAACCTTCAGTTCCCAAGCATAGAAGTTGATGAGGTAATTCTCCTGTTGAATTTGAATCCAAAGCTGTTAAAGCAAATAAAACAGCAAGGGTAAACAACATGGAGTATCAATAGCAGAAGCTTGGCTAAATCAATCATTCCCAGTCCAAACTACCTGTAAAATATTTTAGGTCATGCATCTGTATTGTATATCTTTATAAAAGTAGTTTAACGACTTTTTACTTGATCTAAACATTACCTCGCAGTTTGATTAAAATTGCCTTATTGTGAAGGTTTTGGCTTTTCAATGCTCTGCATTTTAAAGGACAGAAAAAATTAGAAGAAAATCTCCATGTTACAGGAGACTTGGATTTTTCATCTTTTATCTCCAGAGCTGCTGCCATTGAAGACTTTCTTGATGCACATGTTTCAGAGGGAGAGCTTGACAAATTTCCTGAATCAACTGCTTATGATGTATCCCCATAACATAGTACATAGTCCTGGTAGCGTGATATCTCATTGAGAAAAGCTTGCATAGTGAGAGCAGAACGGTATTCCAGCTTGCTATGGGTTTTGTTTTTGTCTTTTTTTTTTTTCTTGTTACCCATGTAGCTATGGTACTATATTTACATCTAATTACTGTTAGGTGAAACTTAATCTTCCAGATTTGTTTGATTGCTTATGCACTCTCATCTTCCTCATGAAGTGTGTGCATGTTATGACATATCCTAATATTTAGATCTGTATTTATAACATTTTAGCTAATCTGTATGAAAATTTCTAGTAATCTTTTTAAGCAACCCTCACACTTTCCCATAGTTTTTTCTTTAACTCACAGCACTTTGCTAACTGGAAAAATGCTAACTGGACTTGTGAAAGCACTTTTCCTTAACTAGTAATACTTTGGGCAGTGTCTATGGCAAAAAAAGAAAAAAAACAAGAAAAGCTGTGAGGCATTCAGAATAGACTTATTTTGAAAAGGGTAAACTTGAATGAGATAGTACCTATTGAGTACTATGTGAGTTTAAATTTGTTTCTCTTTCAGAGTAGCTTACGTAGGCTGTATAGACTTAGCCTTTGTCACAAGGCACTGCTTGTCCCACTCTATTGACCTTGAATTGTGGTCTTGCTAGCCAAATCTCCTCTGATCTGCTGGTAGGAAGCAGCAATCTGGATATATTCCATTCTAGGCATAAACCTAACAATCTGTTACTAGATCTCAGACTGGCTTATGTGTTTTCTGTAGAGCTGTTATGCCCCTCTCTAAATCTAGATAGCAAATCCTGAAAATTTTCATTTTAGATATACTTAACCTAGATATTAATAAATGTTTTTATCCTATTAGTTTGAATGATTAAAAAGCTTTTGTGACTGAAGACATAGAAGGCTCTTTAGCTGTGTTAATATTAATCTTATTTATCAAAAGCTATTAGTCTTGCATTTATTTTCTCTAAAATGTCTAAATATATTAAACATTTGTACAAAACTACTCTTGCCAGTTGGAAATGAAGCTTCACGTTCCTTACTGTAGCGCGTATAGTATAACTTTGTAAACAGAAAGATTTATCGGGTTCTCTTTCTGCTGTATAGATAGTCTAACAACTCCCTGGAAACTGTGGGAGTTCAGAGTAAGTTTTTAGCAGATTTCTACTTTCTGTACCTTGCAGATGAAAGCAATAATCAGCAATCTGAGCCAGAACTCAAAATAAGAGAAAATATCTTGGGATAAATGTAGCAAGTTGTAGGCTGAAGGAGCAAGATGGTCCCAACTTTGTGCTAGAGACTGAAGATTCAGTTTTCATAAGACTCGCATCTTAATCTTCTGTTAGAAGGTTGTGGGGAAAGGGATTTGTTGAAGAGCTTTTGGTTGTTGGAGGGGTAATGTATTGTAAATCTGACAGAGTTGTTTTGTCCTTCTCAAGGATGAAGTAAGCAAACTCGTTACAAACATTGCAAAGAACAGACGCAATGCTTTCTTACTTTCCGCTAGAATATTTATGAGAAAGTTGCCTATGAATAACTATTCTCTGTGCTCATCCATCTTTCTGATGGGGGTTCATCGAATTTAGTCTCTGGATTACTCTTTGGAGAAAATTGCTTGTTGCAGTATGGTACTAATACATTCCTCTGAATTATACCTTGCTGATGATGAATGGGCAGGTGCAACATATGCACATAATAGACATAAAAATTGAAGGGTGACTTGGAGTCTCTGAACATACCACTGTCGTCTTCACCTTGCTTTATTTTGACCTTTTGTTCATGTGAAGAGCAGTGTGTAGTATTGGAACTTAAATGTACTGGGAGAATTTTACAGTTTGAAGAGATGTTTTCGTATGGGAGAAGAAAGACTTGGACTGGCATTTGGCAGGAGAGAATTTTTTAGGGTGAGATTATAAAGTTTGGAAAATGAAAGCATCCGAGAAAGAAAGATTAATTGTTCATATGGGGGGGATAATAAGGGCTATATTGCACTTTCAGTTTAACCGTAGAGAGGCCTTTACTTCTACAAATTAAAAATACATGAATAAATATAAAAATTCATTTATTTAAAAATTCCTCCCTGTGATTTTTTTTTTTTTTCATATTGTTGCGTTTCTCCTGAGCCTTAAACCCTTCCTCTCTGGGGATACCTGGAATGTAGTTTAGAAGCATCAGTGAGGAGGAGATGTCAGGTGCAGAAAATGAGAGGCTGTCAAGACTAGTGTCCTCTGCTGACTGAAAATATTACTGCCCCATTAACTGGAGCTTACTAAGACCCCTGTAGCTTTGTCCATGCAGTAATTGTTCCAAATACACATCTAGATTAATTCAACCCCTGTATTTAATCTGTTTGCTAATTCATTTGATTTGCCTGGATTAAGGCATAACAAGGATAAATACCCAGATACTGTCCTAGCAGAAGCCTGAGAGCGGTAACTGCTTGCGGAAGTATGGTACTATCCTTAACCAGCATAGCTGTTTGTGTGATGAGTACCAATCTCTAGCTTAGTAACTGAGTTATTGAAGTGAGCATGTTAGACTTGGTATAGAGTGGTAAGTGTGTAAATGTGTGTCCTGTTGTTTCAGAAGTGTAATGTGATATCAGAGGACTACATTTCAGTGCATACTGCCTTCCAGTTTTGCACACTGTATCGTTGAGTCTTTCTAATAAGTTACACGAACTTCTATTTTTTTTTCTTAGAAGAGCTTTTAGCACTGTCTGAGTGATACAAACTGTGTTGGAGTGCATCTGAAGGTTAAATCTCATGCATCTGTATGTTATTATTTCTTCTGCACGCATAGCTACCATAACTGGTATTAATTGCTTTTGAAAGGGGGGTGTTCCACCTGGAGTTAGGTAACTCTGATTGGAGGCTGCTGGGAACAAAAGTGAACAGAATTTTTGCAAGCCATATGACTATGAAAAAGGAGTGGATAAGCCTGACAAAGTACAATATAAATTGCTGTTTTAACATGGACTAACAAAGTTTATTACAAATTGGACAGATTAAGCAATTCTTAAGATATCAACATTTGCACAAGAAACTTCTCTGCTGTTTTTCTTTCACTCTTAGAGTGGCGCATACCAGCATTTGAAACGGTTGTCAGTTGAATTGAGATAGTCTCCTAAGTACAAAGGAGTGTAAACTGAAGCCTCCAAAGAAGGAGGGGAATTCAAGGGGAAGATAATTCTGTCTGTTTGCTGATGTTCATGCAATTTTATTTTGAACCACTAGTGACTTTTATTAATAGGATTATTGGAAGTAAATGTTCTAACCAAAAGTATTTCCTAAAAAAATTGCAATTTAAACTTTTTGAAAGTCCTTGTTGGAAGAATACATTCTGCTTTGTAGTACGAGTCTAGACATTTTTAAGTTTGAACATTTCATTTGTCTAAATTAACAGTATATTAGTGCTTTCTTCAATGCTGCCAGAAAGCACAATATGAATGTCTTAGGAAATTACTGTTTCTTTGGTGAAACCTCCCCTCCTCTTTCTTTCACTGGGATAGAGCTGCTAATACTCTTTATCAGGTCGTGTTTCAGCTGATAACAGAAATGTCTGCCAATTCCTCCTCTGCTTCTGCTCTCATTCATAGCCACCATCCCTCCACCACACGCACTCACCGCTTGCAACTGCAGGTCTCAACTCCTGTTTTGGTCCTCTGTTTCTCTTAGATAAGTCCTTTCCTTTTCACCTCGTCAGTTTTTTAAATGTACCAGATGGGCTGATATTTAGAGGGTGTGGACAAAACTGTAACTGCATTTTGGGTAAAATGCAACAAAGATCACTTAATTGGTGATAGTTTGAAGAGATGGATTTAAGGTACTAGCTGTTAAATTTTGTTAAGTTTAGGAGTTCTTATGGAGTCCTTTCTCCCCCCTCCCCCCAATCCTAGTAGGCTATATACTTTTTAAACCATTTTGGTTTTGTTTGTTGGTAGTTTTCTTGCCCAATTCTTGGTGAAACCAGTTGGAAGTGAGGGAAACCAACCCTTAACCTCAGCACCCTGATCTAACTTTGATATTAGCACTTCTTTGAACAAGGGCTGGATTAGAAGACCTTTGTGTAGTGATGATTCTAAGAAATACGTGGCTTAGATCGCTTTTGGAAGCTTAGATGCTACTTGAAGACAAAATAAAACATTGATGGTACCTTGCAGTACAACCTTAGAGATGAAACTTCAAATAAGAGTTTTGAAATAAAAAGGCATAAAAGTGAACACAATGAAACAATTGTAAATAATTTAAAAAATTATAACTTATGGAATGGAAAATTCTTTCTAACGAAGATGTATTCTTGGAGACACTACTTCAAGGGACTGCCTGTCTTTATCTCAGTGGCAGGTACTGGCTATTTAGAGTAGTTTTTTTGACAATTCTTTGTCAAAATACTAAAACTCTTTTGCTTTAACATTTTGCAGGTGTGTACAGAGTAATATTGTATTGCTCACTCAAGCTTTCAGGCGAAAGTTTGTCATTCCAGATTTTATGTCGTTTACTTCGCATATTGATGAGCTATATGAAAGTGCTAAAAAACAATCAGGAGGAAAGGTAACCTGTTTGTAAATGTATATATATGTATGTGTGTGTGCATGTGTGTGTGAGTACACGCGCCAGTCTTCTGTTGTTTTTTCTCCTTCAAAAGTTACTAAGGCTAAAATGAGCCACAAGCAAAGAACAGCTGTGGCTTTATTTTTTTGAGGTGTTCTGAAAATGGAATCAGACTGGAACACACTGCAGAAATCCTTCAAAATCTTTCAACCAGTGATCTTTTCAGACTTCGGTTTGTTAGATTAATTTAGAACCCTAGGCTCATTCTTTTGTATATTATCACCATTCTGAAGCAGTGTCAGACTACTATAGATTTCTTGAAATTAATCAAATTCATTCTTTGTTAGGTAGAGAGATTTTTTCCTTAACATTTAAGGAGAAAGTGAAGCTGTTAACTTGATAAAACAAGTTTTGCAAGTTGAATTATGTCTGCAATGTAACTTGTAAACTATGAGAGAAATACAGCTCCATCTTCATATGATCTTTGCAAGTTTTGAGGTCAGAAAGATAAAATAGTGTGGCATTCTTTATTTTACTTGAACTATAAAATTGCTATATAATTTTGTGAGACTAAACTTAGCCTGTAAAAAGTATGCTACTGTACGTGATTGGCTGGGTTGTGTGACAGACATAATTGCCAACACCATACCTGTGTTAATAATTAAAGTTTATTCTAGTTCTTATTTTCATTAATTTAATTGAAGAACCTGAACTCTTTCACAAGCTAAAATTTTGTATGATTTGAAGATCCTAAATACGCATTTAGTAGGACATGAATTCCTCTTAGAACATGTTGAAGCTTTTGCTTTCATTAGAAAAATACTTTATTTGGTAATGATGTAATGAATAAAATAATGAATCAATGATGAGGTTTTAGATTTGCTATGTGATCATTAGTAGAATAATTGTTATACTTGACATATCCTTTCCACAGGCATTTGTTTTGGTTAACTAGCATAAGAATAACATTTAACCCAATATTTTGGATTGTGTAAATGTCTCTTCTGTTTTGTTGTCATAGGTTGCTGACTATATTCCACAACTGGCCAAGTTCAGCCCTGATTTGTGGGGCGTGTCACTTTGCACGGTGGATGGGCAGAGGTATCTTTTAACTTCTAAACTTTACTATTTCAATGATTTCAACTATCATGCCATATACAGCACTTGGCGATATGTTATGGTTTAATGAAAAAGCTTCATTACAGTTGTTTAAGAAGTAAAATCCACTTGGTCATCCTTGGTTTTTGAACTTATTTTTTTTCACCAACTTTTTTGTTGAAGCTGTCTTATTTTGATACTTTCATAAGTATTATCTAAATAGTATTTATAAGTAGTATTTAAGGCTGGATTATATTGTATTTATGAACTGAACAAAATGATAAAGCTGGATAATTTCGGTGATTGCCAAAGGATAAGACAGAGACAACATTTTTGTTGTGTTAATCTTCAGAAGTTGAAGAGCTTTGTCTAATAGTACCATGCCTGAGGCTATTTAAAAACTTTTCTATAGGTTGTGATGTACTATAGCATCCGCTAGTTTCTTTTCTAAATTTTAATGTTTTTACTGTAGCGTTATTAAATGGTCATTATACATCGCTAAAAATTTTTGGAGTCATCTTTTTTTTAAAAAAAGAAAATGAATATGTGGAAACTGGAGAGAATTTAATGTTATTTACTTTTCAAGTATATGAAACTTTCCCCTTTAAGGGTGTATATACATCTCAAATATAACTTCTGGTTATATTTGTTTTTTTTCTCCTCTTAAGCAGTGTCTCAGTGTAGCAGAAACGGTTATGAACTAAATGTAAAGGAGTGCCTCACACAGTTTAGCTGAGAAGTAAGGTAAATTATTCTCAGATTAGATGACATCTCTCTGCTGTACTGCAGTTTGATAAAGATATACTACATATTATGAGTACTACTTATTTAAGTGTTTTGTGTCCCCCAGATGAATGGGACATTCAGCTTAAGAGAGCATCAGGCTTGCTAATGGTGACTATTGGTTTTGAGTCAATTTAATGTGATCTGTTATGATTTATATGTTTGTATTTTATTTGGCCATATGATCTATAACCTCTAGGGGAAGATTGCTGCAAGAGAGTTGAGGTGCATCTCAAGTATATTATTTTTCTATCAGCAAAGTGTTATACTTACCTGTCAGCTTCCTACTTAAGTGGCTGAATTATAATCTATGTAGTTTTTATAATGTGAAGATGGTTTTGTGAATTTCTTTGAATGTTTCTCAAACTTTCTGCAAATAAAACAAGCAAATATACTTCTGATTTTGCCATCAGACAAGTGGTTGCTTGGATCTTTTTGTTTTAGATGAGGCATATGCTGCTTGTAAGGTAGAATTTCATATTTTTAATAAAAATATCTATGCTTTAATCAATAGGAATACAAATTCAACTATTTAATTTCTGCCCTTGAAGTCAAAAACTTAATTGGATCTCATCTTTGTTTTTGTATGCATAAATGTGGCCATATGCAGATTAACTCTACAAACTATTGAGTATGCAGTTTACAGTTGAGTAGGATAAGTGCAGTACTAGAGTTTTAAGGTGATTTTTGCTTTGATACAAACTCATCTCTGAACTTGCTTCTGTTTTCTCGTATCTGTAGTAATGTCCAGTTAGTGATACCTTTTTGTTTAGTTTATGGAGGCAGTTGATTACACTCTTGCATATTCTTTGTTCTTTTCTTCAAAATGTAACTTAATATTTGTGGGTTTTATTTTGTTTTTGTTATTAGTCCTAGTATGTTGAAGAATGGATGCAGCATTTAATATTGCTTTTGCCAGGTGACAGGCAGGAAATTTTAAGCATCTTCGTCTGTCTTTTTACCAGGCATTCTGTTGGAGATACCAAAGTTCCATTTTGTCTTCAGTCCTGTGTAAAGCCTTTGAAATATGCTATTGCTGTTAATGATCTTGGCACAGAATATGTGCACAGATATGTTGGTAAAGAGCCTAGTGGATTAAGATTCAACAAATTGTTCCTGAATGAAGATGGTAAGAGTTGAATAATATTTAATAATGCAAATACTCAATTTTAGAAAACTGTAAAATAGGCTGCCCAATTTTTTTTCAGTTGATTGTACTGTATCCTCTTAAGTCCTATTATTAGATAGTATCCCAAAATATTTTGCCCTCAGCCAGATGGGCTTATTCTGTGTCACTTGGTTTTGCCTCATTTAAAGTGCTAGTATAAGATGCTTCATTATTTCTTTCAATTTGCTTATGTCAAGCTGTAGAAAAAACAAAGCATTTTGATAATTCAGGTATTTAAAAAGTATATTTAAAATTGTGCTTTTTATTTAGTAAAATTGGTAGTGAGTGTTTCTTAATCTTGCCTTCTGTAAAATGGTAGTGAAAGAATCAAAACTGTTAGACTGATTTTAAGGAACACATATACCACTTGCCTTCTCAGCCCTCTGAGAAGCAGTTGCTGATGCCAGAGGCCAGTGCTGGCTGGCTTGCAGAAGTAGCAGCTGAACATGCCTTCCCGCAGGTTACTCTAAACTGAATTTGGCTACTGATTCAAAACAATGATTCTTGTGGAAGGAATGCTTTAGCAAGAACTTCGTAACCAGTACTTATCTAGATTGTTTCTTCTTTGTGTTATGTTAATACTCAAGTGTAAAAATGTTACTTCTAAAAGCACTATGGTAATATCTGAGGAGGATGACTCATGTAGCCTAAGAGGAAATACTAGATGTTATCTCTGAAAAAAAAAAATGTTTCTGGCAGATCTTGCTCAGTAAGAGAAAGACTGTGTTTCTGTTGCCATGGTATTACAATTAATATTTAATTAATAGCATATTTTTGTCAAGGACTATATTGAATTCAGACTTATCAAATATATTAAATTATCATCATAAATACATTTAATACATACATTAAAATCAGCTTTCCAAACTTGCATGTAAAATAAGTCTTGAAAATTTATCCCTTCTTTTTAGGATGTTAGTAGGTGGTAAAGAAATACCAATATCATTAAGAGGAAAATCAGCATTTTATCAAGCTTTACTATTTTTTTAATAGTTTTCAAATATGATGTCTTATAATGTGCCAATGTCTGTGTTGCATGCTCTAAAAAGGGTCTAATATAAAAAGTTTTGATGGTGCTGAATATTGGCTTTTTTTTTTTTCCCCCCAATGGCTCAGTATAGTTGTTTTGTTGTTTCATGATAAACAAAGAAACAGAAGTGTAGTAACTTTTTTCTCCATTGCTGGTTTAAAATTGAGCAATGAGAGAAGAAGAATTATTAAGGTGTATTCTTTTATTGTATTACTGTTAGACTTAAAAAGCCTTTATAAGTCTGCCATACAATAAGGGAATGGGGGCTATTGAAAGTTTTACCAGCATGCATGAAATGAACAGATAAGACTAACTCACATAATACAGATTTTAATTTTTGTGTGTGTGTTTGTGTGGCTGATACAACTGACATGAAAAAAGTGCACTAGATAAAAGCCTGTTCAGTGTAGTTCAATGTAGTCCATAAAATGGGAGGTAGAAGTCTAAGAAATAGGAACATTTCAGTTACACGGAAGAGAAATTGGGTTTCTGTGAGTGGAAAAGAAGGAAGGAAGAAAAGATTATAGTTTAATTGTAAATTTAAACTGATGGGTGATGTTTGGGTGTGCAGAGTATTTGACAGTTTGAACATACCTTACCACTTTGAATGATTGGGTTTGAAAAGGTACAATACTTATTTTATCCATTTGCTTTCTAAATAATTCCATGTAGTTGGATTTTACGTTCATAATCAGGACAAGTATGAAGTGATATGCAGCTGTTGAAAACTGTTTACCGACATGCATTTGAAGTTATTTTTTATGTTTAAAGTGCATTAAGAGTTACTGAATAAGGTGCTTTTGTATTTCGTTGCTTGCTAGCTTACTGTTGAGATTCAGGGGAGGAAGAATGGAGACTATTACAAGACAATTTTAAATCGGAGTTAATGCCAACTTATTAAAATGTTACGAAGTATCATGTACATTTTGAGTGGGATCTGTGCTGTGTAATGGAAATTTGATTATTCTGCTTTTCTGTTTTAAAAGTTTTTAATCCATGGGAATGTGTCATCCATTGTGCAGTTCAGATTTCTGGAGGAATAAAGCAATTCGCTTTATTAAGTATAAATAAATTCTTCTAGTTGTTTGAAGTAGATCATCAATTTCATACAGTAAAATGTCTGAAATGTGCATCAGCAAGAATAATAGTTTTATATGATCTTCGAGTAGTTGAGTAGTTTGCCCCTTCTCATGCTTATTGAGTGCATGATGCAGTATGTCTGACATTACTTGTATATGCACACTCAATCCTTTATCAATATGTAAGTGAACTTGTTTTGATAAGTGCTTGTAGAATTCAGTTCCATAATAAATGCTGTGCAGTAACTGAACAAGGGACTGACAGGAGCTTGTTACTTTTATACTGGTAAAGGATGTTGTTAACCAAAAATTCTATGAGTTTCTGTATTAGACAAGCACATTTTGATACCGTCTCAGAAAGGAGTTGTCATGATGAACTGTTCTGTGTATTAAAGCGTCTGTATCGTGTACGTGTGGCAACCACTTGCTTTTTCTGCTCCGACTGCAAACCAGTCTCGCACAAGAAAGGTGTAAAGCTAATAGGTGGATGAAAAAGGTCAGAAGAACTGGTGGAGGAAAGGCAGTGTGATTTAAGCTTTCGAGGAGAAAGGTCTAGTTTGCATATGGTATAATTGCGTGGCAGGCTGCTTTGAAATTAGCAGGAATCTTTCAGAATACTATGTATTATAAGTCTCTGTAGAGACTGCTTGTTGTAGCTGTTGACAAAAGGGTCATCCATTAATCACAGATATCTATGTGTGCAAAGTGTTTGGATACTATTGCTTGTATAAATAGTGAAAATTGCTTTCCTCTGGGACCTGGGTACCCTGATAGGTTGGTTCTGCTTAGAAGAGTCAGAGGTGGGTTGCAGAAGGTGTCCTATGCAGCGCTCTTGGGCATGCTGGTGGGCAGCACTGGGAGAGACCCTCAAAGGAGAGCTTTTGTCAATGTGGTAAGCAGGGTGCTGTTGCATCCCCCCTTAGCTGGGCAGGGCTCCAGGAACAATTGTTCATTGCTGTGGGACGGGGGATGACTTCATTTTGGAAGAGAAGTCAGGAAAGCCCATTTTTTTATTTCATCAGAAGGTTCTTGCCATTTTTCACATGAGGTCAGCAAACTGCAATATGATGGTTGAAGAGCGGCCAGAATTGATACACTCTAGTTTGAGACATTAAGCAGTGAGAGATGGGGCTCCTCAGTCCGGAGGAGAGGAAAAGTAATCAAGAATGCTTGTGATGTTGAAGGTAACTGGTGACATCTTCAAGGAAATAAAATGCAAGAGACTTCTAAGGGGTGTGTATATATATATATATTTTTTTGTTTGGATCTATCACATTGATTAGCTCTTGAGTTGCTGACTGCTAAATGAACGTTACAGATCCTGTGCATGTGGGGGTTTTGGAATTTTTTTGTTCAGTTTTGCTGTATGGCAGATTGGAACCACAGAGGTGTGCAAAACAATCGAGAGCAAAGCATTTATAAAAAAAAAAATTTTTTTTTGAACATTAGTTGTATATGGTTAAGCCATGAACATGTGTATGGAGTGGAACGATAACCTGATGGTGTTGATCAGAGGAAGGTGAAGAAAAACAGAAGCATGGCTAGGGCAAGAAAGGATGGTGACAGTGTGCTCTCATCATGTGTGAGGCCAGTTCTGCATTGGACTACAGTGAGGGACGTGGCCAGCAGATAAAGGGAAGTGTATTATCCCTTTCTACTCAGCACTGGTGAGGCTGTATGCAGAGTTGGGAACCCTCATTCAAGGGGGATGTTGACAAACTGGAGGGCTGCTGTGGTGCCACAGGGCCCAGTGCACGTAACCCACATGGAGAGGTTGAGAGGATCTGTTCTGGGTTGAGCTGGCAAAGGGGAGGTTAATGGCTTGTGTAGGGACAAATCAAAACTTTTGAAGAGCAGTTGCAAAGATGAAGACATGAAACTCTTCTTGATAGTGTCAGATGATATAACAAGGGGCAATGGCCTCACACTATGACTTGGGAGGTTCAGGTTGGATGTTAGGGAAAACTTGTCCTCTAGGAGGAACAGGATGGTTAGAGAGGTTGTGGACTTGCTGTGCTTGGTGGTTGTCAAGACACTGCTGGACAAAGCCATGGGTGACCTGATCTGGTGCTGCCGTTAGCCTTGCTTTGAGTGTGAGGGTGGACCAGATGACCTCCAGAGGTCCCTTCCGAACAGCAGTCTGTGATGCTGTGAATTGTCATTTGGCATGCAACTTCTTTTCAAATGGTGTTCAGGTTTTTGATCCCTAAGGAGATTGAGTTAGGAAGCTACTGAAATGATATGTTTTTCCTACTTGGAATCTTCTGTTGATCAGAAATCAAATATATTTGACAGGGATCACTTGCATTACTGACGTGAATAGAATAGGACATGTGATATACATGGATCCATGTACAGTCAGAGGAATGAAAACGGGAACAATTCATGTTTATCTATTGCAGGAGAGATAAGGAATGGCACAAGCAGCTTTTAAAATATTTTAGTATATAGAAAGTAAGTTTGTATTTAGGGATACTTCAGGATTTTTGGTTTAAGGTATCAGTCTTACCCTTCTGCTAATAGAATAACTTGAAATTAAAAAAAAATTTTTTTTCTTAAAAATACTAAAAGGGACTTGATGTTTCCTTTTTGGAGATTAGTCTAATAGTTACAGATGATTGTTGAAGTGCAATTGACCATGACCCAGTTTAATTTTCATATGAAAATAGTATCTAGTGAATACTTCCTGCTTTTAAAGGAATATTTTCCAGATTTGGAAATAAAGTAACAGCAAATAAAAGGAAGAATTGAAACATGCTACAGTATTAATCATTTGAGAGTTGGTTGAGTTTTCCCAGATGCCAAAACCCTCAAAAAATATTCTAGTTAGAAAAGAACAGTGAAAATGTTAGTTAAAAATGAAAGCAAATAAAAAAGGGAGAAACTACAAGAGGTAGATGTCAATGAATGAAAACTAGCTGTTGGGAAAAGCAGACAGCTGATAAGGAAAGCTTTAAGGAGGGGAAAAAAGAAAAAGATTGGTGATATGTTCACATGAGCAGCCAGGAATGACTGAGAATGCAAAAATCCTGTTAAGTCTTTCCTATCACTAGTCTTTGTATTAAGTATAGCAGGTGCAAGGCAATTCTAAAATAAATTAAATACAACTGAGGATGATAAAATTGTCATTTGAATTACAGAAGAAAGCAATAGAAACTCTGATTTTTGAGAAGACTCCAAACTTTGTGTTTATGTTTAACAATAAGGAAATGGGGAATGTTTATGCACATGGGGAATGTTTATGTTTAACAATAAGGAAATTCAAGAATTAGGAGGAATGCTTTAAAAAAGAAAAAAGGAACTTTTGAAATCAGTGGGACTTGGCAACTTGCAAAAAAAAATTGTGAAGTCATTTGGGGGTCATTGTGTTGCATTGGTCAAATCTTGGAACACTGGAGAGGATTCCAAATTTTAAAGAAATGCTGCCGAATTTTACTGATGAATTCACTGGACTAAGTATCATTAGGCTGAATGTGTTCTAAGCTCTAAAGTACTTTACACAATTTTTTGTAATTTTTGTGCATAATATTGGATTACAGTGCATTTAGTTCAGGATTATATTTGACAATCATAGTTTTAAGTTATGTGTTTCGTATTTATTTTTCACTTATATTGACTGGTTTTGTTTGACAAGTGTGCCTGAGGATATATCTGTAACTGAAACATTTATTTCACAGACAGGCCTCATAACCCTATGGTGAATGCTGGAGCAATTGTGATCACATCCTTAATCAAGGTAAAAAGTTCATATTTAATCTTGCTCAGAGTATTTTAATAGAATGTAGAAAGGTATCTTATGCAGATTATGAACTGTTTTCATTTTATGTGTGCAATGTCTGATTGTGTTTTACTAAGTAGCAGGTAGACAAGCTCTGATGTTTTTGAAATAGTAAGCCTAATACTGCCTTTGTTTGGAAGTATGACAGTTTTTAAAAGAAGTAATAGTGCAGCTGAAATACTGTCTATTTCTCTTTAGTATTTTTATTTTCTTTTTTTTCCTTCTTTAACTGCACAGCACTTTGCCAGTTAAAGCAAATGAATTAATGAGATCGATTTTTTTTTTTTTTTTTTTTTTTTTTCCCCTCACTCAGATCATTTGTGTGATTTCTTGTGAGCTTGTATCTTTTCAGAATTGCCTGGTACTAATCATTGAATGCTAAGAGCATCTCCTCAGGAATGCACTTCATAAAACTCAGAAGTTTGTTTCTGAATGTCAAATGTTCTTGTATAGCATAAAATTACAGGAATATTTCTTGCTGTGCAGTAGAAATGGAGGATTTTATAATTTGTGCAGGGGCTATGCAGCTGTAATCCCACACAAATCTTATTGCTGAGTTTGTCCACTATTAACATACTGTTCAACTAAATCATGTTCAGCTTATATGTTATATAGTTTCTGTTGGGATGTTAGATGTGCTCTCTTAAATAAGTCTCTTTGGAAACAGTTGCCTGTGTTTTCCTGAGTAAATCGTAAATAAACTGAATAATGACTTGAAAATCTTTAGTCCATGATCTTGCAACTTTCAAAAAGCATTTTCTTTTTCTTAGAGTAGCTGCATATAATCTATTTTTGAAGTTATAATGGTGTAAATTTAATGCAATGCTAATGTTTACCAGATGCTTTATGTGTTATTTTTGCCTTTTTTTGGTAGTCACTGGTATAAAAATCTGTTTTTTAGAATTGTAGATCTCTGCTTAGAATTCTAGGGAACATGTCAGTCCCCTGGAATTTTAAAGAAGACATTTTAATACTATTACTTAATAGATCTGAAAACTTTGTTTACAACCTTTGTCTTGGTTATGTTTCAAGGTCCATTAGCTACAGTATATTTCTTACCTCCCATTCCCAAATTGTTTATTTTAAAAATTACTTAGATGATGATTTTCTGTTATTTTATATTTAAAGAAGGTGTAAGAACTCCTGCTTAAAGACATTTATCTTTAATAGCTGTAGGTGAAAGAAAATGGCCTTAAGTATGACAGGTAAATTTATTCACATTTAATATTTTTTTAAAGGTTGACTGAGCATTGAAATTCACTTGGATAACAGTGAATTTTAAAATCTGAGTTAATAACCCATTTGTCTGAAATGTCAAAGTGCTAGTCCTACTACAACACACCAAACTGGCCATAAGGCAAAAACACAAGAGTGCCTCTTGCAGAAGGCACATAGAGTTCTTGATAAATGGTGTACTTTTGAATAGATAAAACAGATTTGTTCACTGCATGCAATTGTGCTATTTGTTAGAAGGCTGGGGGGTTGTTCTTGTTGGGTGTTGGGTTTTTTTCTGTAATGTTTTTATGAAGAGTATTGCACTGCATTGACATTTTTATGCATGTAGTAACTGCACGTCTATTGGGCACATCACACTTATCACTTCATTATTTGTTTTCGGAGTGATAAAATTTAAATTATTTCATGTACTGTCTCCACTAAGATACCATTTATCATGTGAATAACTAATGAAACTAAACATAATTCTGAGAAAATTGCATACAGGGTCACAGGTACAAACTTATTAAATAAGTATCTTTTGTGAAATAATTTATAATCTACAACTTAGCAATTTTCTGCTAATTTTTCAGTGATTTAAATAATTCACGTTTAGGTTTGATCTAATTTAAGACTTGTTTTTTTTTCTGGAAGAAGTGACTTAAGTAATCCATGTACTGCCCTCAGTTCCTTTGCATTCATTCCCTTTGATTTAAGGTGTTATTTACATATGCTGAAGACTGTATGTGGCTATTATAGTCCAAGACAATTACAGAATTATTAAGCATAGTCAAATGCATCATGTATGACAGTTTAATGCTAGCATGTTGATAGCTATGGAAAGATTATTGCTGTAGTTTAGTGTTAAGACTGCTTTTACCATTTTTGGTATTCATTACTTTATCTCTTTCTGAAAAACTGATATTAAAAAGTCTTAAAATGTGCATCCATTCCATCGCAATGAATTTATCAGCAGTTAATTTGCATCTTCTTGTACATAACTGCCAGTAGAATCTGACCAATCTGATTATGGTTACTTATGGATAAAAGATGAAGTTTGGAGTAATTTTTTTTTTCTTCAGAAAATGTAGCATCTTAGTACTTAAAAAAAAAAAAAAAAAAAAAAAAAAAACTTGGAATCACCTACCCAATTCTGACTGCATTAAGAATTAGGCATACGCACCTTGAAACAGAGCACAGACCTGAACTGTAGTATTATGTTTAGAACTTGTTAAGAAAGCCTTTGCACATCTTAAGTTGTACAGTTTTTTTGGCTTGCTTAGGCATGACTACATCAGGTGGTTTTATCGGCTTACCTGATTCCTCTTCAGTCGTGTGTTTGGAACTACGATGTATTTACATTTTGGTGCCTTAAGTCACGGCTCTGTTCTAACTGTACTTACGTTACACTCCACAGACTCTTCCAGCGATTTAAAGTATGTAGGTACAATTAAAATGCTTTAGCATAGAAGGCATACTGTGGACCAGATTTAATTAAATAAAAATAATTAAAAAAACCCAAAGCACCTTACAGAATTGTCTGTAATTGTGCAGCCATTTGCCTTTGTTACTAGTTATATAAATTACACATTTATAAACTGTATAGTTATAACAATTATATAAATTGTTAACAAAAGAAAACTGTAGTGGCAATTACAGGAGTTTATGCGGAAAAGCAGTATTAGATAAAACAGTGAATTCCTCCACATCTCCAAGGAAATACAGGAGCTTGAAACATCAAAATTCAGCTCCTGTACAGATTCAGCACACTAACCACCTTCCTTTCTGTAAATCACATTGTCTGGGAAACATCTTTGCTACCCTTAGTATAGATAGATTTTAAAACTTTAATCTTCTGTTGTTTTTTCGAAACCTTGAACTCAATTCTCAAAGCTTGTCAACTCCAGGAGTCTTAGTGACTGTGTCAGCAATTTCCTACTTCCACATATCTTTACTGTCTGGGAAGGCAGTGCATTAGAGATGGAAATAGTGCAAGTGAGAGCTGAAGAGGAAGGATTCGGAGTGAAATATGTAGAAGAATGCAGGTGGCTGTGGAAGGAATTGCCTGAGGACAAAGGATTAATCTTAAGTCACTTTTGTATGCTTCAAGATTCTATCTGTAAATAAAACCTTTCCTAGCATTAACTGCAAAGGTTTGGGCAAATGTAGCATGTGTAAATCCTTGAAGTGCTGACTACCACATACAGAATCTTGCACAGACCGTAAAGATAGAAGACTCGGATGCTCAGTGAAGTGAAGTATTCTGTGTTAATGAATTAATGTGGGAAGTGTTTAGATATGTTTGGGGGAATAGCAATATTGATAGTCCTTGCAAAAACTTAGTATGGGAGAAAACAACAATGCTGATCTTGCTGACCTTGAAAAAACTTACTGCAATGAAAACTGTTTTTTTGGTACAACGTATAAAAAGCAGTGTTAGTATCTAGTATACCTAGATTTTAAATATGCTGGTAAGTCACAAAATAAATGAGGCCACTAGTAATAGAAGAAACCTGGCCAGCTGTAACGGGAGACTGTTTGTTGTCAGGATTCAGTTATTGGAAATCTATACGATCATGATCTAACCCTTGAGGGGAAAAAATACCTGTTTTTCATCGGGTTTATATCACAGTATAGTTACAGTAAATAGCACAAATTTAGCTTAATTATCCTCTGCTACCCGCTCCAGTTATCCTTCCTGATAGACCGATACGTAAATGTACATGCGTATCACTTAATAACATGTGTTTGCATTTTGGTCTTCTCTACCAGATAGTTGAGGGTTTGTTTTATTTTTGTGAAGTTTCCTTTCTTCCTGGATTTCTTATTTTCTTGCAGTAACTAATTATGAAGAGAATGTACATTCACATTATTCTGCCCTTGCTTTTTATTGCAACTCGGATGTATTACATATTTTCCCATGGAATATGTAGTAATATGTACTTTCCCTTTTGGAGTGATATTTGAAATGACATATAGTATTCAGTGGTCACATATTAAAGTATTTAATAACTGAAGGACACAAAAATAATTCATATATGCATTTTAAATAGTAATAATATTGTTCTTGGTGGGTCAAATATTGTCTGTGACATTGTGCTCCCAAGTATTTCAGAGTTGAAAATGGCACGCTAAACAGTCAAGACACCAGTTCTCACAGCACATGCCCAGATTAACAAATAAAAAAAAGCGTGTAAGTACAGAAAGCTAGAATAAAGCCATTAAGAGTTAAGTTAATGTAAAATGCACAAATGTGAAAACTGTATTCTTGCACTCTAACATAGTTTTAGAATTTTTTGGGGTGTTTTCAGCACACTGTAGTATTAGGTTATAAATTTGGCTTTTCAATAATCCAGAAATAAATTTTTATTATAACTTTCCTTTTTAAGTGTTCAGATGCAGACACTCTTATTATTTTGTCTTGGATTCAAATTGAAAAATTTCAATGAGAGACACATGGTAAGAGCTTATGTGGTCTAGTCATGTAAACGTGGAATACTTTTCAGTAAGAAGTGGCTAATAGTAACTACTTTTCTAATTAACGGTGCCTAATTTTGTTGCAAGCTCTGGTAAGTATCCATGGGTCTCTCTATTCCTATGTACGTGTAGATATGCATCTGCTTTGTATTTTTCTAGTAGAAATACAAATAATAGAGCAGCTGGTTTAGACAAAAGGAAGGGCACTAAGATCCCGACACAGTCAAGAAATTCAAATTTATGATGGACAGCCATAGCTTCCACTGTGCTTTTGAATGTTTAAAAAAGTGTGTTGAGCTGTCTTTTGCAAGTTTGAATTTTCTGTCTATCAAACTGCTTCAATCTTAACATTTTCAATTTCATTTTGTATTCATTTAGAAATGTTTTTCATATGTATATACACACAAGCATGTATACATTAAGTGTGTATATGAACATATGTTTTAGTATGTATTAAGTGTTTGTGGAAATAGTGCATGGAATGTTTTCTTTAATGTCTTAGATGGATGAATTTTCTTTATTTAAGAAGCAAATGCCTTTTAGAAATATTCCCCTAGTCTCCCCAACCTCATAAGCTTATATAATCAAGCTAAAAATATTAAACGCTTGAACAAGAATAGAAGTTTTCTTGTCTCTTAGATTTATTTAAATTATTATGGAAAAGGTGCTCGGTGTACTTAATGCTAGGATTTTGTATCTGTACTTGAATTATAATCATGGTCTATGTGCTGCCTCAGTGTCTCTTCTGGTTTTTAGGAGGAGGGCAGTGTACCTCTGTCAGCTGCTGAAATGGAGAAACTACAATGATATTTATTTTTAGTTATCACATGTATGGAAGCAAAGTTTCATGTCTGAGTTATGCATTATGTTAAATACATACTGCGGTCTTGGTTATATGATTACTTAGGCACAGATTTTAGGTACAGGAGCAGTCTAACTTCAGTAGCGCTGCTCTTGTGTTGTATATAAAGTATCTGCACAAATGTGTGGAGCATCAGGGACTAGAAATACATCATCTGAATTGGTATACGGAAGACTTTCTTCCCAAAATGTATTAAATTAGAAACAACTTTTAAAAAGAAACCTTTTTTTGTAAAAGGCTAACATGAAGAAGCTTGTACTGGGTCTTTTGCCCACTGATTTTATATACTGCTTAGTGAAGTCAGGTTTTTGTTGAAGGGCAGGGGATTTTTTTTTTTTTTTTTTAACTGGGCAAAAAAAAAGTGAAGTATTATGTATTTATATTTTTGCAGAAAGCATGATCCCTTTCTCCCTCTTTCTTTTTTTAACAAAAGAATTTGTTTCAATTTATTATAAATGTCTAACCATACAATTATCAATGCAGCATCCCATAACTAATGCTGACCCACTTTCCCAGAAAAGATGTTCATTGTGCATTTGAAAGGTTGAAAAGGTTTTTGTGGTTTAAATGTTGTTACATATTTTACAGCATTAGGATCTATGGAATATTTTGACAACTGCAACAGTTCAATGAAGTTGGTAATTTCTTCTTTTAATTATTTTTCATTGAACAGATTTGGAGTTAAATTTTTAAGGCTTATGTTCTGGTGTATTATACAGGAACATTTTGATGAAATGTATCATGAATTTTTTTATCTTATTTGTTGTTACAAATTATTTAGCTAGAGATTATTGGCTTTAAGGTTATTAGCTTTTAAGCATAAGGTAACCACTGGCACATAATTTTGACAAAACAGTGTGGTGTTCCTTTCAGCTAGTGAACGTACGTGTATGACTGCACATCCTCTTGTAGATGAGCTGATGCATGGGCTTCACAGATTATCTGCAGCAGCCTAATCCACATATTGAGTGGGAAACGAGACTGGCTTTACGCATTTCATTAAGTAAAATACTGGTTGATTTTAAAGCTTCAGTTTTTTCCACTTCCTTCCCCGCTCCCGTACTAAGCATAGTGCAAGTAGTGTCTTGAATTGCTTGAGATACATTAAACAGAGGGTTTTATTAACTCAATAGAGTATCTTTAATACTAAAATTATTTATAAAGTCATCCCCACCAGATGTATTGTTTCTATCAGTTTATGATGCCATTGTCTTTTTCTAAACTTCTTCAGAAGCAAGTACTTGGCTACCTCAAAAAAACAGAAAACCCACCCTGTAGTAGAACATGCACTGTTTTTATTATTATTATTATTAATCTCCCTGCCCCTCTTTCCACTTCTGGCTCTAGGAATTTGTGAAAGGTCAGCTGTCAGAAACTGTTGAAGAATCAATACATCTTTAACTGGCAGTTACTAAATTTGAAATTATTCTGGAAAAGAAAAAAAGAAAAAAAAATCACAATCCCTCTCTCCCCCTAAAAACACTGAAACAAACCAGCCCTAAAAATAAAGCTTCAATAGTATCCGTATTAAATCAGATTTAGGGTTTTTTTTTTTCCTTATATTGTTAGCAAAATGATGAAGTACTGTATTTTATAAGTTTTTTTTTAACTATTTAATTTTTAATAGGTAGAGCATTAATCAGATAATAATCAAATCAGATATTTTTGATTCAATGCAATTATTTTCATAGTAAGGGGTAACACTTTATTTTAAGTCTTTGTTCCAAATTCTTAGTATGGGCACTTGCCATGGAAAAAACTTTAACCTCAGTAGCCTGAATTTTTATATGCTCAGCTCTGGTAATATAAGACTACCTTTGAGTAACTAATCTACAAAAAAGTTAGTGTTTTCATTATATTTACACTGATAATAATTACGTTTATATTTTTTTGCTTTAACTACTACATTTACTTTTGATAAATACATAAAGTTGAATAGAGAGCACTTAAAATAAAGCATACCTTTTTCACTTTAAATTCATTTTCAACATACAGGAGTTTGATAAGACATCTTATAGGATTATTTTATTTAAATGATAATTAAAGCTTTTACTTATCTAACACTTTAATTTTTTCATTAATATGTGAAATAATTGTAGTACCTTTATATTTAAGTAGCCTCATACCTTAGTTATATGCAATAAAATTCCTAATGCTGTTAAGTGAACTTCTTCATTATGTTAATAGTTTTTGTAAATTATTTTTTCTTTTCTTGCAGCAAGGAGCAAATAATGCGGAAAAATTTGACTATGTAAGTGAATGTTATGACATTCTTATGTTTTTCCTAATTAAATTCAACGGTGAAAGTCTCAAGTTGAAGTTTTAGTCATTACAAAACAGGAAGTTTGGTTTGAATCTGCACTTGGTTATTTAAACATCTAGTGATTTAAATTTCATCTTTAAAATTGTATTACAAGAGAGGCTTAGTTAAGCCTGAATTGAAAGTTGATCAGTTATCACTCTTTAATGTCTGCAAATGTTAGAATGCCTTTTTTTTTTTCCTTCTCCCCTCTCTCTCTTTCTCTCCCTCTGTGTCCATCTCCCCCCCCCCCAGGTGATGCAATTCATGAATAAAATGGCGGGTAATGAATATGTTGGATTCAGTAATGCTACGTGAGTATTATTTTATTTACTTAATGAAGTTAGGTGGAAAATAATCTCAATTGATGCTTGGCTTTTTGAGCTTTCAGCAAATGTTGGTTGTTTACATTGAAACCATCATTTCACCCCTAATATTTAGGGTCTGTGTTTGGTTTAAAATTATACAAGAATGAAGTCATGTATATGTCTGACTAGTACAGTGGCTAAATCTTGCATAAAAGTGTTGGGTTATATCCTTGAAATTTTATAATTCTCTTTAGTGCTCTGTCGGTGCTATTGCAGTGCGAGCTGTAAGCACAACTCTTACTTTCCTGGCATTCATATTAAAAATTAAACTGTACATGTTAAATGGGTGTGTATCAAATGTTTAGAAAGCATACTTTATACAATTGGAACTCCTTATGCTTTTTTGCAATGTATTTGAATTGTATTCTAAAATGAATAATTCCCCCCATTGATTCAATATATTGCATCCTGGAAGCTTGTTGAGGCAACATTGTACAAACCTTAAAAATGCCATGTGGCAGAGTGCTTTCCAGTACGGGTTGGCGCACACGTGGAGGAAAGAGGAACGAGATGAATAGTATTTGTGCTGAGCATTGTTAATGTAGAAGTGCTTACTATGAAAGATACTAGCTTTCATTAAGACTTTTGCTATCGATACAAATATAATAGAATAACCAGATGGAAGAGAATTACCTACTTTTTTTTAATCCATTCAGATTCCTCCTTTAGATTTCACGCTTAACTTACTCATCATGGCGCACAGTGTAGCCGTTAGCCTGGTCATTAATTGAATTGCAACTTGATCCTCAAATTCCTCTGTGGTTTGATCAGTGTTGTCAGTGAATGATCCATTCATTGCAGCTTGTTGTCGGATGTGCTTCCGTTCTTCTATTGCCTTTTTAGAAACACTTTTAAGAAGAGGATCTTGAACTTTGCCTTATCTGCAAGTCAGCTTACGTATGTGTAGTAAGGAGTACTGTACATACCGAGATGTTGAAGTTTGCCTCTAACTTAAATTTTCCACTGATAACTGCTACTGGGGAAAAGGTGCATAGCTGAATTGAACTGAACTGTAACCAGGGCTAAAAAATCTTTTCATTGCAGGGACTTCTGTCTTTATTTTTAGAAAGATTTTGTTTTGAAACCTCTGGTTTCACTGATTGCCTCCTTGAACGATGTGATCATAAACCAGTACCCTATCTTTCTTGGAGCAAGGGAAAGAACGCCTGAGTGCTGCTGTTCCTCGTTTTGTTAAGCAAAAAAGAAAATAAGATGTAGGTTGGAGGTGGAAGAAAAGAAAAAAAAAAAAGTGTGTCGGGGGGGTAAATAGGCCGCTCGTGTTAGTCAAAATGCAGCAAATCTTCAATCGTGTCTGTTAATGGGCTGACAGAGCAGAGTATTCACTCAGGGCAAACTTTGTATCTTATTTTCAAGCGCAGGAAAGGAATGGTGCTGAAGTTTTCCCATTCCTCCTCCTATGCAACGTCAGGAAATGGTAGAAGTGGGAAGGGGTGAAAGACAGAAGTATTGCTTATTTCTGTCATCTTCTTGAGCACTGAACTTAGGCCTGCTCGGTAGCCTTTTCAGCAAGGAGCTAATAGGAATGATAACTCCTTTGAGTGTAGTCTAGTATGTTGTGGAATCTGCTTATACACCCTGGTAGCTAGAGCCTGTAGGGAAGCTATTGAGTCTGCACAGGGGTCTCCTGGCTCTCATATGTGTCTAGTCTTAGATGTCTGGAAAGTCTTTTTCAACATGTTCTTTACAAAAAATGGCACTTTCTTAAGTCTTCTGACATATAATAGTATCTCATTTTTCAGGGCGGTTTTCTACCTCACTAAATTGAGCTCATGTCAAGACTTCTGATTTAGGATCTTGATGGTGACATTGTGTTACCTTTCGGATGTGTTCATAGGACTACTGATAAAATCAGTGGTCTAAAACCAAAAGCATCTGTTGAAGTTGCAAGACGCGTGCTAGCTTAGCTTAACAAGGAGTCTATTGGATCTTTATATGCAAAAGTACTGTAGTATGGGGAGCAGAGTCCTCCTCAGAAACTAGTGTCAGTAAAGAAGTGTCTTAATTACATAAGAATGAGAATGCAAATAGTTGTCTGCTTTTAAAGGAGGACTGCACTTCAGAAATCCCTGTTGGCATTCCCTGTTACTTATGGTGGCACAAATAACTTGCTTTGAGTAGGTTTAGCTTAGCTCATCCCGAGTTACCACACATGCTTTTATGAAGCTGTTCTTGCTTTGTTATTCTCAGTGATAAGAAATGAGTATCTGTGCAGCTACAAATGCAATAAATTGATAAGAAATAAATACATAAAATGTTTTTAGTTGAAGCAATACAAGTTCACAGATCAGAAATTAAGGGGTGGGAAAAGTCAGCAAGTAAAGCCCCTTTAAAATCATAGTACTTTTATACTGTTCATAGATCTCATTTACATTTGTGGTTATTGCTGCAAATTGTTTCTTGAACAGATTTTCTGTTTTAAACAGGTACTTGAAGATTAGCTCAATTGGCTGTAAAAAATAAAATACAGTCCAGAAAATGAATGTTTTATTAAATATTTAAAGGCTACAAGCTTCATTATTAAGATCTAGCTACATAGCAACCTAAATTCAGCTTTCAGCTTTTAATTTATGTCTGAATTGGAGCACTGACATTAACTGTGCTAGGCAGATGGTATATTCCAATTTGTCAAGATCTTATTATTCTTGTTTAACTGGCAAGTTTTGTCAATGACATGCACTTGAAGTCAATAAAAAATACTATCATTGACTTCTGATGGAACAAACTTGGAGCAATGAAAGAATAATAAAGATATGCACCTATAGAAAATTATAAAGTCACAACATGCCACTGTTTCTCTCTTGTGCTCCAAAATTGATATTTTGAAACAATCTACTTTTATTTTGCCTTTTCTCAAGTTTTACAGATTTTTGCTATATTGCCAGATAGTTTTAATAATTACTGATGCATTTTATTCCTCATTTCCAAATTCAGTTAAAAATTATTTTGTATTGTTTCTCTAAATACCTTTCTTCTGCTCAAACACCTTAAAATATGGATGTTTCCCTGTTGGATTCAATAGACTGGGAGCCTCTTAGTCCGATCCCTGCATTTCTAGGTGACAATGTAGGGACGGGGTTCTCAGCTGCAGTAGGTAGTGGTGACATTTTCCGGGGACTTGGGACTCCTTATTGAGCTTATTCCTTTCTGTGCTCTGGGGAGAGAAGGTCTTTGCATGCTTCTCCTTGGGCCGGGTGTGTTGGGGTGAGCATCTATGGCAATTTCTTTATTCTGTTATTATGACATTTATGTTCAGAGAGTAATGTATTCTTTACATGCAGTTGTATTGAATTGCACTATGCTTCTCTGAATTTCAGCATCTTTAAAGTTTGACGTTCTGGATTTTTTTGTTGGTTTTTGTTTTAAGGTTCCAGTCTGAAAGAGAGAGCGGAGATAGAAACTTTGCAATAGGCTACTACTTGAAAGAAAAAAAGGTTGATTTTTTTTTTTTCTTTTAATCATATTTTCAAGGTTGTGTGTTTTTCATAGTCTTGGCCTGTGAAATTTTTCATTTATTTCAATTGATAATTTACAGTATGGCATAATTTATTCTAATGTTGTATATGTTTTAATACTGTTATGCAAATCGTTTCATCTCATTTGGAAAGGGTGTAAATACTTGCGTAACTTTAATAAAATACGCTTAATCTTATTTCTGTATACTAGTCGTGGTAAAGTAATGTTTTATGTGGCCTAAAGCTCATAATCTATGCAGTACAGCAAATGGCTTTACAAAACTCCTGGGTGCTTTTTACAATGCACTGATTTAAAGTTCCTGAAAGCTGTATTGAAAGAGATTTTAATACCTAGATTATTCTAGGTATTAAAACTGCACAGCATTGTAGTATTTTTAAATGGGAAGTAATTTAATTTTTCTGCTCTTTACATTTAAGTAAATGCTTAGTTTTAAAATCTGACTGGTGTTTCATATGCTGACAAGAATATAGCTTAATTTTTTTTAAGGCGCTCTAAAAGATGCATTTAAAAAAATCATTTAACTAAAGACTCTATTTTTTTCACCAGTGCTTTCCAGAAGGCACGGATATGGTTGCTATACTAGACTTCTATTTCCAGGTAAATGACTCTAATAATTAAAACTGAGATCCATAACACACTTGGAATTGCTATTATAGGCAATAGAAGCTAATCTGTTCATAGATGTGAAGGTTATAATGTCTTGCAGTTAGCAAAAGCTTGTCAGCATTTGTTAAACTCTGTTTTGAAATGGATGATGTACGTTTGATCTATCTAGATTTGTATTTGTTTAAATGATGTGCTCAAGGTGTCTTTATTGCCAATGCAAACTAGCAATAGCCTTTAAAAGACTGGTGGTTCAGAAGTTTAAAATGTATTGTATTACTTGGGTGAATTTGGCAGAAAACTTCTGCTTCTTTGGGTTGCTCCTCTTTATTGTGGAGCGCATTAAACTCCATGTGTAACTAAAATAGTATGTGCATGCTCTGTTGTAAACTCAAGGGTAGTGTTCTAACCACCGTGATTATCCCCTCCTTTTTGGTAGGTGGGTTTTTTTTCTTTGCATTCAGCAACTTATTTGCAACTGTCTCAAAATGAGAACTTGGCGAGTCTGAGGTATTTCCTTGGTAAGGGCTTCCTAATATTAAAACATTCCCAGTTCAGTCAGGGCTGCTGCATTTAGTTTTCAAGAGGCAGAATCTGTGACTGATTCAGCCTGTCTGGGATAGGTTAAAAAAAGTCTAGTTTAGTTCTCAAAAGGAACGTGTTTTTGATTCATGATACTTACCTGTGCAAATTACAAACAGTGAATTTTATCAGAGTTTCATTGTACTGGGGTATGACTGCTATAGTCTTTAAATCAATTGACTGTTTGTAAGCTAAGCTGTATGTAAATTAAACTCAGCTGACCTCATATTAATTGAGATGCAAGCTAATAGTCCAGTCAGTGGCCAGTTGTTGTTACAGAATAAAACTGAGAATTTATTTTAATATAGTCGTTAAACGTGCCTTTAAAATACCTCCTATCCCACTGTCCCAAATCCTGATTCACTTCTGAGTGCAAAGCTAGTCAGAAGTTAAGAAATGCCAAAACTAACTTTGCCTGTGCAATTTTAATTTGGCCTCATAATCATGCATTCTGATCTCCACTTTTATGACCATGTGGCATTCTTTTTTCCCTAGCAAAATCTCTTTTTCCCCTCAGTACTCAGAAAAAAGGGCTCATACAGTGAGCAGTAATTCAAGGTTTTCTTTTTCTCCTCGTTGCACAATGCTTATTTTCCTGCATGCTACTCAGTTTCTACTAAAAAGACTGAATTATTTCTTTTCCCTGTGTTTTCTGTAATGCTCCTTCCTCACTAGCATAATTGGGAACTTAGTGAACAGGAATAAACTTATTTGTGTACTATCTCTCTAAAGTGAGGAAGAATTATTCTCATTTTAGAGAACTGAGGTACATAATGTAAGTTTAAAGTTTGTAGGTGCTTAAATTGAGAACCTAAAAATACTTTTTACAAGTAGGTGGTATTATGTAATACTTCATATGTTTAAAACACAGTTGCCATTTTAGATGCATCTCAGACATTCTCTGGATTTGCAGCTTTAAATGACTGGATTGAGGTGTCTTGAGTTTGGCACTCAGAAAATAAGGATTCTACATAGTAACCACTCATGAAAACTTTGCTTACGTAATTTTATGAAGTAAGACTATTTGGCCAGGGCAAGAGTACAAACATTGATTTGCCTACTTTTCAAAGTAGCATTTCAGCCTCAGGTTGAAACTGTCTTTTGATTTCTGCCTTAAAAAAAAAAGTGACAGCATCACATTTATCACATTTCCTGGTGCATCATCAAAGTACTTGCACTCTGCTGTCTATGAAGCAGGGATTCTGTAAGAAAATACTACATCATATATCCTTAATATATCATAAAGTATATAGAAGAGGAGGCTGAAAGAAAGTTGCATCAGCAGGAAATGCTGGCAGTAAGATTTGTAAGTGCTAGAGTCTGTGGCTTTAAAATGTCCTTTTAATAGACATATGTGGTTTTCTAAAGCTTTAAAAAAAACTCCTCAAACTCAAATTGAGAAAAAGTCATTCTGTGGCTTTACCATTTAAACAGATGCAACATCTTGAGATGGTTTTCGACACCTCTTTCTCTCAAAGGAATGTCAGTGGAGAAAAAAAAATCAAGCTGATAACACTCAGCGTGGAAAAAATTATCCCGAGCTGTTAAGTAGGATTATCAACATTGACACTGGGATCTTGTAGCAGGAAGGTTCAGATAGTACTAATGGATGCTACTAGTGTCATCTGTAACAAATGTTACGCTACAGGCTATGTTATGTAATGTTATTTACGTAGAGACTTATTGTTGTTAAGGCTATAGCTAGCCTTATTGTGCTGTTGAAGCTTCATACTTCTTATAATCTTAATCTCTCTTTCATAAGCTTTGCTCAATAGAAGTAACATGTGAATCAGCAAGTGTGATGGCAGCAACTCTGGCTAATGGTGGCTTTTGCCCAATCACTGGTGAAAGAGTTCTGAGTCCTGAAGCAGTCCGCAATACCCTGAGTTTAATGCACTCCTGTGGCATGTATGACTTTTCAGGGCAGTTTGCCTTCCATGTAAGTAGTCTTCAGTTATTAATTATATCTGGCCAGGAAGATTAATCTGTGCTATTCTATTCCATGTTCCAGTCCCCCCTGCCCCTTCTTCCAGTTCTTGGGTTGTTAAATGAATTACTTAGAAACACAACATATGGGAAAACGTTGTCTAGAACCCATGATGCTGCTTGTATACAATACCATATAGTACTTATTCTACTCTGCTATTTCACATCTGGGCATTCTTTTCATCCTGAAGGATAAATATTGTCCCTTGAGAAAGGCCCTTCATGAGAGTTACATGTTATTAATGCAGATGTAACTGGGACCAGCATAATTGAAGAAATCCTGATTTGGGGGTAGGGGACTGAAGAAACACTTGGCAGACAGTCACTCTGTTTTCATTGACTCAGGCGGTTTTTTAAATTGTCCTCGTAACTTGTAAAAGTGGCTGTCATATGCAGCATATGTACCATGTCTCTGCTATTTTCCAGCAGTACATTTCTTATATGTAAATATTTAGATGTGTACTGCATCTTATTTGTGTTTTCTTTAACTCTTTTCAGTATTTGTCATTGCATGCATGTGAAATTAGTAAAGTTGATGATGATGCTTTGAGCAACCTAAAAGTTGTTGCTTATTGAACTATGGGGATATGTGATATGTTAATTTCTATTTGAAAAAGGCAACATGTTTATCTACAGACTGTAAATAGTTTGTTTGATAACAACACTCCCTTTTTTTTTTAACTTTATATTGTTTTGTACCACTTCATTGTTGTAGACTTTTCATGACATATTGCATGTGTGTGTGCACTACTGCTTTGTTATAATGGATAGATCTGGATTGTCTTTCTTGCTGTACTACTGACTTACTGTGTTATTGAAAGCAAATAACTTAATGATCACATGCCTCAAATCACGATGAACTGTGCTTCAGGTTATCATTTATCTAAAAGGAGATAAATAATAATGCTTTCCCAGCTTGAAGTGCTTTCCAGAACTACATTTTGAAAGTGCTGCATAATAATCTTCAGTAAAATGCTGCAGCATTGTCTTACAGAAGGTAAGAATGTCTGCAGGGGACACTAATTGTCTGATTTTTTCTATAGGTTGGTCTTCCTGCAAAATCTGGAGTTGCTGGTGGGATTCTTCTGGTTGTTCCTAATGTTATGGGCTTGATGTGCTGGTCACCTCCTTTGGACAAGATGGGCAACAGTGTTAAAGGGATTCACTTTTGTCATGTAAGCAGCTTTGCCTGTAACATTTTTTTCTTTTGCAGCTGATGCCTACAGAGCTTCAGTTAGCATTGCTGAGATCTGACTGAATTAGTGATTCTTTGGTCTTCCATACATACCAAGTTTGGTCTGTTCTAAGGGTGAACGTCCTAAAAAAGGAGATAAGTTTGCATTCTCATAATAAATAAGATCCAATTCATTTTGTGAGCATTTAGAAATATTCAGTTTCATCAGTATTTCTGAAACATTGTGGAAACATTTTTGAAAAAGAATACTTCATGATGTAATGATAAACTGATCTTCTCTGTGCCACATCAGAAACTGTAGAACTTTTATAGACTCTTTTTTTCCTCTGTAGTTGTAAAATATACAATTTCCAAAACATTAGCAAAACAATTCTTACTAGTATATACAGATGTAAAACATAAGTGCTAGTATTATTTATTATAATCTCATGTGCACTTAACTATCATATATGCAAAGGATAATGTACATTCTCTGAATATTTGCAGGATCTGGTTTCTCTGTGCAATTTCCATAACTATGATAATTTGAGACACTTTGCGAAGAAGCTTGATCCTCGCAGAGAAGGTGGTGATCAGCGGGTAAGTTAGTATGTATTTTCAGTGAGTATTGTATGTAGATTTCAGATGAAAAATAGAAAGTTCTTCTCTAGATGTAAAACTGCTCAATGACATGTATTGCATCAAAACTTTCCTATAAATTAATTGGTGCACTGTATTAGTGGACACTTACATGGGTGGACCACACTATGACAGGGTTTTATAAAATAGAATTTCATCTTAGATTTGTAATTCTAATCATCTCTTGCAGTTCTTCTCTCTGACTGGAATAAGTATTTGGTATTTGATAGAAGTCACTGTTTTACTATTCTGGTTGCTTTTTAATAAAGACTTGACCAGCTGGTGGCTTAGTCTTTCTGTTCTGTGCTACTGTGCATGAGATGTTTGTTCAGTATTCTTCACAGTGATATCACTGAGACCCCATTTATTGGTGAGAGCTGCACAGGCAGTGACCTCAGGCCTTGTGTTGCTGTAGGCCAGTGCCTAAGGAGTGGTATAAGCAGTCTCTGGGAAAGAGTTGAATCCAGTCCAGCTACATATACAGAAAGACAGCAGGAGTGTGAGGATGCTTGAGATAAGGAGAACCTCTTTGCTTTTATTACCATTAATGTTTTAACTAAGGCGTGGAGACTTTCATAGGAGAAGATGTAGAATCATTTTTAAAGTGCCTTTATTTGCCTGTATGCATCTAAGAATTAACCAATTTGAAGTTTGAACTGTTTATAACTGGAAAACAGAAAATAACAATTTATATGTGAAGAGGTGAAGAAAGATAAAACTTGAGTCTGTTAGCATTGATTGCAAATTTGGATTTTTTCCTTCAAATACACTAATAAATAATGTATGTTGCTTGAACAACTAGCATTCCTTTGGACCAATGGACTATGAAAATCTCCAGCAAGAACTTGCTTTAAAAGAAACAGTATGGAAAAAAGTGTCACCTGAATCAAACGAGGACATCTCCAGAACCGTAGTGTATAGAATGGAAGGTCGGGGAGAGCAAAACTAAAGGAATGGGTTCTAGTTTCATAAAATTCTTCATTTTAAAACCCTCAAGCATCTCTAGATTTAACTCTGATTTGAATACTGTTTGCCTGGTATTTCATTTATATATAAATATTGTATAAATTCTGTATGCTATACCAAAAAGACTGTTGAAGTTTAAAAAGACGCATAAACAACAAAAACCAAAACTGTTAATTGACTTTTGTAGTTACTTAAAGCACGCTTACTTTAAAAAGACGAATTTGAATGCTTTGAGCGATATACCCCTTTTGTGTATATCTGTGTACTTTGTTTATATCTGAGAATTATAAGTAAATTAATTTTAGCACTAAAGATGTGTCCTCTGATCAGGTTCAGAATGTAAAGATACAAGAACTTTAAAATATAAAATAATAGTAAGATCATAAATTCCCAAATAATTGTACATTAAATGGAGATGATAGATTATGAGTTTTGTTATTACTGTATCCTTTTTTAAGACATACATTCAAATTGTGTTGAACAGAAATGGATCCTTCAATTATGCCATGCCATGAAAATGATATATTTTTGATAAGAACTTTAGGAATTATTAATGCTAATGTTTGAATAAAATAGCAAAAATGGTGCCGGGGGAGGAGGGGATTGGGAGGGGGAAGAAGGAAAAAAACAAACAAACAAAAACCTACCTTGTTTGCAAGTTAGTTAATGTAGCAGAAAGATTTTTTTTTTTTACCAAACTATTCTGAGTGTCTCATAGGCCGCTTGTACTGTGAGTTGGTAGTTATGACTCAGACTGCTTTACTCGTAATGCTGTGCTCCACCCTCCAGAGGAATGTAAGCAATTTTAGAGTGGTAACCAACTGAGTAGTGAGCAGGAAATATATTCAAAGTAAAACACTTTGGTCAGGTAGTTAACTGTAAACAGTTTTAACATACTTTTCAGCAGCTAATGTGTGTGCATGTTCATATGTGTATATATATATGAACAAAGGTCTCATACATGAGCAAATTTAAAAGTTATCATTAACTGCTTTTTTTTTTTTTTAATATGATAGTGAATTTGCACCTCTGTCAGCTTGCTAAGAATCAGGACTTTCATTCTTTTACAGGAAACTCACTGCCTCTGTTGCCCCAAAGTATCAAATTATTTAGATTATCTTGGACAGGATATGTGAAATGATATATAAGCTTCAAATAGTTAGGCTCAGTAGGCAATGCTGGGGAAGGGCACAGACTTACTAAATTCTTGACACTTGTAGCTATTTTATGGTTTCTTAATGATGCTAAATTTCTTTAAAAGATCTGTCTACATAAGGTTTTCCCCTTTTTAAGCTTGCAGATAATTTGACATGTTCTCTGCTCCCCTCCTCCCCCAATATACATCATAGAGTCCTAGTTTATAAACTCTGGAATTTTTGCGCAAGTTAGAAGAAATATTTCTTCATCTGTTTTTACCCCCCCCCCCCAAAAAAAAAAAAAAATCCCCCAGCTCACTGAGAGTTCTCATAGGTAATGATAGGCGATTCCTTAGTAAACCTCCCATCCTGACAGCCTCTGCCAATCCCCTTCCCTTTTTAGTTTATCTAAAACTCCAGAATGTTAGTTTGCATGAGGGAAAGGTTATTGCTTTCCAATTCCTCTTTGTGTCCCATCTGGAAGTCTGAATTAAGGAAGATGCATAAAGCAAAGCATATGCTGTCTGCGAATGAAAGCTAGTCTTAATTACTTTGGGTATTGTTAGTCTTGCAAAAACATTTGAAATAATTTATTAATAAATTTAATAAGCTCCAACTTAGTCTCAGATAATCTTCCTCTAGCAATGTATTGTAAATGGATCGGATTTCTGTGTGTGAAGCCTATTATTAAAAAGTTTAGGCAAAACAATACAGAAAATGACTATTCAGTGTATTTGAAGTCCTAGTGGAATGAATAGGTAAATCTGTGGTGCAGATATCAGTAATAAATTGCTGAGTAATAGCTATTTTATGATCTTATCACTGATGTTTAGTGTAGGTTTGTCAGTGCTTATGCTGAAAGTTTAGTGAACTAAGGTAAAGTTTTGAATTACAAAAATTTCTCACCTGTTTGAGGATCTTACAGAAAAGCAGTAGTTAGAGAGACATAGCAAGTATTCAGATCCTGCAAACCTGTGTGTTTACCTGAAAAATGCTCAACTGAAAGAGAGAACATAACGTGCCTGTGCTGCTAATGAAAAGAATTTACAGTAATGAATACATGTTGCTGATTAAATTACTGATTTAATTAAAAAAGGAACATGTATGATGCAGGATTTGCTTGATGTAATTCTAAAGGCATTATTTTCTGAATTTGGCACTGTTTGGAGCTAATCCTAAAAATGTAGTTGAAGATACAGAAATTGTTCCATCTAGTTTCCAACTTTAAAATAAGAAGCTTTACCATATTTATATGTGTAAATTACATATAAAACTTGTGATAGAGGCAAGTCCTGCTTGGGAAGTATAAAATAAAGGAGATAACTAGATCTTAAATGTGCTTAATAAGAATATTTAGGGTACAGCTTGCACAATCTTTACTTTAAGTATATATATATTACAGTTTCGTAATATATGCTTTTGAAGCCTGCCTGGAATTGAAGGCAGCCTCTAGTTAGGAGGGGTTAGGAAAAGACTCCCTTGGACCAGTGACTCGACCTCACCTGCGTTCACAGCATCCTGCTCTGGCCCGACGTGTCTGCGAGTAGCTCCTGCCGGTGGCAGTAGGTGCCGGCGGCCGGGGCCGGATCTGCCGGGCCTGTGTTATGCTGGGTGAGCGGGTCCGAAAGGATGTGGTGAGAGAGGCTAGTCATTGAATGTTTGAAGGTGTTTTCAAGTCTGCAACGGTTTTAGTGTTCACCTGTGCTACAGTAATAGCAATTCTTGATATTCAAGCATTTTAGCTGTGTGTGTGTTTTTTTTTCTTTGTCAGCATCATTAACATTTCATTAGAAATGTAAATGCTTTTTAAAATTTTATTTTAGCATTTGCGTTGTACCTTTTTGCTCAGTTGTTAAGTTACCTGTCTCGTTTTCCATTTTCATTTGCATTGTATGTTATTTATGTATCTTGATTTTCCAGCATGCTTATTTTTGTATTGTTTAATAAATTTATTTTAAGCCGATTTTATTGTATTTTTTTCTCTCAATGGAGAACAGGTTTGTTCAAATGCATTTTTGAGATTGCAGTGAGATAGTGAGCACTTTTAAGCAATGATAAAGTTCTGGAAAAGTATTTGAAATAAACAAGTTTAGTTAAATCAGTCATTGAAAACATTCCCAAGATTTCTCAAACATTTTGTACAGCAATTCTGATTATCTTTCTCTTTGAACTGTTATCTTAAAGTTAAAAGTAAAAACCATAGTAGTAAGACTTTTTCACTGATTTTCCTCCCCCCCCCCAATACTGAAAAATGTAATTGTGCAGTAGTATGTTAATGCCTTTGTGTATGTGTGTGGTTCTGAAGATATTAATCCAGTCATCTGGAAAAAGTGGTTAATGCTTCCAGTGCCAGAATAATAACTGTTGATACTGAGCATTATGAAGTGTAAAGTATAGCTTGTACCAAATCACGTGTAGCAAGGAAGGTATTCCAAATAATACAACTTTGTAATAGCAGCGCTGGGGTCTGAACAATTGTTAGCTGCGTCGGTGTTTCTAAAATCAACAGAAAATTCCTGGCAAGGCGGTAACCCTTTGTCACAGGCTTACTTTTTTCTGTGGCAATTTGTTCAAGATGTTAAATGGCAGACAGATTTACCTGCCAATGATTGAGACGGGAATTTGGAGAATGCCCTAGTGGGGGTGGCCGTAATGATTCATTTAGCTTTTCTGTAGATTGGTTTATAAGCTGCAGTTACTTGTACTATGCTTTTAAAATTAGCTGCTTATTTGTTGTATGTAAAATACCACAGATAAGAACAATTTATGCTCCAAAAGTCAACCAGACAAGGAAAGATAGAAGGGTAGATGTGAAGAGAAGCACAGGTGATTTACTGTAGAATTTTTTTCTTGTTTGGTTTTCACTGTGCATTTCTTGCCAAAGACCATTGGGTGGGTAGAGGACTAAAAAGGGAATGGAGTCAAGTCATGTGTGGGAGTGGGATGTCAAGCTTGATTCGTCCAACTATGTTTGTTATTTTAGAAAAAAAAATTGCTCTTATTTCTCCTGGTCTTGATACATACATGTCATTGATGCACAATAGCTAGAGTGTGAGTAGAGTAGTTAGTTATGAACTTTATCATTTTATATTTAATGTTTTGTTTTTAGTATCCTACACATTGTTTTTATGGGATCTTTTTTTTAAACTGAGTTTAAATATTTTTGTACTTTCCTGTTGTAAAAACAAGGCGGGAATTTAAGGAACAGTTATTCCAGTGAAAAGCTACTAGCCTTTTCGCAATGGAGTTGTTACTGAGGTCACTAAAACCTCACAATTTATGTTCAGTGCAGATTTTGTATGCTCAGGAATTTGAATGTCTCAGATGTCTGTGGTAGTTGCATGAATGACATGATTCTGCGGAGCAGCTTCAGTTGCATAGTAATAATAGTAGTACATGGACCTGTCTAATTACTGAACTGTGGTAGGTGCTTTGCTAATACTTCTTCCTAAAATCCTGAAAAATTAATAGTTTTCCTTTAAAAAAAAAAAAAAAAAGTTGATGATACCGTAAGCAGGTGAAAATCTAACTAAAACTTGCATTTTTTTTTAACCACACTAATATTTTGTCTGTTCCAAACTTCTTGTCCTGTCTAGGTAACACATGAAATAGTGTATGTTATGGCATGTTTCTAAAGATGGGTAGTGCACAGGTCCATCTTGTTTCAGGAATTTAACTCTTGGTGTGTTGATAGTTTGTTGTAGTTTAAATCATAAAAACACTTATTTAAAATCAAGCATATTTTTAGATTTACCATTTGTTCCTTCTAGAGAATTTTGTGTACAAAATAGACATGTCCTGTTTCCTTTTGCTTTTCGTGCAAGTAGAAGTTAATTGTATTAACTTCTAATACTGCTTTATGCAGACTTTTGTCTTCACTTGAATATTTAACCATTTAAAATCTTTTTACAGGACTTAAAGTGGCACAATTCTGCCCATAGGTCAGTTACTTCTGCAAATAACCACTCTGATGCACAGCAAGCCTTACATTGTTAGTGGTTACATCTGATTTTTACAATTTAACTGGACTGACCTAAGCAGAGGTTAGGCTAGAGACTGGCAGAAGTGTGGTGGTGGTGAGTTTTACGCCAGTTTAATTGGCTTAACATAATTTAGGCAATGAAGCTAACCTGAATAATAGTAAGGTTGTTATGGTTAACTGGATCATACAGATTTTAAAAACAGAAGGATGTATTAATGTGTTGGGAGACTAAAACAGACTCAGTTCAGCGCTAAAGCTTACCAGGAAGTGTGTTTCAATGAAGGACAAGGGGAAAAGGAAAGAATTTTAAAAACACTTCTACTCTCCAGAATATTCCAACCAACTGTACTTACACATATTTTATTTAGGCACTGGGCATGCAGGGGACCATATCTGTTCTAAGGTAACACTTTGTGCTTTAACTGCTGCTTTGCTCTGGTTCTCACCTAACTGGCCTGTAGCTGGTACCTTCTGTAGTGCCTTCTGCATATTTCCTTGATATCATTTATGCTTGCAGAAGGCAAAAGGTGTCTTCTGCATATCTTCTTTCCAGACTTCCTCTGAACCCTTTGCCCGATCACCTGCAGCAGATCTTCTTAGGCCAAATGGCAGTGTTACTTTGGAAATTACAGGTAGGCAGTGGTAGTGCTGCTTCTTTCAGAGATCAGTGTACCTTAATTTCATGGCTACGTGGTCAGGCTTAGAATAAATTACGATTTTACTATAGTTGTACTTCTGTTTATCTGTTTGACTTGTGAGATCATGTTTTTCAGTGAAATTGCTTGGATTTGATTCTTATTTTCACATTACTGAATATTATGAGATTTCTAAGTAATCGTTCTAGTAATATGCCTGGCATATTATTTGACTATTAAAAATATACATGTTTCTTAGCTTACATTAATTCCCTTTCTCATTTGTATTATGTGCAGCTATTTAATGATTAGAAATGCTTTTGGTACTCCAAATTTTATGGAAGTAAATAAGAAACCATATTGAAGGATCAGCCTTTTAAAAACAATCAACAGCTATCTGTTACTTTCAACATTGATTTTTCTTTGGAAGGTCCTTTAGTAGCTAAGTGCAATTGTTAAGTGGGGTTTTCTCTTGAGTTCCTGAACAGCTGGTATACAGAATTTAAAGTATTTATATGTTTTGCAAAATTCTTGGGTACTGACATAAAATGGGAATTTATTTTTATACAATATATTTTCTTAAATCAGGACAGTTTTATTCTGCTGGGTGCCATCTTCATAACGCATTTGTATGAAGTGCGGGAGGTTCTAGTGCCTGTAAGCAACGAAGCAACACTATAGGCTTATGGAAAAAAAAAGTTGGAAGGGACCTCTGGTGATCCTCTAGTCCAGCCTCCTGCTCAAAGCAGGTTCTGACATCGAAGCTGGATTGTGTTGCTCAGGGACTGTGCCCATCACATGTTAAATCTCCACGGATGGAGATGCCATAACCTCTCTGGGTAACCTGTTCCAGTGTTTTGCTGAATTTTTTCCTAACATCCAGTTGGAATTTTCCCTTCTTGCAGCTTGTGACAGTGACTCCTGTCTTTTCCACTGTGCATGTGATGAGGGAGCTTACTATCGTGTGGAAATCTGTTGTCCTGTTGGGGAATCCTAGGAGCAGCGTGGGTGAAAACAGCCTTTGGTCAGCAGTTGCTAACGTTTTGCCTCCTGCTGTATATTCTTACTGAATTTAATATTTTTAAAAGACATCATTGAAAGTAAAATGATGGAAGAATTTAAAAACAGAGTAGCCCCTTCATTCTCTGTTAAAACATATGGGCTAAATGCAAACTTGGAGATAAGTTATATGCTGAGGGAAAGCATGTTACTTTTAGGACCTCTTGTGATCAGAGTAATTATTAACAAAACAATGAACTAAGCATACAGAGTTGAGTGATAGGAAGAGATAATCTTGCTTGCTTCCTGTTGATGTGATTCACTAGTCACACTTCTTCCTTGAGGAAGACAACTTTATTGTTTGGTCAGGAATTACTCATTCAAATTTTTTTTTTCTGCTCTTGTAGGCCTGGTTTTGGTTATATGTGTAGCTTTAGGTCTCCGTATGAGAAGTACATTTCTATTTTTATACACTCTTTCTGAAAAGACTTTTCTTTAAGCAATTATATGTTTGGCAAGATTAAATACAACTAATTAAAATGTAATCTCAATCTGAGAATGAACTGTTCTGATCACACGTGCTTTAAAAAAAATAGACTAAAACAGGTGAAAGAAAGGATTAAGAAGTATGAGAAAATGGAGAAGCAAGTCTTATGAGAGGAATTTAAAAAGGCTTGGTGTGCTTTGCCTAATATATTACAGGTTGATGGGGACTAAGATAGTTCTGAGGGTTTGGGGGATAAGACTATGGAGACAGAAGATCTGTTTAAGCTAGTAGATACTCCTGATGCAAGAAAAACAGGTAATGACTAAATAGACTGGAAATTAGAAGGATGTTTCTAAACTATCAGGGACAAGCTTCTGGAAACAACCTTCCTAAAAGAATGGAATGCAAATTCCTGGTGAGATTTCACCTCTTCTGATTTCAGCCTGTAAGAGGTAGTCAAAGTCTCCTACCTGTAAAGTTTAGGTAAGTCTTACTGAGAACATCCTCCTATAGTCTGGAAATAATTCACAACTCAGGGTCTTGTAGTTTGGGTAAACCATCATCCATAAAGTGTGAAGTATCTGCAGGCAGGAAAGCAGGAGCGTTGCTCTGCTCAGTTGTGCAGATTTCTGTCGTAGTCAGTAGGTCCTTGAAAAGGCAGATGTTCTTTTGTCCTCTCTGCTTAATGCCTCACTAAAGCATCAGTCAGCGCTCTGCTTTATTCATTTGATTATCACTGATCCCAGTCCTTTGGTCCCTAAGCTTGCAGTGTTAGTAATGTCTGTATCCACTACTTCAAAGGCACTTGTTTTTCTCCTATATCCAAAGAGTCAACTAGTCAGTATTCATTCCATTCCCCTTGTTAAGATTTTTTTGTATATGTTTTGTATGCTTTTAGTTGCAGAACTGTTTGTGGTGGTTAGTCTGTGAAAGGACCAAACAGGAACTACAGAAATCCATATCATGAAATGGTGAATCTAAGATTCCTGCCATAGATGTCTGCAACAATTATTATTCTACCATTTTGAAAACTTTGGAATTTCCAGTCATCATAATTTACTGGCAAAACATTACTTCACTGCTTACTAATCAATGCTGAAAAACTTTCATGACAGCAGAGAAAGCTTGCCTCCAAGAGAAGCATTTCTCTCCACGTAACTTTGGTGCTTTGAACATGGCAGGAAGATTCGAGTGTTTCCACACAAAATACTGATGGCAAATACATATTGCCTAAAATTGAAAATTTGCCTCATCTTCATCTGCTGACTTGAAGGATGAAAGTCTTTATGCCTGAGGAGAACTGTCTGCGTAGTATTCCTCTATCACGTCACTCGTGGTGGACAACGCAACAGTAACATCTTCTGTCATCAGGACAGGAGGGAGGTCAGATTTTCTATTATTCTCTCTTGTCAGAAAGTCACAGGTCTGTAGAATTGGTTCTTTTATTATAGTTATTCTGATTAATTTTTGCTAATTAGATCTTCAAAAACTTCCCGTAAATCTTAACAGCAAGCAGCTTATGAAGGTGTTCTGAATCCCCTGTCTGTGTGTGAAATCAACTTTTTAGGCCTCAGGTCCAGTGAATGAGAATTGCATCATTTTGTTTCTGATGCTGGCAGTCTTATCGGTAGTTTCCTTAATTCTATTGCCTCCAAAAGTAAAAAGTGTTTCAATTCTTGTATAGGAAGAAATCAGAAATAGCAGGCAAAACTGGATGCTGATCATACTGGTATTCACCTAGCCAAGGCAGTTTTGGTACTCAAATCTCTCTCCTTTTTCCAGCATTCTTACCTTTTGCAATCAACATAATTTTCCCCCAAACAAAGTTCATATTGCAGATACCTTGTGCTTTGCTTCATGCCTAATTACTACTGAATAACATTTGAGATTAGCTGCTCTTCTACCAGACTTGTGTATTTTCCCAAGCATGTGTGTGTTTGGGGAGGGAAGCTGGCTATCTGTCATTACATCAGCATTTAAGCCCTGTTGAAGCTTCTGCATTAGTTATTCAAGACTTCCTGTTACTGTTGGAAAAATTTAGGATTATCTGTGAGCCGTTCAGGGGAATCCATGTCAGCAATATTGGCTCTGTTCATCCTTGTATCTGTTTTTAATATTCTGTACCGTGATTGTGTATATGGAAACCTTAAGGCCTTTGTGCAGGAATTTTCCTCCCACTACAGAATTTTTTTTTCCTACGATCTTAACCTAATGCTAATGGAATTGTTGAGTCTGTCTTTTGAGCTCCTGGTTACATGTTCTTTTTTTCTATGTATCCCTTCAAGCAATCTTCTTTAATGGTAGTGTATCTGCTAGAAAGGGAAGGACACAGCCAATCATTCATGCCCCCTTTCCCCTAAACTTCTACTGTTGTCACACTAAATACCCTCATCCCTAATGACAGTACAAGAAAGGAGAAACTATTCCATACGCCCTGGACATTCTTGTGATATTACTTAACCTTTTCTGGATTAAAAAGAACTTAAATGCTCTCAGCATTTTTGTTGTACACGGGGATTCTACTAAATTTCTGTTCATGTGACCCACTCTCCCATCCTGGAGTCCAAGATCTGGAGTCAGTATTGGTGAAGGACTATAGGGGCGCTGGGTGATTTGGTTCATCTGCCCCCGTTGTGGGAGGCAGCGGGGGGAGTGTGGTAGCCGAGGAGCATTGCTGGCCAGCGTGGTCTGAGCTCACCCCATGGGGTTTGTGCATCTCTGGAGTGGAGTACATGGGCATGGGCTCTCTGAAAGAATCCCTGTTATTGAAGGTAAGTCGATGTTTCATTTAATCTAGCAAATACTTTGATTATTTAAGTCTTTATTCCATTTAATTAAATTAAATAGACTATTTGCAGTTTAAGCACAGTCAGCTTACTAATGCTTTAGAATTAATCAATAGCCAGAAAAATGTCAATAAGCCACTGGAAATTCAGGGTGTTCATTCTCATGAAATAAGCTCTCTGCTTCGGTAACTTACCATCTTCAAGGACGGGTCAGTAATAGTGTCATGTTACTGACTTTCAGGCACATGAGATAAGCCAAATATAGTATGAAATAGACTGTATTAGTTATGGATTCACAGAGAATATTGAAAATAAATTTAGTATTTAAAATTACATTGAAAAGATGTTAGATCTCATTTATTGTTTAAAGATTAGAGAGTGAGTCATCTCAGAGCATGCAGTGGCTGAGTTGGTAGTAGAACTGAGCTTAGTCCTGGCCATGACTCTTGGTTTTGCTCTGTGTGTGCTGGGGGATTTTTTTTTGATTTTTTTTTTGATTTTTTTTTTTTTTTTTTGGACTACTTACGGGACTGAAGGCAGCAGGAGCAGCACTTTTAGTGTTTAGATGAGTCAGCCTGTTCACAGATAGCAGAAATGAGGTGGTTTGAGAGAGAGAGAGACTCTTTCCAGAACTTCATATCTGCTTCATGGTTGTCTTACAAGCAAAAGCTGATATTAGATTTTACTCTGTCTTTCATAGCACTAGATGTGGTTGGGAGAGAAGGTGCCTCCTGCTCACAATTACTGTTTCCTGCATCTTTGTTATGCTTTTAAAACTTCATGTAAAATAGCACAGTAACATATCAAAAAAAGACAATTGGACAAACAGGTGTGGTATTGTGCTAGTTTATAGCGAATATCATTTTTGTAGATGTTCTTCAAAATCTAGATTACTTTAAAGTATTCTGATGAACGAAGGATTTCAGTTAGAGGTGGGCAAAGAAAATTTATTGTAAAATATAATATTGATACTCTGATTTGCAAATTCAGGTACTACAACTAGTACTTTTGCTTTTTTTTTTTTTTTTTTAAAAAAACAACCTATCTGAAAGGTTTGAAACTGGAAGAAATGTAAATGCTACAAATCCATTCAATGCTAATAGATCAGCAGGTAGGGAAAGAGGGGAACTATTTCTAATCAGACCTCACCTGGAAGAAGCCCACCCCTTTTCTTTTGTGACTTCAGCCTATACACTTTTGAGTAAAGGAAGCTGGTTTCCTTGGGTTGAAGGAAGGGGTTTATGGTTTGTTTGTTTGATTTCCCCCCCCCCCCCAGTGGCCAGAGAAATCCGCTCTGTGTATGTTTAGTTTGATTAGATGTTTTCTATATTCAGCGATGTGCGCAGCTACAGTGACAGCTACTAAGACTAAGCTATCGGTGCAAGCTTGTTTATATCTCACTTGCTGTGTCTGAATTGAACCATGTCAAAACTCTTCACTCTGTTTTCAAACTTTAAAAAAGACAATTTTAGGACCATAAAGTGTTTTCTCGGTACCTACTCTTTATTTTAAAAATGTAGAAATCAGAAGAGAGTGAGTTGTTTTATTCTAAAAGACTGAATTTTGATTTGAAACAATAATCTCAAAAGTTGAATTTCAATTAAAAAACATTTGAAAGCTTACTATGATTTTGACCAACTCGGTTGTTTTTCTAAATTTTGTATCAAAACCCCAAACCTCTCAGGTTTGCTTAAATTCTTCTTTCATGCTGAGTTGATTTATTTGCCAGCAAACAGTAAAACCTGTCTCATGCCTTTTCCCACCTTCCTTCTGTCTCTCGCCGAAATGCTGCCTCAGGTCGAGGCGAGAGAGGCAGCGGCGGCAGCAGCCCTCGCCCTGCAGGGCCTCGTGCTCTCGTTCGTTGTGATACGATTATTTGCTGACTGCGAGCTGATCTGGGCTTCATTTCCCATAGCGTATTTAGCAGCTGCTGGAGAGCGGTTGCTGACTATTGCCATCCTGATCTGTATTAGCTTAATGATTTAAAGGTCTAAAAAGAAGGTATATTTGATTTATAAAACTGCCCAGCACAGTTGTACGGTTTCTAATGAAATATGAATTCATGAAAAGACAGTTATACTGGCCACAATAGCGCGTTCCTCGTGTTTCCGCCTAATCGGCGATGAGCGGTGCCGGTGAGTGAGAACCCGTACGTGGGCTACCGAGCACTCGGACAGGTCTCGTTGCGGTCACGGACGTGACTAGCTCATCCAAGGAGTTTCAGATGGAAAGCCGTTAGTACTGTATTACCGCGCTGCGCAGCTCGGCGAGGGCTGCAAGGCATCTGTGAACCTGCGTAACTCACCAGGCTGCTAAGCTGCCGGAGGTTTGTGCAGCTATAGCAGTGCAGGTGTTCAGAGCTACTTCGGGTACGTATATGTGGAAACAGCCTCTAGTCTGGCTGCAGTCTGGACAGCTCAGTTTCATGGGCGTAGGTATTTGCAGTGTGTACACAAATCATATTTGAACATGACTGTTAAAACTGTAAGGCAGGTACTGAGGAATAAGTTAAGTGTTTCATGAGTCTGTTGGTTTTCTCCCAGGAGCACAAACTATGTGAATAACCGCTGTGCAAGCAGCATTGCGAGTTAATTCCACCACAGAGGCTCCAAAAATAAACCCCGTGGTAGCAGCTCTGAAAGTTAATGTTGCAGCCCTGACTCCAAAAATAAATGTTGCTCCCACAGCTCATAAAGCTAGTGGAGCTGGGTATGATGCTCTGACACGCGCTCCAAAGAAGAGCTTGCACCACCTAGAGGTAAAGAAACGGTAGTTGGTGCATTAGAAAAATGGATTAAAGAGAAGCGACAGTGGTGTTTCCAGTGTGAATTTTTTTTCAAAATACAAAAGATACCATAGCATCTACAAATACTTAGTCTTATTCTGCACTCTTTCAAATTATATCAGGAAACTAGGGTCAGTAATGTGGAAAATGGGTTTAAAAAGAAAAAAGATGGAAAACTTCCAAAGAGGAATACAAGTTTTATGGAACAGCCAGCCTTGGCTGTATTTTCAAATATTTCCATATGTGATTAATAGGTGCAAGTGTATGCATTAGTTCATTCCTGTAATTGTTTATAATATAATGGGGACAAGGACTTTCCCAAGGAATTCTAATATTTTTGGGAGCCGTGTATTCAGTTAATTTGAGGGCCAAAAGCTGTAAAATGTACTGGATTTTATAGACAGCTGTTTGTGTGATAACTGAAAAACTAGCAATTGTAAAAGCTGTAAGAAACGTCAGTGGGGGGATAGAGATTAAGTGATTTTGAAAAACTCACCTGGAGGGGTTTGTTTACAGTTCTGTCTTCGTTTTTACTTTTTAAAAAGGTTTTGCTTACCTTTAAGTACTAACTTTACATTATTTCAGGGGAAACAATGCACAAGCTCAGGAGCAATGATACCGGCTTTTGGTTGAAATGTCCTTCCCTACAAAAAACAACTTAACTTCATATTGAAAAATGGTATTTTTAAGAAAAAAATGTGTCTGTCTTTTGTAGACCTAAACATTGGATGCTGGAGAGGGGATTCCAATGTACTGTAAATTAATTGTAAATGTTTGCAAACATGGTTGTTTTTTTTTTTTAAATAAGCAGTCCTGTCTAGTGTCTAAGACTGAGTGTGCCCACACATGGATTCTTCTCTGAGATAGCATTTCTGGTTTATTTTTGTCCTTTTTGTGACTATTTGTATTACAAGTTTAACTTCTAGGTTGAAGCTTCAAAACTAATTATTGAGTTGTTTGGAGCTTGATTCTGAAACTTCACATGCAGGGAAAAATTCATCTCTAGGCTATGCTTAGGCATAGTTGAATTACAAGTTTAATGTAAAATCTCAGTGACTAAATTTTTTAATTTGTGCTCCAGCTTCACTTTTTCTGTTTATAGGTCATCACAGCTGTTTCAGAACTTGCCTTGGTGTATCTTAGGATTGAAGAATTTTTCTTCACTGATAAAATGAGTTTTTACAATTCTGTAACTTTTCAGGAGAGCAGCAGGAATGATCGTTTTTGCTACACGTTCAGATGACCTGCATCATGGAATCTGCTTTAGGAAAAGTAGTAAAACAGTGGTACCGTTGACTAAATTTCTCTTGGTTTGGGGAGTTCTTATTACTTTGTGCAGTCCCTCTTGGCTCATGTAAGCTCCCTTTGCTTCTGTGTTATTTATCAGTACTTGCTCATTGGCAAAGGTCAGTAGAGTAGGAAGCCTTTATAGTAGTGTCTCTTCCCAGCGTGAAGCATCAATCCTTGTTCACTATATAAATGCTCACCTTAGATGGCTCAAAATCAGTTTTTTGAATTTCGGAGTTAATCCGGCTCCGAGCCGGGCCAGTGATGCGATGCGCCATTGGCAGTAGGTGCAGGAGCTCCGCAAGTGGAGGGCTGCAGTCCCGTTTCAGTGCAGCTCTCCTACAGTCGAGAGCGTTTGGGCGAGAGACTCGGCTCCCCTTGTACCGTACACTAGGAGACTTTATTTTTATCTGGGACCCGCTTTGAGATCCTAGTGTATTAGGGGACTCAACTCAGTGTGACGGGTGCTTGTAATGAGGCAAGTCCTGAGCTGCAACAGCTTGAAAGTTGTATCCTGATTTACCTCCAAGTCTCTGCTCCTCGGAGGAACGTTTGAGAAGCTGCTTTCCAAGCACGTGGCCGTGAGGGTGGCGTTCCCTATAGCAGCATGCCCGACGTCAGTCCCCAAAACGGTGTTCCTGGCGCAGCACCTTCCGCAAGAAATGAGTTTTTAGAAGGCATAGACACGGCTGAATTGTGGCTTCATTTTTCCTTCCTAACAGCTGTAAAAGAAACCATACTTCCCTTTTTGAAGCCCCCAAATGAGGGGGGATGTAAGAGAGAGCTGGCCCTTTTTCTCCACTAGCTCAACTGTATTTCCCCCCTTGTTGTCTTTGAAAGTTTTCTCTCAATACCCTAGATAGATATAGTGCATATCAAAATTCAGGCATGGTGAAGGTTTTGAGAAACAACATGCATTCAAAGAACCTTTTTTTCCAATAGTTTGAATGTCTTTTTCAAATTTTAACCTGTGAGATTGTTTATCATGTAAAGGACTTCAGAAAGGTTCGGGTTTTTTGTTTGTTTATCCTAGTTTTCTATTACCTTTAGCAGCACCATTTTAAACTATTGTGCTTGATTGTATTCCTAAGCCACCTGGAAAAATGCTAAAGTCAGAAGTAATATTTTTTGGTCTGTAATGTTTTCAAGGCAATTTGGGGGGCTCTCAGGAAGCAGGACACAGTAGTAAATTAAAATCCAGGTTCAGTGACCCTTTTTGGTAAGAGCTTCCTACGGAATGAATGCAGCTTTGAGCTAAATTAATTTTTTGAAGAGGATTTTCGTTGCATGGGGTGCCCAGCCGTCTGGCTCGGGTGCGGCAGGGCGCCGAGGCTGGGACGGGGCCGCTGGGCTGGCGGCGGCGGTCACGGTGCCAAGCGGGGCGGCGCGCGGCACCCGCCTGGCGTGGGCAGAGCCCGCAGCTCCCCGGCGCCGGAGCTGTTCCTGCAGCGCCGAGTTCGCTGCTGCGGCCGGGTTGCTAAAAATCACTGGAGCCGCTTTGTGCGAATGTACCAGTGTGACTTTTGAGCTAGGTGACACTAGCATGGAAAACTTTTCATTAAATCAAGTGCCTTCCGTGGCCAGCAATTCCAAGGCCGAGCTGGAGTTAGCGCGGTGACGGGGCCCGGGCGGCGTGCGGTACCGGCCCGTAGCTGTCCGGCGCCTCAGCCTTCTGCGCCGACCCACGCGACGCTTGCACGGTGGCTGTGACGGGGCTGTCCGGCTTTCGAGGACCGTCCCCCGCGCGAGCTCGTGCGCAGAAAACATCGGGTCGCTCTGCACTGGCTCCCACACCTGGAGCAAGTGATTTCCATCTCTGGGCCTCAGCTTTTCGTCTAACAGAGCAGATAACGGTAGTAACCTGCTGTTTTGTAAAGCATTTGGAGAGAGCTGTTGAAAAGCCTTGACGAGGAGCTAGGCAGTGATACACGTGTTGTTCTTGTACATGGAAAAAAACCTTTTAAACTTGTTTGTTTGTTGTGTCAAGGAATGATAAATGGTTCCCATTTCTATCTTCTGTAGAAGCATTTTACTTGTTTATTATGAAACACAGATCCCATTTACTCTCTGAAAACGTAACCTGTCATCCCTAGAAAGCCCCAAATACTTTTTCTATTCCAGACGTCATTACAACAATTACGTTATGTTTTCTACTGCTTGACAAACTTCACTGAAATCTTTGAGATGATGTGATACTTGATTAAAATCCAGTTCTATTCAAGGTATTTGTAAAACAAAGATGTTTTTAGAGGACCGGACTTCAGCCTCCAGCTCTTTGGGAGCAAGGAAATCGCGTCAGGTTCTGTGCGGCGCAGGGCTTCCGCGTCTTGCTCTGAAGAAATCTGTTCAAGTACGGGAGGCGTGACATTTCCTTGGTAAATCTGTGTTTGGGGATTGCTTATTAGCCACCCTGAGACTAAGACTGCTACGTATGTCTTCCCACGTGGACTGGATTTGACTATGCAGCTCAGCTAGTCAAGTAAAAACTATTTTTTACAAATACTCCATCTAGTGCAGTTCCCACATACCAGTCAGATCTGTCAGGTAATTAGATTTGTTGAAATTTTGCTTGTCATAAGTAACATCAGTATATCAACACTGAAACTAAGCTTTTTCGTTAGCTTTTTTTAGGTACACTGAGGAAGTCAAAAGAGTATACTGCTATGCTGTCTATCAAAGTACTTTGAGAATATGTTTATTATAAACATTAGAAAAATCAGAGACAGCAGTGTACTTGCTTTCCATAGGGATTATGCTCCTGAAATAGCAAAACAGCCTGTGGGTTTTGCCATGTTTCCTCAATTTATATGCAGTTTGTTTGAGAGTTGGAGATTTGTTTCAAACCTTTAGCACAATCAAGCTTAGAAGGTATTTAAAGTGCAATATGAAAGCATTAGAATAAGCTCTTTAATGCTTTGTAACTTCCAGGGCTGTGTTTGTCTCTGTTTTTTGGTATTTGATTTGTGATCATTTCCTGAATGTGTGTTTTGTTTTTTTTCTTCTTTTCTTTTGTGCCCCCAGTGTTTTATCTGAAACTTTGGTGGCAGTGGTATGACACAAAGTTAAGGCTTCTGGCCTCCCAGGAGTCTGAGGTCATTCCTGGTTTGATCTAATACATATATAGAAAAGATGCTCTCTCCATTTTCCTCTTTTTAATCTTCATAGTTATGGAACTGTATGCAGTAGAAAACGCTATTTTAGGCCAGTAAGCTGAGAGTTTTGGGGATAGGAAATTTTGACTTACATTTTTAAGTCTTGCCTGTGCTTTGCTCTTGATTTTATGACCAGCGAAGTGAGACCTTATGCAAATACAAAGCTTCTATCTGCAAGTTCTTTCCACATAATAACTTCTGTTCAATCTGAATGATAAGCCCTTACATGGTGATTTCATATATATTATATGGATTAATATCTTCTTTAAAACTAAGTGATACTTCAGAAGATGCTCATGGAAACTCTGTAGTCTTATGTTGAATTCAAGATTTTTTGGTATTTGGAATATTTTATGTTTGTGAATTTTACTGCTGATACTGTTGTTTACTACTGCCTTTTGAGCAATTTCATGTGATACCTTATAAAATCCATTAATTTTTTTTTTGATCTGTACTTTGCTGCTGATAGAGTGGGGGGAAGTTGCAGTGTCTAGTTATGTTGCTGGCAAATCCAAACTAACTTCTCCATAAAATTGCTAGTCTCATTTGAAATGGGGGAGGAAGCCCAGTGGGGGATTTGTTTCAACTATGATGGCTGCAATCTGTCTTTAAAAAAAAAACAAAACAAAACAAAAAAACCTTGGGTTCATTCCTGGCCAGTTCTTGATAGTTCTGCCATAATTGCAGAATTTTTTTTTCTCCTGCTTTTGTATCCCATTACCTTTACTGTTGTATAGAGAGCAGTCATATTTCCTCTCCAATTTTATTTTTCTGAACTAAACAAGCAGAAATATTCTTGTCTGCACTTCTATTTCTTTGTCCTTTTGATCAGTCAAGAAGTTGATTTTTATAGTATGTGACCTTGGATTTTACAGTATTTATCTTAAGAAAGGAGGAGTTTTACCTTCTCCAAGATTGCTGAGTAACGTGGCCTAAGATTAGGCCTTCGACTCCTGAGAAGGAAGTCGAAGAAATCTCAAAGTTACCTTTTGTTCACATAGATACAGAAATTTAAAAAGGCCTTTTAGCGAAATATTTTTAGCTGAATCCAGAGTAATTCTTTGCCCTAGCTGCACTTGGAAGGTTATTTTTGGTAAGGAAGGAATGTTTTTAATGGACACTTGCATATCTCAGAAGCATAAAAAAGCCCAGTCAAAATCACCAGTTAACCTCTGCGGAGGTGTAATTGAGGACAGAATGCCCTTTGCTCCTCCTGGTTCAATAAAATGAAGAGTATTCAGCACCTGCAGGGTTGAGCCTCTTATTCTTAAATTTCTAAATGCAACAGCCTGGTACACAACCTGCAGGGGACAGCAAATCCAACGATGCTCACTCCTCTCCCGCCAAGGAGAACTCCTGAATCATCCTGATGAAATTTCAAGATTACTAAACTAAATTCCCCTTTAGTGCTTGCATTTAAATACAGTCAGCAGCCCGGTACCCAGGAAAGCTGTAGCCTACCATATAAATCAGCTGTCTGCATCAGCCTTTGCTTCTGGTTGGAGCGAAGAGCAGGTAGGCTCTGGTGTCTAATGAATCTCATAGTGCAGACAGAAAAGGAGCTGCAGGAGTTTGTGGATGGCTGGAAAAAGGAAAATGTCTGGTTTTCCCCCCATGTTTTCATTCTGGTCTTTGTGCCTGGTGCATATTTGAGATGTAATAAATAAGCAGTTCCACTACTTTGGTTTATAGGTATATATTTGCTATCTGTGGCCCTGTGAACATGCCAGCGTTTCTGCTGGAACCTGTGGAAGGTGTGCTTGTGCGTGGTGGCCGCCTTGCTTGGGGAAGATGAGTACAGCATCGGTTTTCTCCTTTCTCTCCGTCACTGGCATTCTGGGCTATAACTGGCGTTTAGCTGGCAACAGCAGAACTTCGTGGGCCACGCTCACAAAGCGAAACGGCATCAGGAAAGTTCACTGAAAAACTACTGTGCTATGGTACCTAGAACTGGCCGTATCTGTTTATGAAACAGTGATGTGGTACGCTCAACCATCTGTCTTGCCACTTTTAGCTGTTGGTAAAACTTGCAGAGTTATTGTCGCCATGATGTGTTAATAATGTAGGTAGGAGAAGGTTTGTAGCTAAAAGTATCATTTTTCTTTTATTAGTGTCATTAATATAGCTGAGAAAAGAAAGTACTCTTTGCCTGAGATTTTACCTATGTTATTTGATCTAAAAAGATCCTATCTTCCTCTGCCTACAAACCTTGCTTTTCTTGTAGTTGTTCATTACATGGCAAAATTGCTTAATGTTGTTTATTTGTAGAAAGCCTCTATATTAGATGTATGTTAGGAAAACCTATGGTTTAATGCAAAACCAGTATTATTTCCTCTCTTCTACTAACATAGATTTCTCTTAGCAATAGAGTCTACTTGGTAAAAACCTTACTTTTCCAGAATGAGTTTCTTTTGTTTATGGTTGCAAGTTGTGCCAAGTGATGCATTTTTTGTAATTCAATACTCACTATCCTGGAGCAATTAAAGAGAAAAACACAGTTTGCCCGCACAGCGCGAGGCTCTTGCATTCGTGTTCTGTCGTGGTGAAACGCACATACTATGGTTCTTTTATTGTCCTTTATGACTTCAACCTTGGAAAGACAGACATAAAGTACTAGTAACAAAGCAAATTGGAATGGATTCTCACAGCGTTTTTACCCTGTACTGCAAAATGTGGCCAGGAAAGAGAATAAAACGGACAAGTTTATGAGCATTGACCAGCTGACCCTGCTGGGCTTTTGGGGTTTTTGTTTTCTCTTTGAGTAAAGAAACTCAATAAACTGGACTTCATCTCTCTTCATAGGTAAAGTCTGTGATAAATCTGCTGTTTGCTGCCTACACGGGGGATGTGTCTGCACTCCGGAGGTAAAACAGTGCGGGGTTGGGGACAGGAAAGCCACTGGCTTTGTATCTGCTGTTGTTGCTTACTTATGAATATATGCTTGTGTCCATGATGGGGAAATGAGAGCTGCAGTAGGGAGGATATACGTTCTGTTAACATGCTTTTAATGTCTTTTAGTTATTGCATTTTAATTGTTTTAATTGAATGCAATAATTTAATTGCATTCAAGCAAACAAGGAGTCAGGTAAAATGCATTTAAAAAAAGGTTTGAAGAATCATAACCTTTGCACAAGTATAGGGAGAGGTAGAGGATATTAAAAAGCAAACAAACAGACAAAACGCAAACAACAAAGTTGTACTGTATCCCAGCAATTTGCTATAATCCTTTCGCTTTCCATTTCTTTGGATCCTTTTGAATTAACTTCCCTTACCGGTTCTCTTTATAGTGATTGCACAGAATTCTGGCTGAATTCTAGCCTGCTTTTTGATTCAATTCTGAAACTGCCAGAAAAAATCAAGTTGGAAAATGTATGTTGCTGTTGGAGACATTAGGAAATCTAACTTTGATTTCTACATCTCAAGTAGAATCTGGCACTGTTTAAAACAAAAGTAGTAATAGACTAAATAAACATATTAATTTGACTAGAATACATTTGAATATAGTTAATGAGAGGGAAAAAATCTGTATAGCTTACCTCTGTTGTCCCTGAGCAGTATAGTAAGATAAAAGAACTGTTCCAGGACCTTTAACACTGCAGGATTTTCAGACTCGGGGTCTTCTCCAGGTTTCCTCAGCTGACGTGAAATTTACTTTGCCTTATGTGACTTAGCTTGTCCACGTTAGATCTTAAATCAGATGTGTTGGCTGTCACGTACCCTCCAATGATATTTTAAGAATCATTTTTCTTTATGACGGCTACAGGCCAGAAAGTAAGTTAAGCCCCTAGTTTATATTTAAAGCCAAAGCAGCAAGAGCCCCTTTCATTGTAACTGAAGATATGATGTGCTTTTGATACCATTTATCCTTTTGCAGCAGATGTTTCACCATTTTAGCATAGTGCTATTGTTCCATGCTGGTTTTGTAATTCTTTTTTTTGTCTACAAAACTTTTCTGTAATTTTTTTTTTAGATTTGCTCTATCAGGAATGGATATGGAACAAAGAGATTATGATTCACGAACAGCATTGCACGTAGCAGCTGCGGAAGGTACCGTCTCCTCCCGTCTAATTTGCTATCTCTTAATGGAATTTGGTCAGTTATCTTTCAAGTATCTCCTCTCTGTGTACTTTTTTGTGCGTGTGCATTTGTGTGCGTGTGTGTATATGTGTATATATACATATGTACACACACCTATAAAATACATTTTTATATTTATATAAATAAAATACATTATTTTATATTTATATAATTCTGCTTTTCTTACAGGACATGTGGATGTTGTTAAATTTTTACTGGAAGCATGCAAAGTGAATCCTTTTCCCAAAGACAGGTAGGTGTTTGTATTGCTACCTTAAGGAGAGATGCTATATTAGCCAGTTACATAAGGAGAAATATTTATTAAATAATAGTGGAATTTATTAAGTATACTGAAGCAGAAGGAGCAGAATCCCACTTGTTCTCTGTAGACTCTGCAGAGAACATGGAAATAAAAAGTGGTGAAACCATTATAATCATTATTTAAAAGGTTATGCTCAACTGACGAAGTATTTTCATAGTTACTGAACTTTGTGTGTTTTGTGGACTTATTACAACATGTAGAGAATCAGATTTTTTGGTGCTTTCAGCTCCATACTTGCATGCTGATCTTAGAAATACTGTGTTCCTTCCTGTAGATGGAATAACACTCCTATGGATGAAGCTTTACATTTTGGACACCATGATGTATTTAAAATTCTTCAAGAATATCAGGTCCAATACACGCCATCAGAAGATTCCAACAACGGAAAGGAGAACCGAACGGTTCATAAAAATCTAGATGGCTTACTATAATCATCTTCAGCTAGACCCTAAGAATCAAATCACTTACCTATTTAATTGTGGTATACATAAGTAATGAAGAGCGTGTGTGTTTCTATCTGATAGTGGTATATATTTTACAGAAGTCTCTGTTACTTCAGTGTTATGTTACAGAAGTTTCTATACGCACAGGACAAATCCAATCTCTCAAAAAAACAAAACCAAGTAAGAATCTCCCTCCATAATGTGAGCAATATTACCTCATGCTGCATATAATTGATGTATAAAAATATTTAGCTGTTGTTGGCTTTATTGTGCACTACTTAATTTATTTTTTGTGTTCTGTGTGAACTCTAGTCTGTGGTCACGAATTTTCTGCTGAATTTTTGTTTCTAGAGCCCTGTCTTTCCAGTATGGCCAAGATGAGCCGGAGTACTGTCAGGTCTAAGTGTCAGTGAGGTTTTTCGAGAGCTGAGGATGCTGATGTAGATGTAGGCTGGGTGTGTTAAGCAAGGATCTGCACTTAGCTTTATATTTAAAAAAAAAAAAAAATTCCACACAAACTTGTTTACATAATATAAATATCAAAAGAATATATTGGTGACAGTTATCAGTGGTCTAGGCTTGTCCTTAGAGAGTCTTGTCAGGGAATCTGTTTTAAGGTTTGTTTGACCAAATGGCAGAGGAGGGTGACTTGTAACATGGAACAGTGTCTAGCGTTCTTTGGAGATGTTTTTTCAGATCCCTTTGTCTCGTTTCCCTCCCCTCTCTCCATGTCCAGCTGCTAATGTACTTCCTCCTCGACTGGGGAAAGCGGGTGCTTCCACTCTATGCAGTTGTGTTCCTTACAGGTACGTTTGCACTACAGCAAGCCTTGACAAGCTGCAAAAACCCCGTTTTGGGCTTAGCTTTGTTCTTGGCAGTTACACCAGGAACCAGTGAGGGGAATGTAAGCACGTGAAAGGCAAAGTACTAAACCAAATATTATATGTAGACATGATTTAATTTAGGCTTGTAATAAGGAACATGGATGGAGTGAAACAGCTTTAAGGAGCATAGAGCCAGTCAAAGCATGAGCAGAGCAGGAGATGAGCCAAGTTTTGGGTATGTTATCTTGCACTAGGATCAACCAAGGAGCAGGCTATTTACATCAGTGGAATTACACTGGTGTAAAACAGGAGCAGCAGCTCAGCAATAGGAGCATAATTCAGTGATTCCTTTAGTGGTGAACTGTGGCCACTAACACCAGCATGGCATGTGCCATGTCATGGGAAATACAGTTGCAGATATCTGTTGTTTGCAGAATTACTATGTTATGCCAGTTCCCTATCCCATGTGTAATTGTTTTTATCAATAATGAGGCACAAAACCTCACAAGTGAGCATTTAAACTTGAGAGTTTGACATTCACAAACATGACAGTTGTTGGACACAGATTTTAGGCAAGAATCATGCAGCACATGGAAAAGGAGCTTATGCTTGAGAATTGCCTATATGGCTATTTTTATCCTAACACATAATGTACAAGTCATTAATAGATCTTGCAGTTTAGATTCTCTGTGTTTAGGCACCAAAATCCTCCTGAAATAATGACTAAATTCTTTTTAGAATGGTGCAAGCACTTTATACAAATCATCTGAACCACATTATCCTCCTTTTGCAAATGGGGAAATTGAGGCATAAAGAGAAGTAATTTCCCTGGAATGACCCGGCAGGTCAGTATAGTTCGGAGTAAATCCTCTTGAGTTCCTGCACAGTCCTCTAGTCAGTTTGCCATACTGCCTCCTACAGGGAGGAAAATTCAAATGGAAAAGTGCTTGATACTCATCACAAGCAGTGATTGATTTCATGATGGTATCTTGGAAGAGTCTGAAAGTCTGAAGCCCTGAAATCATATTTCCAAGCTTGCCAGCATGGTTATCAAACACTTTTCCTCCAGAATCTTACTGCTCTTAAGCTGCTTTTTTTCTGAAGATCAGCTATTTTTCTGAAGACTTAGTGTCTTTCAACTCGTTGTTTTCATGTCCTGTGTCACAGCCACCTTAGTTCTAATCAAGAACTAGATGAAATGGCCTTTGGCTCCTTACTGGGCCAGACTGGTCACTGTTGAGTAGCACAAGGCCTTTTTTCTCCTGCACCCTAGACTAAATCCCAACCTGTTTTCTCTTGGCAAGAGATCCATCAAAATTAGTATAGAGGAGTAAAGTCAGATGGACTGTAGTTTAGCATTCTACATCTCAATGCTAATCTGATTTTTTTTTCCATTTTTTTTGTATGAAAACTTATCCTCTAGCTTCTCAGAAAAATATCTGATTTAGTTTTATTTAACTAAAATTAAATTTGCATTGCTCAAACTGACATTTTTAAAAAGCTAGGTATATTATATATACATATATATACACACATATATATATATTAAAGGAAAAAAAAAAAACACAAAAAATAAGACATTTTAACTGAGTAACATAAAGATCATGGCTGTCTCTGAACTTAATGCTTTCCTGAATCATACTGAGTGCTTTTGGCCAGAGTCTTAGCTTCAGTGCATTTCTGCTGGTTAGTTTTAGTATTTTCACATTATGAGGAGATGCATTACTTTGTAATGCATTAATGTCCAATTTAGTGCAGTTATTTAGACATGGAGTTACTTATATATGCAGTACATTGGTTTGGCTGTTCATCTTTCATGACACTGACATGTAGTTTTTAACATAAATAGCTTTTGGTTATCTCATCAAATGCTGAGTTCCATATGCTCCAAAGAGGATTCCCCCCACTCCTTTGTTTTAATGTCATGTATGTGCTCTATCACAAACTAAAATGGTTAAGCTAACTTAATGCTTTGTACACAGAAATATTGTGCTAGTCTTAGCATTAATTAGCCTATCTTTGTGAACAAAATGTGTTGTACCAGTTTGTGTTTTTTTGGTTTTTTTTGTTTTTGCTTCAGAGCTGGACTAGCAGTGACCGTACTTACTGGCAGTGTACTTCTGGTCATTGTAACTGATTGGGCTGATCTTGACTTCTAGGTTCTGTATTGTGGGGAACAGACAGTGATGAATGTATTTCTAGCAGTTTCCCATGAATGAATCTAAATTTGAGCTGTACTGGTTCTGAAAATGAAAGTTATTTATTTTAAGAAATACAATCCAGATGGTGTTGCTTTTTACAGCATAATAAATGGGAATACAAAGAAGGTGGTGGTGGTGCTTTTTGTTATCTATGCGATTGCAATTCACATAAGCATTATTAGCTTCAGTCCTGGGGAAGGCTGTCCTAGAAAACCTACTCTGTTCATTTCCATTCTGCAATGCCTACAAGAAATCAGAATGAGTTTATATGATCTAGCTTTTTTTAATAGACTTTTAGAACCATGTCATTTCACTGGTTGCTTTTTCTTCGGCCATATTGCCTCAATGGCTCCATCTTTCTCTTGCCTACTCTTCACTCCTATCCCTCACCAACAGGTTTTTTTTCCTTTTATTATTCTCCTGCCTGTGTAAAGTAGTATAAAAGCCTGAGTAGTGTGAGACAAGGGCTCATGTCACTTAACAGCCACAGATAAAAATGATACAAGAGTGGCCAGTTTGATAGACTCAACTGACAGAGTTTAGCTCTAGTTCAATTATTTTCCTGTTTAACTCACATTAGAGATATGAGTTGGGTCTATTGAAATTTAACTGAAAAATTCATAGTGATGTGAAATATGCAACAATAAAACAATTATTTTAACAGCACCTTCTCTGAAGCCATATTCTGAGAACTGTCATGCAGACTGATTTGCTACAATACAATGGATTAAAATCATTTCTATTGCCTTAAGTCAGAGATAAAACTGCTTAGTTGCACAAACAAGTTTAAATTGAAATATACAGTAAATTCAAAGATGTATGATCTTTGTAACAGTAATAACGAAAACACAAGTGGAAGGACAAAAGTGCCTATGGACACTTCAATTTATTTTAAATGGCAAAAGAACTAGTATTCCACTGGAAAAAACATTGCTTTTAGAACTACTGTCCATTTAAAGACAAAACCATGAATAATAAGGCCATTGCTGTAAATCTCACAAGAAAATTTGACCCCATTAGATAAAATTAAAGTATAAAAGTACAAAGAACAAGACCTTGCATATAGAACATGAGTACAAGCTGCGGCTCAAAGAACAAATGTTTGATCTCATATTAAAAGCCTAAGATACACATTCAGCTATTTAATAGAACTAAAGTACTAGGTCACCTGCTGTGATATTCTGTACTACTAGGGTACTAAAAACAAGACAACTTGGTGATACTTTCCATTTAAGTACATACTTTGTATGCTCTAGATCCATTAAGAATATCTTTCCTCTCCAGCTTTTGCAGGGGTTACATCAGTCTTCCTGGGCACAATGCCCCCAATTCAACCAGTAATTTACTTTAAGAAGCAGCTAACTGCTGGAGAAGTAACTCTGCAGTCCCCGTAAGTCCTGTGTGCCAGTGCTGTCCTCCCAGGCAGTGGGAATGGTCAGCAGCAGGTTCAGGAGCAGCAGAAGCACCTGCACCAGAGGCAGGGGCTGGAGCAGGTTCTGCAGTCTCTCTGATCAGCTGTGCCATCGGTCCAAGGCACCATCTGCTTAGGACAGCTGTGTCTCTTAGCTGTGAGTTGTAAACGATCTTCAAATATGCTGAGAAACAAATCTGTTCCTCCTTTTACATCCTTTAAGCACTGAAGTTTGCATGTCCTGCAGCCATTACTCAATATAAATTTAACTTCTTTACTCTCCTGTGCCTTTTCCCCAACTGCAAATACATTTCTTTATCAAAGCCTGTAGCATCTTCTAGCTATTCAAATCCAGTTAAAATAAATGCCCTGGTTCATACTGCATAAGAAAATTAAGTGTTATGCCACCTGTTATAACCTAAATTAGGCAGATATTACTGTAAAAAGAAAAGATACTAGCAACCAGATCCTACCTTGGGAGGTTAAGCAATGTGCATAACAACAAATTCAACCCCCTTTTGTACTCTAAGAGTAGGTTCTCGGTTTGTTTGACAGTGCTATTAGAAAGCATGACTGAAGTCTGTACATGGTGACCTGCATGCTCAATGTGTGCCAATGCAGCATTAAGGTGTTAGCCAAGAAGCGCTCTTTATGAAAAAGATTGTGCAAAGACCTGTCAAAAAGATCTTTCATTAAGAAGCAAGCAAAAATGAAATGCAGGCACTTCTATGGATCATGTTCTCCTGCAGAGCAGTAGGCCATGCCCTTGGAAAAGATGACGCCAGGACAGACTTTAATAATACACAGATTCAGTGCAGCATAATACTTGCAGAGTATTTCTCTGCTCCCCTTTTTATGCTGTTGAAGAAAATTCAATGCTGCAAAAGTTCTTTGGAAGTAGAATTGGGAGACGGTGCAAGCTTTCTGAACATGATCTCTGTCAAAAAACTGTCTTTCCTTTGAAGCCTTCTATGTAGAGCCAACTACTTTAAATGTGAAATCTGACTATTTCACTTAAACAAAAATGCATGTTTCTCCCATCTGTCTCAATGCCCTTGCTGAGGACCTCGCTCATTCCCACTCCCCCTCTTGAAAAGAGAAGTATTCCCCCTCTCTTCCTGCACTCTGGCACAGCATCTTGTTAATGGAAAAATCTTTAACAAAGAATGAACTTACAAACAGAAAAGGAAAAGTGCACATAAGAAGGCTACTCAGACTGCTGTTTATATTCTTACTAGTTAAATCTTAGTTAACTGATTAAAAACAGCTACTGGACCTTCACATTGAGAAACTGATGTGCCATGAAATAGCCAGAGCCTTTCCAGGGCATTGAAATGAAGCTTGTCGCTTAGCTGCTAACTGTGGAACAAGATGACATAGGCATAAGCTACTCGGCTGTGCTAATGATGCAGTGGAGAGCTCAACGTTTAAGTTGAATATGCTGAACACATCTGTAAGAAGGAAAGCGCATGTTAACAATTTCAACTCAGACCACATAATGCCCCAATACTTTACAGTCTTTGCTAACTACTGAACACAACCAAGTCCTTCCCAAATAGCACCCTCCCTCCCGCTCCCTAAATACCATACAAAGAACTACAGCCTATTCCTTCACCCCCTCCTTTCTTCCCCCTACAAGATAAAGACAGGAAACTTTGCTCTCCTGTTCTTCACCCCTATCACCACGAGAAAGTATGAAGCAGAACAACTCATAGCATTGGGTAAGTCACCTCCAAACTCTGGTAGGATGAATAACCTTAGAAAGTTTAACTGTCCGGATTCCCAGCTTTTCTTACCCATTGGAAGAGAAGCATACTGAGCTATTAGCTTGTATTAAATGTCTGAAGTATTTGGAGGGGAAAAAAAAGTTAGTTGCAGCTCAAGGTCCCCTCCCAAAGCTCTGTTTTATAATACATACCACAGTATCAATCTCTGCTGGGCCCACCATCCGAGATACCTCATCAAACTCCTCAGGAGACATGGGGAGGAGATTTTCTGGAGACTGGAGCCTAGAAGGGTGGCTAAAAGGGAGAGAAGAGTAAGGATGGCCTTAAATAAAGTGGGGCACAGCTGGGCTACCATGTCTGGCTCTGAGTCCAAAAGTTCCACTAATGAGATCACCTTCACAGGAGACCGAGCCAGTGATAAATACACCATGCTCTGCAAAGCCAGCATGGCTTTAAATGAAAGCTGGGAAGACTCAGTGATCTACACTCAACTTGACAAGTCTTCCAGAACTTGCTTTTCAAGAAATAATTTGTCATTACAACTGCTGGTAAGTTTCTAGGGTTTTTACCTAAAAATAGTAAGTTTTTCAATCACAGCAGTGCATGAATGTGGTATGACCACATTCTCAAGCCTTAGCAGAACGAGAGGAAAGATTTGATAGGGACACCTGCACCTTAAATATTGTGAAGACACACAAACTACAGCTGCAAAATTACATTAAGTTCCTAGAAATCCAGCATTTTTGTGCAAACTTACACTTCAGATACAGAGATTAACTCAGTCTTGATGTAGCCATTTCCCTTGGGACCATCCAAATCCATAGGCTCTGGGGCTTCAAGGAGAGGAAAAAAGGAGGGAAAAAAAAAAAAAACAGCAGCTGTTTTTAGCAAGTTTACCTCACATTGCCATCTTTATTGTTCCAGAAATAAAGCTAGTAGCCCAGATAATATGCAAGTCTCTCATGCATTTTACAGCACTATGGTTAATTAATTTCTCTTTGGTCAGTTTTTCCTTTTTGCTTTTCCCCTGTAGAAAATGGGGAACAAAACCCTCCCCTAACGTTTCCTGGAGGTGTATCAATACATGCTGCAAGGGCTGGCCAGCCAGTATCAGTGCAGTGTAATAGTCAAATACAACAGTCATGGTTCTGGCTGTTTGCGGGACCTTGTATCTCTGAGATATCTAACCGACAGACATAAAAACTGAGTTAAGAGGGCCAGAAACAATTATGTTCTCAGTTTTTGATCTGACTAGATCTCATGCTGTACCTCTTTAAAAACAGATTTTTTTTCTTAACCTTCTAAATTGCTCAGAAGCCTGTTCTCACTTTTCATCTGAGAAGCACTCAAGCATAGGTTAGGTGGCCAAGATTTTCAGTCCAGTTGCTACACTTTCTTCATATGCTACAGAATTATCCAGTGCCGAAGTATCTCAAGAATAAACCTCACACTTACACCACATCAGCCATTTATAGCACTCACCCTCCTTAGGTCTGGAGTAGTATTTGCCGAAGGCATTGTCTTTGGGGATATCTGGGTACAGAAATCTCAGTGGATTTTCAGGAATGTTTTCAGCTGCCATCACTTTGTAGTTGCGAATGATATCAGGGAAAGTAACAGCAGAGAGCTCCTTCTTGGTGTATGGTTCTACCGAGTGGAACTGTGGCTCTACAAATGAGAGAAGACAACTTAGAGATGGTTTCAAAGCTTTATGAAAAACTGCTCACAAAAAGTGCAGCTGCACCCACAAAATCAGAGGTCAAGTGAACAGAAGGTATATCTGAATGAACCTACCATGCAGCATAATTATTTATAACATTCATTTTCAAAGTGAGCACCACTGTTCTGGAGGGTAGGAAAGGGGATGGGGGATAGCATACAGTAATGGCTCTTTGTGCATTTTGGGGTGACCTCTCCATGGAAATTAACTGCCATGTTTCTTTAATGCAAGCTGTGCTGCCATTTACTGTAAACTGTCCTTTTCAGCTTGCTTCCAGAAGAGGCCATTTAAACCTTATTACCTACTAGGAAGTTTGATCCTAATAGACCTCTAGGGCTGTTATGAAAAGAGAGAAAGATAAAGACTCCCCTAAAGCTCCAAATGCTTTCACTTCTTTTTTCAACTTTGAGTGTCTCAGGTACGAAGGTAGCAAAGAAAAAGAAGGAGGTCATTCAATTATATTAAGCAGTTTCTCTCTCCAGCTATTGTAGATATTGGACTCAGCCAAATGGGGTGTCAACAGCTGTGGCATCCTGGCAGGTGGGGTTGATTTAAGTAGAATGATAAGGCAGAGAACGCTGATAGGTGTCAGAGGTGATTGTGTCTTGCTGAAGCTTCTGAGTTCCTAGAGCCTCTGAAAGAGGGTGAAAGAAGCACTCCAGCTAACAGGGGAGCCCAACTGCTCATCTGTCCCTTTCTGGAAACAGGAACAAGAAGAACTATGAGGATAATGAAGTAAGTGAACATGTGAATTACCTGGGGAAAACAGAGGAAGGAAGGAAGGAACACATGTGATGGGCAATGAGTGGAAGAAAGCAGTCCAAGAAAGGAATGCCGTGTACTAGATGAAGCAAGGGGGAAGCACAGTAGTATGGGGAGCAGGGTGCAGCTAGAGTGAACTGCCCCAGGAGAGAAATATCTGATCAGGAGGGTGATAAGGGCATGGAGGGAGAGACAGATGTGTATGTACTAATGGTGTATTGAGAAGAGGGAACTTAAGTAGGCAGGGGAGGCAGTCTAGGCAGTTTGTCCTCTACAAACTTCTTGGCCAAAAATAGTATCTGAGAAGTGTTTCTAGTCCTGGCTGAAACTCTGAACCATCTACTGTGTACCTTATGAACTATGCCAGCCGAGGCATGTGTCTGCTGTGGTTTGTGGCCTGTTGCTTGTAAGGATGGTACTGCAGGGTGGTGTCCTGCATTGGTGCTCAGTGTGAAAGAGAAAAGCATGGAACTTTCTTATTCTGATGTACACCTATGTTTTGAAGACAAAGATAGTCTCTATTACTGGCTTACCATTCTGAGATCCTTCTACCCAAGTAAATGTGATGGCTCCCTCTCTGCTGCTTTCACTGAATCTTAGTAAAAATGTCCCTGGACTCTGGTCCTTCAACAAAGCACGTTCTTTCTCTTTACTGATGAAACCCATGATGCAGCTGTAATGTTGAAAAGGAAAAACTGAATTTACCCCTCAACATGAAATCCAAGCTGTACAGTCTAGCAAGCAAAACTAGAAAGCTTCTATCACTTAAAAAAATCTAAAGTACTCATAGCAATCTCACAGAAGGCTTTGTCCTAGGAACCGCTGGGAAAGTAGCAGTAACACTGGCAGGTTGGAGTTGCACTATGGAAGCCATGAATCACCACAGCTTCCTGCCCCCCTGCCTGCCTTGTTGCCTGGTGGCTTGTCTGAACTCTGAATACAAGAAACTAACTCTTGCTACCAAAACTGGGATATGGAAGCAGAAGTCAAGTTACATATGTGCACCATGATCAGGTGCTAGACAGCAGCTTTAACGTTGAAAGTGTATTAAGGAACAGTCACTCCTTTTCTCTTTGGCAGATGAAAGGAACTAAGCTTGCCTGTTACCAGATTGCATCCACACAGGTGTGTGGGGTTTTTTTTTGTTTGTTTTCCTTGTCTGTATTTCCCAGAGAAGCTGTTCCATTTGTGCTGTTTCAACCACCAAAACTCCCTGTGCTTAGGGTAGGCAAGAAGGCCACTGCAGTAATAATAGCTAATGGACCAGTCTGAACAGGTACTGGGGAGAGAGGGAGTCATACAAGCCAGCGCCAGATCATAACTCTCGTCAAACCCCAAATGCCTTTCTTTAAAAGGTCAGAATTTCTTTGAACTGCTTATTCCTCAAAATATTCCATGAAGTTTTGCATAATAACTGCACTGTAGCACATTAAGTTACGGAATGTACTCTTTACACAAACTGCTAAATAAGTAATAGAGTTTTTACTTAGAAATTTCAGGAGCTGTAAGCTGTGTCTTGTTTTTGTTCTGTTTTTCTAAAATAGTGTGATTCAGATAACAAATGCATTTTATGGCACAGCATCTTAAATGATAATGAGCATCTTAAATGATAAACTCTTGCCTTCCCATCCCCCATGTATGAAGTGGAAGAAAGGTAAGTGTTCTTGAGGCTGTACTATGTATTTCTTTGTATACAAGGGGAGTCACTATCCTAATGATACTACATATTTGGCAGTCTTTTCTATTCAAGTATCTCTGCAGTGTTTTTTTCCCCTTCAATTTCCCTTTTTGCCTTCCTAGTAGAAAACCAAAGATCTGTGACTTTTTTTTTCTTCCTTTCTTTTTTCTTTAAAGCTGATGGGGGAGTAACAGTACTAAATCTCTGACTTTGATTACATTTAGGATTTAACTTGCACCTCGTTATCCATTAACACTTAGATGGGGAATTGCTCATAAGGAAGAGGCAATGTAATGCTGTTTGAGACTGTACACAATCAAAGCCATATACAAAAAGCATCCTGTAGGTACACAACCATACTGAGATGGAACATAAAACAGTAGAGAACTATGACTCTGCTTCAATAACAATGACAAAAGCTCCCATTGCGCTGGAGCCCACACATCTAAGAGATATGTAGGTTAAAGTCTGAAAATGGGGTCTCTTAGCAGTGCGGAGAGACCAGAAGCTAGACACCTCTGTAGACCTGCACTATTCAGTTAAGTGCTACCCATGTGCCCTCAAGAGGAGCACAGTCTCTATCCTGCTGAGGAATGCCTGAGCTCAGACGTGGTGGTTTCCCTGGCTCATGGATATGAATGGGAAACAGCCGGAGCAGAGACCTCCCAGCTGGGCAAAGCATGCTGGGGGAGGGAGGAAGGCAGGCAAGCACAAGACAGTACACAGCTTGAGTGATCCTGGCACCTCTGGATTTGACAAACATGAAGTTCTGTTGTGTGCTTGTCATCTGCTCAACTGCATTTTAGGCAGTGGAACAAGGTTGTATAGTAAACAGATTAGATAAAACTCTCATATGAAAGTAGGAGGTAATAATTTGGAGTCTGAATGTAGCAAGACAGAGCAATTCTGCTGTTGTAGATTCTGCAGACTTGCAGGATACTAGGATGCTCTGCTGTGAGCAAGCTGTCCACAGTGTTTCATAATGTGGCTGAACCTAAATGGACAACTAAAATACAGGATTGTGACCTTGGCTGAACCTGTTTCTTGCAGCAATACCAGAATTCAAGATTTACCAACCCAGTATTAAAGGGCAAATGGAACTGGTTTTCAGGCTGTCAGATTCCTACTGCTTCCTACTCTAAAATCAGCAAAGATTAACTTCTGGACTCATACTACTGGTATGAAAGTTCAGAGTCTGACTGCTGCCACCCACAAGCTCACAAATGCTGGGCTTTTTGGGGTGGGTATGTGTGTGTGTGTTTGTGTGTTTTTTTTTTTTTTTTTTAATATGGATGACTTCTTTATGAATTATTCTTTGTACTTTAGTCTTCCCTGACAAACAGAAAGAGGGTCTGTTCTAGGGTGTGGAGAAAGAATATAGTTGAAGCGGAAGCAAAAACCTAACATTCAAGGCACTGCTCTTCTGTGGTCTTAGTGGCACATCAGATGACCATCTGACACTTTTACTCAAGCAGTTGCATCAATAGAGATGTCCTCACTATTAGAATTTTGTTCCCCCAAACTCTTCTGGTTGGAGGTTCCACTCTGTTGGACCCAAAATAACAACGCAAACAACATCACAGCCTGAGGATGCAACTGCTAGCCTAAGTGAAAGGCTTGAGGCAATGACCACATCTTTGTTAACTCCACTCAGGTCTTACCCGTCATTCCAGAGACACAGGAGATGCTTCTTAATAAGCTCCAAGATTCCTTCAATCCACAGCCAAAAGGGGAAATTCTTATCATTTATATTTTCCTGAAATTCAGAGTGTGAAAAGAGTGGGGGAGGGGAAGAATAGTGATAATAAAATGCGAGTCTTGTTAAGTGTGTGGGGGACAGGGAAGCAAGCAGGCTCTTGATCCTGTCCTGACAGGTGCCAGCATCTTTCTGCTTTTGTGTGTTTCCTCCCTACTTTTTTCTCCCCCTCCCCCACTCTCCCTTCTGTTCTTTGCCATTTTTTCACTTTCTGTTAGTCTACTCCAAAAGCTCAGAAGCTCTGGAGAATGAAGCATATACTGGACCTTAAGACAAGCAGCAGTGTGATGTCAGGTAGATGCCTGCCTGAGCCTACTGTAGTCACAAACGTGCTCAGACACCTTTCATGCAGCTACACTGGGTTAGGGAGGCAGCAAAGGCTCTGGGTGCAGCCTGGGCACTGCCCTTGCTGGAGCTCTTGAACATTCAACCTATTCAGTAGAGCTTTAAGCCAGGTTCCTTGGCAGAATGGGTTAGAGGGTAGAGCCACCCTCTGTTTGGGCCTGGATTTCCATTCCTCAGGACAGAGCCATACTAGCGAACCTGAGTGCTTGCAGGTCACCAGAGCTTTGCCTCTGTTACCCCTGGGCTCTGCTCCTTGCTCCTGTCATCTACTGCTTATCTATACCAGCTTAGTGTTTAAAGCCAAAGTGTGGGGAAGAGTCCTCCTATCTTACTGCAGACTGCTGCAGCCAGGGTTGTGAAATCCCATGATGTGGCTTTCTACAGTCACACTGACCCTCTTGGCTGCCCTGTATTAACCCTCACCCTAATTCTGCTGTTCCTGGTCTGGGAAATGCCTTTCATTAAGACGGAAGAAATAACCATCTTGCTGTTTTCTGACACTTTTGGTAGTGATTAAAAAATGGAAAACCATTCTATTAATAGCCATCTCAAAATCATCTACTACTTGCTGTTACGAGCCCTTTCCCCTCCTTCCCCTGCTGCTTTAACCCCACCATCAAAACCCCCTACAACTATAGAAACTCTTGAATAATTAGTGTAAACTACCGGGGGGGGGGGGGGGGGGAGAAAGCATCCTGAAAAACAAAGCTCTGTATTCTGTCTCAGTTTTTAAACTGAGTTCATACCTTGCAGAATCTTGTCCAAGGAATAAGGCCATCATGAGATCCTCCACTTGTTGGCCCTAGACAGAATAAACTGACTTCAGTCATATTGAGTAAGTTACTTATGGAAAGTAAATTACTTACAGCACCAAGATCTGAGTGTTTATTTATAACTCTCTTAGCCCTTAGACTAAGAAAGAAATGAGTAGCTACTGTATTTTCATGGCTAAAACGGGGAGAGCACAATGGCTTGCAAGGCTTCCCTCTGGAAACATTCACTGCATAAGAATGACAAAAATCTGTTTTAACAGGCTACACAGAGCAACATGGACCTTGCATATGGGATCTAATTCATTCTGACATTTGCTACGCTGTTACACATAGCGCTTCTCAGTTTTAAAACACTTCCAGAAAAGAGATCAAAATCATTCACATCTCTTCTCCAGCAAAACAAGAAAATTGCAAGGCATACTGCTCTTCTGTAGGAGCTTTGTAGACCCCCACAACGTCATTGGAAAATTAAGCACTTTTGCTGTCTCAATTCTGGTGACTTGTAGGCTTGTGCCCCAGAACCTCTGACTCCTAGGCCTGCCAGGAGCAGGGGGGTCTTTCCATTCTGGTTCCAATCAAGTGGTTTTTTTTCCCCTCTTGTTTTAATCATGTCATCCATGTTCTGTAGTCACTTCCTAACTGCAAAAAAATCTTATGTTGCAACTACAGTAGCCAGAGCTCTGCAGCCCTTGCTGCAGGGCCCAATTCTTCCCAATACTGACTAGACTATGGATTTTGGTTATGTCAGAGAGGAGAGAAGGAAGAAAAGCCAATTTCTAAGAACAAATTTAGTTAGGAAGCTTGTTTCTCATACTGCTAGTGTTAGAGACCAAGATTCTGTCAAATTTCGCATCACAAAAGCAGTATGTGAGTTGTACCCTGTTAAATTTCACTTGCTTCTGAACTCTACCCTACTAAAGACTGGAAAACATTTCACTGCCACATGTAATATCGTGTGAAGGGAAAGGACTGAGAGGAAGTAAAAATCTTAAATGCAGACTTAGCTTCAATACAAACAACCCATTACTTATTCAGTAGAACCAAAAGGTGCAGAGTGCTGAAATAAGACCATACCAAGTAGTTTCTCTCCCAGCATGCTCAATTGATCTGCATTAAGTCCTCTCTTTGTTACAGAAGAAAACTGCCAACTCAAAACTTCCGAAAGTTTAGACCACTTTGCATAAGGTGGATTCAAAAAGAAGGACAAGTTCTAGAATGGAGGGGAAAAATAAAACATACAGTTAGGTAATTTTGGAATGGGGGGGGATTTGCATAAGTGCATTCCACCAAAAAATGCAGATTTGGGAATGGATATCAGCTTGAGACATATCTGGAAAAGGCGGCTGCTATTCTGATGGGGACTCTTTACCAGGAAAAGCACTTTCTTTTGGACATTAATTTTACCCAGTGGGAGAAGGCTTAATTAATCAAGTGCAGTGGATTTGATTTCTCAGGTGTGTACCTGGCTTCTCACTGTATACACTGAATACAATGTATAATATCCCTATATGTGTTCCAAACACTGCTTTTCTTAGGACAGGAGAAATAATTCACTCTGCCTTCCTTTTTACATCTGAAAGCCATTAAGGAAGTCATCTGCATCGAAAAAACTGCATAAGCCTCTTACATAAAGACAGTCTTTGAAAATTACACATAGTATTTCTGATATAAAGTTAGGAACTGTGGAAGTTGTTCTTCACATAAAAAGGACCAAGAAGGGCATGGGTTTTTGGTTTGTTTGTTTTTGCAAATACCTTGGGATCAGTAGAGAGCATGTTGAACCACAAGATAGAAGCCCATCCACTTGGAAGCTGGCTCACATTTGAGATCACAATAATGGGAAGGGATGTGGTCTGAAAGATGCAAGAGGAAACATGTCAGACTATCCTGTACTCTTGCTGCCGTCCTTCTCTAGATTATCTACAAATGAGTTTCCATTATAATTCCCTGCTCCTGTGAACATAACTTTTCCACTTGAAGTTTGTATGTGGTAGAGAGACTTTCAATATGAAGTACTAGAAAGGAGAAGATTCAAGTGATTTTTGTCTGATAATTTTGATAATGGCATTCACTTAATATTAGTTATTATAGCACTTTTGCTAATAACACAGTTCATAATACTGCTTCTGAAATAAATGTAAACTGATATCTAGAGAACTCAAAACACAGGGTTAGTTACCAGATGTTTTGCAAAGCACATTCCCCTGCTGCTTACACAGAGATTGGAGAGCATTCTTGCTATACAGAGACGTTGTGAAGTGTCATCCGTGCATTTGGAAATAACTGAAAGTGCTTAATATACAAGTCTTTTTTTAAAACAAAACAACCCCCCCAAAAAACTTAGATCTTCAGAGTGAATGATATACAGGAGGTTAATTCCAGCTGCCTTTCATTTAAGACATACCTCTAGATCTATTACCAAGCCAGGCTGGCACAGCTGCGTCTCAAAGCTCAAAGAGTGAAGTTCTTCTGTTACAATGAGAGGACCCTTTAAAGAAAGAAAAATCATAAAATTAACTAAAAATCTGAAATGCTTGTTTGAGGATGGTAGCCTTACTATCTCCTCCTAATATTGCATTAAATACTGTTCAGAAACAAACGCTGCAGTCCTACTTCATTATTTCAGCCGAACCAGTACTGCAAAACTGTTCCCTTTAGCATCTGATAATTGATACAGATTAAGTCCCCTATGAATCCCTCTTCCCCAAGACATTCAAATGAATGTTTCAAGGAATTAAAATAGGTATCACAGGGCAGAGATTTTTTTTGTTTGTTTTTATGTAGTAGTCTCCCAAATTAGACAAAATATATTTCTCTCCCTTCCGGCCTACCTTTTAACAAGATGCTTTATCAGTACCCTGATATTTAACCTTCTACTAGAACTTCCAGGGGTAAAAAGTCTGTTTATATGGGGTGGTGAGGAATTCATCATGGCAAAACCTCCTCTGCCCAAGCATGAGGAATGCTCACTTCTCTAGAGACTCCTTGCTCTGGGATACCCCTTGCTCTGGCCTTCAGAAAGTTTACAGGTCACAGTCAAGAGACAATGGTAACTTCCTACAAACTGTTTGCCTCTTAGAGTAGGAACTCTCTAGGCATCCCTTTTATGGCTGCTGTCCAGAAGCCACAGAAAAATCTGTCATTGGCAGAAAGTCCGGTTAAAGCTAGCTGCCAGTGAGGGAAAGTCCAGGAGATACCGTTCTGGCAGTAGTTCCCTTTTCTGGATGGCTCCTATGCAGACAGATCATTTCCTAGAAGTACTGAGCTCCTCTACTATTAATATCTCATCCTGTGTGTTTCTTCATGGTGCTGAGCTGAGCTCTGTCTTAAGTGCTAATTGCCTTTTTGGTTATTATGCAGAAGTTTTACCAACAAAGTGCTGCTTACCTCATTTGTTCTGCTTCCTGCATTTTTCTGTTCTTTCAATTGCTGCAAACAAAAAACAAAAAATAAATTGCTCATCTACTTCAGCTGCACATGAAAGTGGGTAGGGGATGCAAATGCTTGCATGCCTTAGTTGCTTAACTGGATGGAAACTTGCTGCTCTAGTGTCTGAACCTACTAGACTTCAAGCTGTGGAAGACAAAGGATTAAACTATAGGTAACCACTATCCTTTATTAAGCATTCAGCTGTGAAAATAGATACTGCAGCCTTATGATGCAATGCCTTTGTGTGAGAGGCCTTACAGGAACAGAAGCAAGTGAAATCAGGAAGGTTCGGATGAAATAGTGGTTTATCAAAGCGCCTCTCTGAATTTGACAATAAACTCTGGATGTTGTTAGTGACTGTACTGGACAATGAAAGGAAGGGGGAATTCCATGCCAGCTGGTTCAGGACTAAATGCAAGTTCCTTTCCAGTTGTTATGACGCAACCCATCTAACTAGCTTGCAACAGTTTTGCATAGTCTGCTGAAAGCACAGACTTTCTTGTAGCAGCCCCTCCTTATGCAATTTTCCTCTTCCAGTCTTGAAGAGCTTTAAGCTACACCAAACTTTCCTACCCGTGAGTCCCCCTCTGAAGAGCCCAAACCAGTATTTCTAGGCTTCTTTATCTCTTCTTCCTGCAAGGAACCCATTACAATGTAGACATTACAACAGCAAATACTTTTGACCCTGAAATATGGCCAGAAAGGCAAACAGTAATACTACCTCAATTAGAACAAGCTGAAGACTTCAAAAAGGGGAAGAAAAAGGAATAAAGGAGAGAAACCTTCACACGTCCTCTAATACAAAAGTAAATAGTGACTTCAATGTTAAAAATTTATCTTCCTACCACACCCTCTACCTGCATAACCGGATGTGGCAATAAAAGAAAAAAAATCCCCCTACCAGGTGTCTGAATTCTGCTGCTAGACTTCCATTAGTAGATTCTTCCATGTTCATTACTTTTGTGTTTGTTCCCAAAATATTAAATTTCCTGAACCTTCACAAAGAGAAGAAAAAGAATTAGGAATCTCAAATGCATTGAAAGTACCCAACAATATGTCAAAACACGGTGCCACATACCCTTTGACCGAGTTCTTCTCACTTACATCTCTGTCAAAAAAAAAAAAAAAAAAAAAAAAAAAATTAATCTCTTAAAACTTCTGCAGACAGAGTATGGGTATTTGTTTTAGTAGCTGACAGAGCTGAGAACTGGTGAAATGCTTCTGTGAAAAATTTTTTTTTTCTTTTGTGCAAAAGAGAAGGCAATCAGTTCTGGCAGTCAAAACAAACATTGCATCGCATTGGCTATCTTTACTCAGGCTTAAAATTTGCTATGGTGGCTTTATGGAAGTAAGTCTGTTCTCTTACTACACAGGTTGTAATTCTGCCCTGAAACAACCGATATAGTACAGTCATTCTCTATGTCCTTTCAAACCTGCTTTCATACAGTTTGAAGAAATTACTGCATCATTTAAATCGGTTCTCTCACTTCTGAGTTTTACCAAGTTACGTAATTATCTGATGCATTTCTCAAACCCTTAGCTTCCAGATCCCTGTAAGAATTTCTTTTCTTCCCCAACCCTACCCTCCCATGCAAGTTTCTGGGCCCCAGAGTGGTTTTGAGTAAACAATGCCCCCTAAAGACTCAAATCAGAAGGCAAAAAACACCTCCTTTTTTAAAAGCACAAACCCCTTTCATGATCTTACAGCCACCATCGTGATTTTGGAGAGCCTGTTAGGTGTCCTTCCTCATCCCTGGCCTCTTAAAACAAGTGTTGAATTCATCTTCTCTGTGTTGTTTACAAAGAGGTGAACTTGCTTACAAAGCACTGGTAGAAGTCTGTTTAGATAACTGCAAGTTTTCACTAACTGAGAGTATGTCAAACGTTGTTTAAGGGAGCTAGTCTGTGCCTCTAACTCAAAGATAGCTTTAGGATAGCCAGATTCCTCACTAGAGGCTGTCTAAAAAGATATTTTTGAGAAGCAACTGAGAAGTAGGGAAGCTCTGTGGGACTGGAAACAGCAGAGTTCTGTGCTATGCTTTCAGCTAGTACTAGCCTGAGTGAAACATCCATAGAAAAGAAAAGTGGTCTGCAGTGCATATGCTGACCAAGTGCTACTCTGTGTCCAGACTGATAAGGCACTGAGCTCCCTTCCACAAAGGTACTGAGCGGAGCTGGTGGCGGGAAGCTGAGGCCTTCCCTGCTCTGGGCTGGTGTCTCTAAAGGAGAGTAGAGGGGAGGGTGTACCTGCTGCCATGGAGAACCAGCATGCTCCTGGCCAGCTCCAACACTAAAACATGACTGCCTTTTGGATTTTTCAGCACAGGGACTGCTTACCATTAGCATACACAGGCATGAGAAAAATGCAACGTACTTATCAAACAAAACTTTCACTTTCAAGTTATAGTTCAGCTCCTGCAATTTCACCAGCAATCTGGAAGGAAAAAAAAAAAATGACTGCAACTGCAAAACAGCTTCTCTTTTATAGTTCTGCTTATCACAGGTTATATTTAAACTGTACAGCTCAAGGCTGCCATATATGGGTCCCAAGCTTGCTCTATACAAGATGATATAGATGTAATGACAGAATAAACTAGCAAGGCCCATAGATACTGCTCCTGCTTCCTTGCCTAGAGATAGAGACAGATTGGCAAATAAGTTGGTTTTTTGCATGACAGAATGGTCTGCACGTGCCTGTTTGGCTATCTGGTTGTGTTGTCATATATTCAATATTCTGAAATCCTAGTAAAGGGTAAAAACTTAAATGCAAATTAAGCTTTGACAGAAGGCATCCCCTGCCACAGGGCACCTCCCTTCTGCCTGTCCCGACCTGGGCAATTAGCCCACCACATAAGATGTGCAAGCCTCTTGGCTATAGGAAGTCAATGAAATGAAAGGTTTACCACAAAATGGCGAAGGGGAAACATACCTCAACTTCACAGTAAATTGTACTCCAGTCTTCAGGACTAATGGCCTCTGAGGATGTGTTGGCATGCAAGGCTGCCTCTCCACCACAAAGGAGCTATGGAAAAAACAGATGACAGAACATTTACTACTATTTTCTTTAAGGAAGAAGAAATTACATACAAAATAAACTTAAATAAAGGTGACTTACTGATACTACTGTACACTTTATCAATTCATTGTTTCAATCTTTGCAATGTCTATGCATGGATTTCTTTGGCTTTTGTTTCAATAGGGCTAAAAATACTGAAAGGATAAATGATTTCATAAGGGTTTTTTTTTTTTCCCCTCTCTCTAAATACAATAATGGCTTGGGGAGGGAAGAGTGCTATTTCAAACTTCCCTGAAATCAAATGGCATGTAAATACTGTGATGTAACTAGCATAATCTGAAAGTGAGGAGTATCACTTCATTTGCCATTTTTGGCACCCCTTAAACTCTTACAGGTATAATGTTGTGACACAGTGCTTTGTTAGCAACATAGACCTAGATGAATTAGCAGGGGATTTGATGAGGGCTAGCTATCCCCAATGAGACATGAATTCCTGATGTTAACCTATTCTGATGCGCCCAATGCTCCTCTTAACTTAGTTGAAAAACTGCCTGGTGTCTTCCAACTGAAGACTAGTACTCAAAGCATTTGAATGGGACTTATATAGCCTAAGTTTTAGTTTCTAGTGGTTTTGGTCCCCACATAGGGGGGTTACCTATTGTAGATAAGCCCTTGCCCCTGCTCTTGTCTGCTAGTTTGCAAGTCTTTTGCAGCACAGATTGTTGCCTACTGTGTATTTACAGATGGGGACTCTTAAGTGGGGCGTCTACCAGCTACACTATCTTGCATCAAAGCGCCTATAGAGAGGTAGAGCTGGACTCCCTATGGTGGAGTCAAGGAGGATGAGCCAAGAGACAAAGCAATGGAGAGTCTAGTGCATATTTATCCTGGGCATGGCTTGGTGTAGATGGTTTCTTGCCTCTGTTTACTTGAGCTTCCTTGCAGGTTTGGGGCCAAAAGGAAGAAATGGACTAACAGACTAGGAGTCTGATCCTGTTATCAATGTATGTTGTAGCAGATCTCATACTGACTTAAATGATGACAGATTGTGAACCTTTTCTATAGGCCTACAGGGTAAATCTCAAAAATGGTCATTCAGTTCAGTTTTTGTGACAAACTGAAGAAAACCTCAGAAAATGCAAAGTTAGTGTGCTGAAATATTGAGGGAACAGAAGGGAAGGAGCTCTTCATGCATTTATTTACACAATGACAAAATGATCCTTCTTGTCTGTTACCTCTGGATCAGTTGTTTGAAAAGACTGTATGTTCGGTCCTGCAGAACTTGTTTGTTTTTTGTGATGGGATCAGGGTCGTAGGTAAGTTTCTGCTCCAATTCCTCAAGCTTTTTGAGCTGCTGGCGAACTTGCTGTAGACTTTCAGCAACAATGGTGAACCTACAATTACATAGTCTTATTATTTTTAGCATGTTTTTCCATTCTAATAATGCTGGTACACTGGCCAGATGACTGTCCCTAAGGACTACATGGTGCACAGAGAACACTCCTTGCTTATTGGAGATGTGGTGAGGTAATAAATTCACTGAAATGAAGTTATGCTATGACAAAACAGATAAGCACAATATAAATAATCAGTACATTTGGCAGATTTGGTGTTCCTTCTTAGCGTGCTTTAAAGCTCCTGCCCAATGCAGCTGCTGACTGGAGACTTACCAGCTCTGTAGCTGGTCAAGACAGGCGTTGGGGGGGCCACCAATACATGCAGTCTGTTGTCTGTGTTTCCACTCCACCAGCTCCTCATTAATAAGAGCACTCTGCGTGTGCTCTGTGGTGTTCAACAGCTGTATTATTTTGTTCACCACTTCCTACAGAGAATATGAGATTCATCTGTTTATATAGATACTTCATAAAGAACAACCATGTCTTGCAAAACTTTGCAAGGACCTCAAAGTAAGAGCTATCCTCAAAAGAGGATGTTTCCTAAGTCCTCCTTTTTACCTGGAGTATTTGTGGATGAAACGGAGAAATAATGCATTTTTAGTGACACTGACTTCTGAGGAGCTAATATCTCACGCCCACGTGTCCTCCAAGTGGATAACTGGATCAACCAGTTCTTGCTCTAGATTTGAGTACTGCAACATTAGTGAGCACATTCAACTCTAATGTGGCTATAATTTTTTTTAACCATTTTTCCCTCAAGAACATGACTAATATGAGATTTGTCTTTTTCCTGTCATTTGTCTTTTTCCTCTCAGCTTTACCTGACAGTATTTGATAAAGTAAGGCTGCTAGGAGAAGAGAAACACTACAGCTTAAAGTGATTCTAGATTTTCAGTAATAATGCAAAGGGTGAAATCTCGCTTCAAGTAATAGCAATAAACAAGCTTTTTCTCTTTATATAAATTGGTATGTCAACTCACTGAAAATGAACATGTTTGAAATGAAGTGCTGTTGACTTCTGAAAGAAAACTAGAGCGCTACCTTTCTCTTGATGTCAAGTAATAAAAACATCTTCTTGAGATTCATCTGTTCTTTCTTATATTCCTCCTGTGACACACCATTGGGTTCATGCTCTGCAAAATAAGTTCAAATTGTAAAGCCGAAGCACCTCTACAGGTTTGTACAGAAAATCCAGAGGACGCCTGATGAGACTGAGTTCCATGAGGGCCTGCAGTTGCAGTGAGGAGTGTGATGGGTCATGTCCTTGGGGAAATAGGGGTAGGGGAAATGCTGAGAGAAGGGGATCTAACTGGCTAACGTCAACTGAAGCATATCTTTAAAGCTTAAGAGTGGAAGTTCTGCCTTCTAGATTTTTTTTTATTCCCCTTTTCCCCTGAAAGGACAGCGATTACACCTCAAATACTAATGCAAAGCAAAAGCTTTTTGCCTTTTTTTTGTGTGTGTGAAATAACTAAGACATGAGTTTGCTTCTTCCTGATACCAAGAACCCAGTTCAAAATAATGATTGTACATGTATGTTTTCACAGTACAGAAATTTGTTCTCATGCTGACTTCAAACATGAATCATTCGTGTCACTTAACTGGGCAACTAAAGTTAAATGTTATTTCAAGGAAGGGTATTTACAGCCTCCTGAGGTTAGGCCAGCCTGAGAGCTGCTATACAGTCTCCCTAGCTACTGCTTCTGCTGACTACTGACCTTATGTCAGAGGCTCTTAACTGTCCCATGGAAGTGCTACCTGCCCCCAGGTACAAAGAGGGCAAGATCTTGAGGTCAGTGCTTCTCCTAGTATCTTCCAAACATGTCTGCTAAGGGCTAGCCAACTGCTAACTTGTGTTGGAAACTGAAACCTTTCTAGAACAGAGTTGTCAGAAACAGAAATAATGAACCTCAGCTGTGTCACCAGAAATCCCACTAACTTACCTGGCACAGGATTAGATTCCTCTGGGGATAGAAATGCAGGACCCTTTAACTATTTCAAACTAACGTTTGTTTGTTTTTCCTCGCATAGAGGAAGCATGTGAGGTTTCTGCACAGAAAGGTATTTTCTATTTTAGCCAAGGAAGTGTTTAGAGACAGATCTATATAATGAAACTAGTGTTGAATACAGCTGCATGTGCTTCTCTTGGTAGATAAGGATCCACAAAACCTGAAGTGGGAAGGCTTGTGTGAAACAAGATGGCAAAGAGAAACCTAAACTTAACTATTTAGATGTGTGGTTGAATGGTCACAGAGTCCATAGGGTTTGCTATTTCTAGCAGCAAAGGGATGTAAAGTGCAAATGAACGCTGTATTAACAAACAGGCTCTCTTACTTCTCATAAGAATAGACACAGAGAACACATTTTCAGGAATTAAGCTTCAGCATAAAACAGAATTAATGAAGAAGGGATGTGATCAGTAAGTTTGACTGCTTATCACTAATTTTAGTTTCCTGACATAAGACAGCAGAGTTACTCTTATCAAGTGCATGCAATAGGATTTGTCCTGTATAAAATTCTCACCTCTGTTCTGCAAGGTTTTACATTTAAAGTCATATTCATCTTGCACATCCTCTAATGTCTTGATGTCTTGCTCCACATCCTATAAAGCATGAATCAAGTTGGCCACGATTATTTAACATTTTAATATAATGCAAGACTTTTGCTGGTTAGGAACTGGTTAGGAACTGGCTAACGCTGGTTATTTATGCAGATGAATTCCAGTTTTACAGTAACATCTTTTCCTGGAACTCCTTAATAAGAAATGCCCCTAAACTTAACTGCCTCCTATTCACCTTCCCTCTTCTCTGCTAACAAAAATCTGTTTATAATAAAATATGGAAAAGCTCTTGTAGAGTCTAGCCATATAAGTTCCACAGAATTTAGGAGAACTTAGGCTATAGAAGGCAACATTTGGGCCAGCAGTTAGCATTTCAGACAAACTGTTATATGCTCAAGTATTGCTTGGAGAAAGCTTCCAGTCATCACCTTATTTGTTCTGTAGACAGTAACTATCTATATGCTAACTGAAAATTTAGTTTCTAGTTAACAGTGACAAAGTCAGTATATAATTTCTTAGAATTTTTCCTCAGATGCTGGTATTTGATGGCTAAAAATGTTTTCATTGCCAAAATTTGAGCACAAGAAAGCATTTTAAAAAAGGAATCCTATTTGCTATTGCTAAAATAGTCAGATGAGTAAAAGCCCCATCTGTACTACTGAGCTATTGACAAATAATTACTTATTGTTTTCAAACGTTCACTGGTGATAAAGTTGAAAACCAATTATCTCTAATCTTATTTTTACTTGCCATTAAAAGTCAATTTTATACACCAAAAGTTTTAAACATTTATGAATTGACAAATGCTACTTTAAATATAGTCCTAATTTGACTTTACTTACAATAACACTGTTTTTTACAGCCTTAACTTTCGCATCAAGCTCCTTCTGTTTGTCCAGCATCCCAATCACAGTGTTCTGTATGCTCCCCACTTCCATCTGGGGGACGCAAGCAGAGCAACAACAAAAGTCATACCAGGGTGAACAGTGACAGCAAATATGTATTTTTCTCATTAACATAGATTAGTGGCTTTTGTTGATAAATAGGTTAATAAAGCATGGTGGTTCTGATAATTCATAACAAGATTTTGCACTGTAAAATAATTGAGTTCAAGTGAGTTTGCAAAGAACACAGGGGATTAAAAAACTCCTTTTGTGTGGTTATGCTTTTATCATAACAATGCTAAAAAAAAAAAAAAATTGTTTACTCTTTGCACAAATTCATTCTTTTGTTTGATTTCTTCATGTAACTTCTAAATATATTTTAAGGAAAAAGCAACCTTGCTAGAGAAAGTTGAATCACATCCAAATGAAATGTAAGACATGCCCATAGAGGGTAAGGGGAAAAAGGGAGAAACAGGATAAGAGCAAGAACCTAGACAGGTCTGCGTAAAGGCAATAGGGTAACCTGATATGTTAGAAACTCATTGTTCCTCCAATGCAGGGCAATCTGGTATGCCTGTTTTTCTAAGGGTTGTTCTGATTTAATTCTTTACCTTAAGCTAAGGCAATCTAAAGAATTTACTTCTATAAACTGGGCAAGGTCCCTCTTCATAGATTTAAGTCAGACTGTTAAAGCAATCTAAGCATACTCTAACATTTGGGCCTTTCCTTTTATGATGCTTATAGTTGTGCTTACTTTGCATTTTATCTTCTCAGCTTTGGGAAATGAGTAACTTTATTAAAAAGCAAAGTAGGGTGTGGTGTTGTACCTAGTGTCAAAAATAAGTGCACAGCAGAGGAGTATTTATTTCCCTTTTTGATCCCCCTGAACACCTTGCATGCTAGCATGGCAGTTGTGTGGGCTTTGTGTCATGTAGCAGAACAAGGTGCACTGCAGCTGCAAAGTATCTGGGAATGGCTTTGCCAGAGCTGCATTTTTAAAGAGCTATTTTGAACACTTGCATTAGCTCCCTTGCTTAAGCTTATTACCAAGTACTCTCCCCACTCCCTACAACATGTGGCCAAAAATGTGTCATAAAGGCAGGTATTTCAGTATCAAAACTCAACGGGCTTGGCCAATCATTATTTTATTTCTACATAAGTGGATTATATCTAGCTATATAGATTGCATGCCTTTCCCAACTGCAAATTTTTTTATTGAAAAACAAAAAGATGAAGCATCAGAACAGATGAGGGCAGAGGATAATATGGCTTTACCTATGGTTTAGAGGAATGAAATGGACTTCACTTAAAAAAGAAATGAGAGAAATACTCAGAAGTAACTGGGAAGAAGAATATTGCATCATTTTTCCAGAGAGACAGTCCAGAGAAGTACCAAGGCTCGGCTACTCAATACAGAGTAAATTTGGGAGTAAAATGCAGAAGAAGGAAAAGCTAAAAGCTTCTTAGAGAGATAAGGCAAGCCCTACTTGTTAAATTGTAACAAAACCTGATGGGCACATCAAGCTATACTACAATAGCATGGAAAAACAGCTTAGCTTTTACATCACTCAAAGGAGTAAAATTTACTTCCTGCCTCCTTCCCCCTTCAAATGATTCAAACAGCTCAAACAAGCCACATTGTGCAAATGGTGCATACTAATGTTTGTTTATTCATACCGTTCATGTCTTTAAGAAACATGAGTTGTTGGGCAGAGGGAGGATGACCTGCTGCTTATTTCAGTCTTTTTTCTGTTCCCTTCACCTCCAGCAATAGAAGGGGCAGATACAACTGCGGTAGCTATTCCAGGACTGAATTACCTGATTTGACAACTGGGCGCTGCTCAGTATTTTCCTCTCCTCTTTCAGACAGTTGTAGATGACCATTGCCATGTGTATTGGGTCTTCTTGGAAGTGATCCTGACATTAGAGACAGTCTGTTGTTAAACACACATACCCTGAATCTCTTGTCCTTGAGCAAACTGACTGGTAAAAAGATTAGCAAGTGACTATTACTTAAGCCTCAAGGGGACACACAGGTCATAGTGTCTTCTAAGATTATGGGCAGTGCAACAGCTGCAATGTGCTCTCACTGTTTAAAATAATGCATTACTTTGCCAGCTATTCTACTTCATGAGCATAAAAAGAGATGAGACTCAACACAAAACAATGGTAAACAGCTGTGTCTGGAAGAAGGGAGATACTACCCTATAGCCATAGCGAGAGCTCATCCTCTCCTGACAGCCACCCCTCCGCTCCTTTGAGGTGTAGCTGCTGGATTTGAAGGGTTGTTGCTCTAGTTTGACAGGTATGGCTCTTGCTGAGGCACGTGAAGGAGAAAAGTTTGCTGTTGCTTATGAACAGGGCCAAGGCTGGAAACAGTGTTTTACATACACAAGGTTGAAATGTGTTCTGGATTGAGTACTACCCTGACCAGGATGATGCTGCCCCAGGAATCACTGAGCTGTCCCTGCCTTCTTGACTGATCTTTATCATTGCTGGTGTATATAGTTATAATCAGATAAGCACAGTGCGGTTGCATTCTCCTACCCTCCTCAGGAAACACTTCCCCAGAGGTGATCTGTGGTGAGGATAAGCTAGGTGTGTGGGAATAGGCTGCAGGAAAGGTGACTCTGTGGAAGATTCTCTGGTACAGAGCCCTACAGTAGCTCCTTCTGCAGGCTTATAAAGAACAGGCAGGAGGGGAAGATCAGCTAAGGAAAAATAATGAAATCAACTATGGATGTGTTCTGCAGTGCCATGCTCTACAAACTGCTTTGGTCCTGTTCTTTGTCAGTACAATATGGCGCACAGAAGTGGTGTCTCATCACAAGTCCTTTGCTATCAACTGTGATTCTAGAGTTACATGGAAAAAAATTCTTCCCCTGCTTCCCCCTGTGTTTTTTCTGCTGCATCAAAGACTTACTAGACTACTGAGGAAACTGACTGGGAAGGGGTAAGGTAAATGAAACTCCATTTATAGAAGCGCTGCCAAATACATGGAGTAAATACCTTCCAAAGTACAACTTTTTATTTCTACAGCTCTTGGATACAGTTTCTAACTGTATACAATTAAAAACCAAAACAGAGTAACATTTAAATTCTGACAACTTAAATTAGGTTTCTCACAAACACTTTGCAAAAATATCTCACATCAAGGTAGTCTTAGAGGGATCCAATTGTACGACCGAAACAATTTAAGCAAATGTACAGGCATATGCCCCAGGCGTACCTGAAGATTACGTTTGCTTTTCCTTATGTTGTGTTGCAGCAAAAAGTTGTTTTCTATCAAAAATCGACTAAACTGATCATCAAGTTGTGACAGCAGGTCATGGAATAGCACCGTAGCAAAAGATACGTTGTTGGCTGCATGTTCCCTAGAATAATTTAAGGTATGCTTGTGTTAAATACACTTTCAACAGGTATTCAAGAAACAAAGTAGTGTACTATATATTTTTCTCTCTGACTCCAGTAGTTTGCAAGCAGTAAGAATTACTTGTAAATGTAATCCAGTTCCATTCCCTCTTAACTTAATCTTCTGTGATTCAGAAATGCTGTGTTTTCCCCTATAGTATTCTTGCCACATACTGTCTAACTTCATTTACCCATTCCATGAGCATCAGGAAGCCAAAAGTGAATCTGATGCATGTGCATGTTGTACCACAGACCTACAAGAAGACACTCCATAGACATCTTGGCCAAAGTTCAAAGCCAGCAAACAGTGAGAGACTGTTTCCATGACAGACCAATCAAAGGAAAAATGAGATAATACATTTAGTCTAGATATCAGGCCCCTCTAGAAAGCCCTGAAGAGGGATGGGAACGTAGAGTAGCAGACACACAGCTACTGAATGTTCTTACCAGCAAAGGTTTACCTAGCAGCTTGCTTCCCCAACACTTCTCTGCTGCCTGTGACTCCACATGAGACCACTGCTTGTCATGTAACCCGAAAGCCAACTGCTAGTGGTGGTATCACCACTAGTCCCTCATGCTTACCAGTCTTGGTTTTCCAGCCACTGTGCCAGGTACTGTCTGATTTCCATAGGAAAGCTGTCATCATACAGCTGGTGAACTTGTTCCAAAAACTTGGAATCAAGTTGCTGCAGCTGATACCACTGAGTCATCCTGAGGGAAAAAAAAATAAATCAACGTAAATGATTAATATTTGGACTGAACTGTGAAAAGTCACTCATTTAAAGTTCTTATTTAAAAATGGCAAAATTGGATGAGCAGGAAGGAAAAGTGTTTCAGCAAACAAAAACACGTTTTGTTTTCGGATGTAACATAAAAAGCTAATCATCAAAACTGAATACAACTTTTTCCATGCCTGTTTTAATAATAATAATAAAAAAAAGGCAAATTAAGACAGTCACCATGCTATTTCATAAAAAATAATTCAAAGTTAAATCACACTTTATGGAAACTTGCATTTCTTTTTTGCTTTGAATCCCTGTTCACAGCACTTAGGGTACTGGTGGAGTTACTATTCCCTACTCTTTCTTCCTTAGGCCCTGTTACGGGGGTGTACCCCTGTACTCATACACATGTACGAGTAGCTGTGTGCCCTATGCCTGTACTCGGCAGGATCAAGATCCCATTTTGTCTGTGCAGATATACTCCCCACTGATCACAGAGGTGGGAGGAGAATGACTGGAAAAAGAAACCTCTAGCGGCTCACTTTCAGGTACTATATGTGTCCCCACTTACCTGCTCTGAAAATGGTCTGGACCTCAGGTTGCTTTAAATGGAGAAGTATTTGAAACGTTCTCTTCATATTATGCTTTAGTTCTTATAATCAGATTTTCATGCTAAATTCAAGTCTTCTCTGCAGTAGACATGAGTTATCTAGAATTAACTAGTATGACTGGGAGAAGCCATGCTGTACAGTTAATGCTTTTATTATGGAATGGCTTTTAGTTCTGATGTACGGATTCTCTCTGCAAAGCAGTTCTCTCCTCCTCTCTGGGCTGCAGGTTAGTGTCTTGCAGTAGTGGCAGGTAAAGATATGTCCAGGGAAGAGATGCCAGGCTGAGGTGGAGATGTGTAAGCCCGCTTGCATCTGTAACCTCTTTGAAAAGGTGGTAAGACCTATCCAAAGAACAGTGCACCCTCCGAGGTGAAGGAGTACCTTATATGCAGGCTGCGGCCAAATACATTAATGTTTGTATGCCGGATCCCTCAGCTGCTGTGTTGCATGTAGTCTGTGCGAGAAGCAAGGCTGAGGTAAAAATGTTACAATGTTTAAAGTAAGGGCTTTGGGACTCTTTGGATTCCAATTATAGGTAACACAGCAGTTAATTTGAATACACTGTAGTGGCACCAAGGCAAACACTTAAAGCATGATATTGGTGAGGAAAGTTGGAATGGTGTATCTAAATGCATGGGTTTTTTTTCTCCTTACTTTTTATATGGCTTAAAGAAAGCCATGAGATACTCCAAGCCTCCTGTGTCTTAAAGCAACCAAACTGAAAAAGGGCTTAGGAAGCTTGGCAAAGAACCATCCAAACAGGGGGGTTAAAGAGCAATGTGATAGTGTAGCAAATATGATCCTTGGAGATTCGAGCAGGGAAACACTGAAGAAGTGCGGAGGAAGTCTGTACCGCTTGTGGAGAAACCATGAGCGAGGCTGGTGGGGTAGAGGGCTCGGCCTGGTGCTGACAAGCGGACAAGTGGGGTGCGTGAGGATGGAAAGCCTGCTTTGCTCTTCCATCTCCCCCTGGGTAAGGTGATGCAACCGCCATCCGTGTGCATCTCTGGGGAAAAGGGGTCTGGCAGGAAGCGCCTTCCCCAGATCAGCTCCTGCTCCGTAGCTGTGCGGGTCGTGTACTGCCAGCAGCAGCTCCGGTCCTGCCGTGAGGCGACAGGGCTTCGCCTCCTCGCTAAGGGCCGCGCTCGAGGCTCCTTCCGTGTCGGCTGAACTTTAACAACGCCTAACTCCGCTGCAATTGTCTTGTAACGACTCACTTGTAGTATCGTTTCTGGCTTCCCAGCTGATCGCCAGGAAAGCGGGCGCTCGCGGATAGGGGACCGGGCGCAGGGCAGCTGTCCCCGCCGGCTACCTGCGGGCCGGGCCGGGCCGGGTGCCAGGGCAGGGGGGCAGTGGCGGCGCCCCTCCCCCCGCCGCGGCCGTTGGCCCCGCCGCGGTCGTTGGCCCTCGCGCGCCGCCGCCACCGCCCCCCACCCGCCCGCGCGCGCCGCCCGCACTTACTCGGGGACGAGGCTGCGCTCCAGCTGTGCGCCGCGGCAGCCCCCCGTGCCCAGAAATACCCGCAAAGCCGCGGCCCCGCGGCCCGCCCGAGGGCCAATGGGGGCCTCGCCGCCGCCGCCTCGGCCAATGGGCGCGCGGCGCCGCCGCGCTCGCCCCGCCCCCTGCCCTTGCGCTTCCGCGGCGAGGAAGCCGGATGTTCCCGCGGCGGCTCCCGCCCGCCGGGCCAGGTCAGGCCAGGCCGGGCTCCGTGTTCCCCGCGGCTGCCCTCCGCGCCCCTTCCCAGCCGACTAGCAGCTAAGAACTATGCCCAGTTTGCAGGCAAAACACCAAATGCACAGAAGTTTCCACCTCTTAGAAAGCAGCTATACAGGGCCACAATGATGTTGCCAATAGTAGATGAAGCAGAAGTACAGAGCACAATGTCATTCTAGGGTGTAGGCCTGCATTTTCTTGATTTCTAGCTTTTGCAAAGAATATTAGCACAAAAAGTTAAAAGTGTGGATGGATATACGTGAAAATATGCCAGCTATCAGTAAGGAACAAAAAGGTACATGACATCTAAGAAAAGCTGTATGAGTAACTGGGAAAGAAAAGTGTATGATGCTGCAAAAAAGGCAGCCCACGGGAAGGATGGTTAAACTGTCGGGAGTAAAAGACTGCCACTGCCTTAGGAGGAAAGATGGTGAAAAGCTCAGTGCTTGCACATCTCTCTCCTTTGTATTGCAGTGATTTTGGTTTGCGTAAGAACCTAACCACCCTTGCTGTTTGCTAGACCCTAGCCAAAGGTTGCCATCTGGGAAGCATATGCCTGTTCTTGAGAAAACCCCACCTTTAGCTGCCCATTACTATGACTGATTTATCCATTTTGTAGCGGCTCTGGCACGCAGTAATTCCCCTCTGCGCTGCCTGTTCCCCAGGCAGGGCTGTCTGTGCCCCTCCTGTTTGAAGCCCGGTGCCATGCCTTCCCTCCTCTCTCCGGTGAACCCCTGGGAGCCTGCTCTTCGCACAGCCTTTTAAAGCGACCCTCCTGACCGCGTCCAGCGCGGCCCCTGACCCCGACCCGCGGCCGCCGCCTCCAGTTTTATTGGAGGGAAGGGGGGACCGGCTCAACGCCGGCCGTTACCGACGGCCCCGGACGGCGCCAGGGCGCAGGCGCGGCTCCCTGCGGCGAGCGGGGGGGGGGGCCGAGAACAGCCGCGTCACGTGATTTCGGGGAAAGGCGCCCGGGAGCCGGAACGGGCTGGTTGGGGGGAAGGCGAAAGCGAAAGCGGCGGCGCCCCGCGGCCCCCCCCCCCCCCCCGAGGGCCGGCCCCGGCCTCGCCTCGCCTCGCCTGGCCGAGGGCCGGCGCCGCCGTGTCCTCGCCGCTCCGCGAGCCGGGGGCTGCGGGGGCGACGCGTGTAGGAAATTCCGGGGTGCAGGGCTGCGCGGAGGGCGCCCGCCGCGGCCGGGCCTGGAAAGGGCAGCGGGCCCGCGTGGGCGGCGCGGCCGCTGGGCTGCCGCGGCCTGCGCGCCGAGGAAGCTAATGCAACTGACGTGTTTTGTAGGAACGCGAGTCACTGTCTTAGCTGATAAACTGCAATCCAGTTCGCCGTCTAAGTTACAGTGACTTTAAGAATGAGAGCTGCAAACAAAAGAATGCTTTTAATCTTTCCTGGCATTTTGTCAGTCGGGATTTTTTCCCCCCAGTGAATTGTTTTGGTAGAGTTTTCCTTTCCTCATATCCCCTCTTTCTTACAGCTGTGTTATTAGGACACCACTACCCACACGTGGTCATGCAGGGTCTCCTTTGCTTCTGTCTTGTTACAGCCTGTCCCTAAAGCCTACAATGAAAGTTCAGGCTTTGGTGCAGGTCTCCAGCCACAGAGACCTTTTTTGGACTTAGTTTGGATCCTTCTCAAACTAGAGGAAACAGTTCTTAAAGTCTTAAATCCTACAGAGTATTGAATACAGATTTGGGTGCTTTTTAAATAAAATGCCATAGCAGATGGTAACTAACAGTTTTTATATCTGTTTAATTTGAATCATGGTGATGTGGCCAAACACAAAGCACTTGCGTGATTTGTTTTCCTGTCATTTTTCACTTTGCAGCTGCAAAACATGGTGAAATCACAAGTACAGTTAGTGAAAGCAACTGAAAGCACGTCTCATCTTTTCTGTCAGTATCCAAGAGTGTCCCTTTCAACATTTTTTTTTCTTTTTTTTTCTCATTGCACTTTATTAGAGCCCTAATCTTAGTCATACTGACTTAAGGACAAAATTCTCACTTTTTATGGAAGAAGGCTTGGGCTTAAGATGCTTATTTTACAGAAGATGACTTCTGTGTTTCTTAAAAGCAGTGAACTGGATTGAAATTGCATTCATTTCAATTAAACGTTAAAACTACTTTTTGCAAAATCTTTAAAAAGAGCAAGGAAAACAGTAATGCCAAAATCTGATCCTCAGTCCTATCCAGTAACACAGTACTGAGCTCAAGTCAAACCAAATAATTACATTGCATGGGGGGTTGGGAGGAAGCACAGAGAAGATTGGTCTACATGTGATGTTTGGACCACTAGCCTTTTTCACAGTACTTCTCATGCTATTTAGATGGTCAAAAGTATAGTGCATCCCCCATTTTGTTTGTATTAAAATTGCGAGAACAGATTAGAATGAAAAATCATACAATAGCTGCTGGTAGGTGAAGTTATGTTTGCTGCTTTAGAAGTCTGTGTTACTGCTTGTAGTTCAGATTTAAGAACAACAAGGAGCAAACAAGCCTCTATTTTCATTGTACCTTGAAAAATTCCACAAAAGTCCAGGTAACTTTAAGCCAAAATCTGTTTTTATTCATATCAGTCATATAAATTACAGAGATTACCAAACTATTTACACAATTTCCATTGTCTGAATGAGCCTGTATACTCAAAAGACAGTGACCATGGAATTGCCGGTTTATTATTCTATAAACAGTTTTTTAGGGATAATATTGAAAAAAGAAAGTTAAACTGTGACTGAAAGAAAGAAGAATGTTTTTAAAAGGCAATTTACCATTTATTCAAAAACTAGTTACTCGGTTATGAAATGAGCCTCCCACTGGAATGTGACATTCTGTCATCTATTGCAAGTTGCCCAGTGGTCAGCAAATGATGCAGCTCTTCAGTAATTATTTTTTCAAACTGTGCTTCCCAGTCTGCATTTACCAGATAGCATCCAAACTCTGCACCAGATCAGCATTTTCTTTGTAGGCTTCCTGATAGAGCTTACTGCAGTATCTGAGTGTGTCACACCAATAGATTTACCTCTGCAACTATCTTGTGAGAGGGAGAGGTTTTACTATCTCTGTCTTCCAGTTTTCCACAAATTTTGTGTCCATTCACTTTCTAGAACTCCCTTCTCTTCCCAGCCTTGCCTTCCTCCCTTCCATGGCTTTTGCTGTGGTGGGATATAAACATCTGGCCCTCTGTGCTGAACGTGGTTCATCTCTGGAAAAAACAAACCCCAGATACCTATGGGACAATCAAACTCAGAAGGATGACAATCTTCTCTTTAAAATAGAAGTCAAAACAACAGTATACAAAAAGATGATTAAACAGAAGTCATTTTGCAGAATAAATCCTAATTTCCCCCCGAACCTTAATCTCTTTAGTTATCCCCATAGGCTGCTTTCAGGTGGTTCTCAGAAGCAAAACATTTTCTTCTTATAATGTCATATTTACAGGAATTCTACAGCCATTTATTTTACAAGTCAAATTTGTGCCTACTGGACCCCACTGAAGTCAAAAGACCTATAAGCCAGAAAGGATTTGGCCTTTTATCAGTGAAGACAGCAATTCTGAATTCCAGGAGGCTATTTATAATTCCACTGACACTACAGAGAAGATTCTTGTTTTACATGTAATTGAAACCAAAATGAGGCCCAAGAGTAGCATCACGATGGTTTTCAGGAAATGGTGATTTACAAAGATGATAAATATTGATGTCATTTAACCCGTGCAGTATCCACACGATTCTTTGGTTTTTTTTGAACTTCAGTCAGTTGAATAAGGAGAACTCAGCTAGAAGAAAAGAATAAAATGATCAGCCTCAAGACAGTTACTGCTGCTCATTCAAAAATAACTGAAAATCAAGCCCTCTCTGGCTCAAAGTAATTGCAGTCTCATTTTCACACTCTAATAAAAATTCATTAGGCTCTGAAGATCCTCTTTCTAATCCCTCACAAAATCTAGTAATATTCATTAGAAAAGACTTGTTGGAAACAGTTGCAATAAAAAGTACGTGTCTTTTTACGTGAACTTTTGTGGTTCTTGCAGCCCATGGATATGTAGAACAAGGTTTTTACTGGAGTCTCGTTTTCCAGATGGGTAGGGGAATCTGGAGAGGGGGAATGGAAAGGGAATCCAACACGACTGAAGAAAGTATGTCTTGCTAGGACTGAGTTACTGAGTTGTAAGATATTTTCTCCTGCTATGGCTTTCACTCTTGTTCTCTACATCTCGCACAGTGATCTCTTTCACTGACATCTCATGGAAAAAAAGTGAAGAGATACTGTTGCTTTAGTAATGCAGATTGGCTGTTTACTGTACTTAGACAGCTACTCACCAGTATAGATTACATTGTGTGAATTTGAGATGAATAAAGAAAAAACTCAAAATTTCCCTCATTCTCATTCAGCAGAGTAATTAAAAAAAAGGGGAGGGGAAAGAAGTAGGAAATTGTCTTGAAATCTTCAAAGACTAAAAGGTGGTGCTGATCACAGCTGGTGGTCTGGAAGGTCCTGACAGAGCTGGTTTGAGAATTACTATGCATGTGAAAGGAAACTGAAAATGCTTGGTACTTGATGATAAACAAAAGTGAAGCCAACTATTCTTTTCACTGCCAAAACTTAAAGAAATGCAAATGTATATGTAGTTCACAAATGCAGTTTCTAAAGTCAGAACTGTTTTCATAGATATAAAACAAATGACAAATGGGTGAAGGCATGTCTCTGATTGGGTGTTGTATGTTTTAACCCAGAGTTTTCATTCAAATTGGTATTTGAATTTTAGCTGATGTACCAGTTTATTATGAGGGCTGCCAGAAAAAGAAAGGTGAAGCAAAGAAATATATTTTGTTCTTGATCAGATCTTCAGTTTGTTCTATAATAAAGAATTACTCTATTTGTACTTAAAGTTTCATTATGCTTCCAAATAATTTTTGCTATTTATACCTCCTGCATTGATTAGATCATTGATAGTCAGGATTTTGGTTTATCTTTTGTTCTGAATGGGAGTGAGGAAGAGTGTTTACACAGAGGCATTTGAAGGTGATTTGACAGGCTTTTAAATACATAACCAGTTTAAGATCATAAATCATTGACTATATTGAAAACTAAAAGTTAAAATGTAGTATTAAAAAATGGATATTTTCTTTCAAAGCTGTTAAGGCCAAACCACTGCTGTGTTTCCTGATAGAATTCTGCAGGACAAATCCTCAGTGGGTATAAATTAGTGCCACTCCAAGCCATGATTATTTAGGCCAGTTCAGGCCTTGTAATTTGAAAGCTGAAATGGTCTATGCTGTAGAAGTGCAGAGTTGGGAATACAATTTCTAGTCAGTAAGTAAAAAAGGAAAATACTATTAATACAACATTGGTACACTATTTCCCAAATCTTTCTATATACTCTTAGTGAATGTTAGTTTTATTTACTAAAAATGTTTCAGTTCACTTTTAACTTAGGTATCGCATGCAGAAACTTATAGCAAGAAAAGTTGTGCGAATTTGCCGAATCTGAGTTTTTTTTATGCTCTTTGTGCAGCTTCCCTCAGCAAAATCAATTCCTTTGTATTATCTATAAAATTAGTGCAATTCCTATGTATTTGTGAGTGTAAAAGCCTAAGTAATTTGTGTAAGAACTCCAAGATCTTTGCATTATGAATTTCATGGTTCACTGGCCAGCATATCAGACAATTTCCTATAATGCAATGCCTCCAAGTATACTGCAGCCTGTTGTCCTATTTAGAAAAGGAAATGTCTGCATTGCTGTTTCAAAATGTAATATAGCAACTGATGAAGGAGCTCTAATTCTGTCATAATTGCAAAAGCCTATTTTATAAGCAGCATATGTATTGTGTATGTTCCATTTGCTTAGTATTAAATTATGAATGGAAAAGTTTGCAACGTACCGCTGTCTCAATCACTGTGGGACTCAGGTGTTCTCTCAGCACAGCATAAACGCTTGGAGACATAGGAAGAAGATCTGATGGAGAATGTGGATCTGTAGAATCAATTAAGCTTAAAAAAAAAACAAAAACAAAAATAATCTTAAAAGCAACTTAAATCCCTCTAACTTGGTGCATAGCAGTGGAGTATGATGCATCACTGATGGTGAATGCTTAATTAAGTTAGTTAAGACTGTACTGGGGCCTGCTGTTAGCTCTGTGAGCATTTGCCAACAAGCTGGTATACATTTAAAAATGGAGGAGATATGGCCAAGGGAAGAGACGTTAAAACTGACTGTGTAATAACTACTGCAGGAGAGAGAAAGAGGACGACAGTGAAAGATGATGTAGATCGCAGTACCACAGTGTGTGTTACATTTTTACAAATATTTTGCCGCATGGATGGGAAAAGCATTCCAGAAGTGAAGTTCTTCATTTCCCTTTCTTGTTTAGCAGTCCTTGTCCAAACAAAAACATATGATGTGTTGCTATCCCTAACTAGTTGGATGGGGGAAGGGAAGCAGAGAAAAGTTGGAAACAGTATGTAAACTTAATGAAAATAACATTCAAAGTGTAATAAATCTATGAAGTTACTCACATTTTGGAGACTGGGATAAATACAGAAGGAACATAACCTTTGACTCCTCCTTCAGAGGGCTTTGAGACTAAAAATCAATATTACAGAAATTAAATATGGCCTAGCAATATTGCTACTTATTGAAAATTGATTATCTGCTTTAAGAGTTGCAGATCATAAGATATTAAAAGAGAAATGTGCCTGTTTATAATTAAATAAATAGTCATAAAAATGAGGGAGATTCCTGAGATCAGTCTTTGTGTTCAGGTCTTAGTCACAAAATTGTGCTCGCCTAATAGGAAAAATACCTGCATCACTGTCTGAGACTATCATATGGTAATTGATGAAAGAGATCTCCTTAGGACTTCAAAAGGGAAAACTTTGTTACTCCAAAAGCTTGTATGTCTCAGCCTTTAGAATTCAGTTCCGCAAATGCTTGCATGGAGTCTTATCTATACAGATAAAGCTTCAGAGACACATTTTGCATGAAATTAAACATATACATAAATTTTTAGAGAACTGGAGCAGTAGGCAAAATCCACTGAATTAAAATAAAGATGAAAAGCACTTGTAGCCTCCAAGTATCTTTAAGTAGTGTAAGGACTTGAATTGAAATGGAGTTGTATCCTCTTATACTGAAAGTCAAGAAGAATGTGTATTACCTAGGAAAATCATGGATTTTTTTTTTTTTTGGAGGGAGAGTAAGCTTGATCTAAAAATGGCTTGACTTGCAACTCAGACAGGAAAGAGCATGGGCCTGCACTCATTCTGAACTAATCTTGTCTAGCCTTTTTGTATTTTCCAGGGCTTATACTGCTGTCTGGTTGAGGTATTAAAGTGGGTTTTCCAAGCTGTTTGGAAAACACAAAATTACTTGAAATTAAAGAAACAACATGCTACAGGGTTCCACAGTTTTAAAGCAGATAAGTAGGATGACTTTTCAGTTTCGTCTTCTTTCAACATCTGAGTACTTAATTATGTGTTTGTAATGTATTGCTCAGAAAAAAAAAAATCCTTTTTTTTTTTTACTCTTTCTACCCCCAGACCTATTTCTTAGCTTCTTTTAAATATTGGTGCGATAGCCTCTAATGTAACCTCTAAATCCATGGATATATTTGCAAAATGAAGCTGTATAAATGATAGACATATTAAAGCAGTTCTATTGAAGATGTTGATTAAAGGAAGCATCTGAATCTGTTCCCTTCCTCCTCTCCCCAAATTTATGGAGTACCCTGTGACTTTGAAGTTGCTTTTCAGAAGAGGTCAATAGAGAAATGGAGCCCAACCTTCATTTGGCTGACAGCTGTAGTGTTTGCCAAAGGCCTTATCTTTGGGAATGTCTGGATACAGATACTTCAGAGGATTTTCAGGAACGTTGTCTGCCATAATAACTTTGTAATCTCGCAGTATGTCAGCAAAGGGCAGTGCAGTTAAACGACCTTTATTGTAGGGTTCCACAGAATGGAATCTTACTTCTCCTGTAAAAATACAAAGGCATCACAGTTGCTGATAGTGAAAATAGCTGAACAGCTGTAGCTGGAACATAGTTCATCTTTCTTTTTTAGCTTACACTGGCATGAGTTTTACTTTTTTTTTTTTTTTTAAACCAATATTAGCATCTTTCAAGTTTATGCACATATGGAACCAAATTTAAAGCCTGCAGGTATCTAATGAATTCATATATATTAATATAAAGAACTGTCTGGTAGACTCTGAAAGCGTTGATCTGTGTTTCAATAAATATGATGCTTGTATCTCACCCAAAACCAAATTAAACCATGATACACAAGCATTATAAACCAAAGAAACTGTGGCTCTTGTATTGCAAGTGTATTGCAGAATTTGAGCTCTATGTTGTTGTTATTTTTTTAATCATACTTACCATTTTCTAACTGATCCACCCAGGTAAAGGTAATTCCACCCAGATTGCTTTCACTAAACCTTAATAAAAATGTTCCTGGTGTCTTGTCTTTGAGCAAAATTCTTTCCTTTTCTTTGCTCACAAATCCCATTATGTACCTGAAATTTAACAGAAAATCATGGTTTTACTTTTGGAAAGATTATACACTTCATTCTGTATAATGCATCTGGCCAAACTTTATATAGCAATCTACGTATGTGTGAAAAGCCTGGTTGCAAAGGCTTATATGGTCTTGAAAACGTCACAAAAGCTTCACATGAATTACACGTGGAATATGGCATTGAGCTCAAAGAACTATAAAACATAATGAAATTCATCACAGTACTTGATTGTACGCTAACAGAAATGATAAAAGAGAAATCTAAAACTGTATTTTTAATAGATTCAATGGTGTTCCCTTTTGGCAAAATTTTTGAAAAGTTATAGAACAGGAAGAAGTAGGCAGAAGTGTTCAAGTTTTTGCAAATTCTCTTCTGTATAGCTAAAACTGACCTTAATAAAGAAGAAAGAAAAAGCAGAGAGAGATCAATATACAGCTGTTTTCTTATTGCTCACCCATCAATCCAAAGGGGAAGAATGTGTTTTTTAATTAAGTCCAGTATGGCTTCGAGCCAAACCCAAAAGGTAAAAGACTTTCCAGGTAAATGTTCCTAATGGTATGGGGAAAAAAAAGACACATAAAAAGAGCACACAACATCCATATGGCATGTCTATCTCAGTTTCTTAAGAATAATCTAGTCTGTGTTCCAGTGAGAATGACAAATCTGAATTGCTGCTCTGAGTTACATTTCTCTTTCAGTCTGATGTAAAAACAATTGATTTTTAAGATATGCATTTGAAGTGCCTCTTTTTCATTTTTAAAGAAAAATTCACATTCAATGTTTCTTCCTTATTGTGAAATTATATTTTGAGAGAAATGACAGGGAGAAGGTTGAATTTTCTTCCAAGGTTCTATACATATTTAAATAACATAGTTAATATGAACAAAATGGATTTACCCTTCCTTCTCAATTTTGTCCATTCCTGTCAAAATTACTGAATATATTGACTGATTTGAACTAATTTAGGCCACAACTGAGCATATGGAAAAATTCACTTATTGTATGCTTTAACAGCAAAAATTTACTTACTGCATACTTTGACAGCACAATCTGTATTGATCACTTACAGGAATACATAGGGCATACTTGAGTATAATGTTTTCTAAAGTGAAGGAATCCTAAACTGACTAGAATGGCCAAAAGCTACCGACAGTCTCACATCTGTAGTAATGGAACTAATTAGATCTCTTAGCTAAAGCTTTAAAATTCTGGAAATATTATTTTCATAATTACATTTCTAGAATTGAGTTGATTACGCTGGGCAAGTGGGAATCTTTTCACTAACATCAGTGGGATGGAGCTGGGCATCCATCAGGCAATGAGAGAAAGAAGAATCTAGTTGTACTTTCAGAATCTTACCTTGCAGAACTTTGCCCAGGATAGTTGATAATCATTGTAACTGACTTGTTGCCCTAAAAGCAAAAAATAAAAATGTGAGTTTGTTTTTCTGAAGCTTCTGAAATAGATTTATTTGATATCTGTACAGTGAAAAAAAAGTATTGTATGTGCAGACTTGGAGAGGGATTCAGAGGGGCATGCTAAGGGACTATAGATGGCTGTGTACATGGAGAGTGTTCAGCTGCATTCAGCAGCATTTGTGTATCCTTTAGAAACTACTACAAATGATAGCTTTGGGAATCTTTGCTTAAAGAAGTCTTGGACTTTGTTTTTGCACCACTATGTGCTCAGTTCCAGTTTTTAAATGAGAGTTTTACTTCTTTTGGCCTTCACTCTATCTTGAACTTCTCTGTTCTAAGATTTATTTTCTTATGGTATGTATGTTTTTACTGATTTGCAATGGCACCTCTCAACTCCACTACCTCCGCTAACAAAGAAACATCCCAGAAACCATTAGAAAAAGTAACTTTGTTACCCAGAGAAATTGGTCTTAGCTTCCTAGCTGTGAAAGAGTAAAAGTAAAGATTCCCCCCAGTCTTTGACAAATGCTTTTATTCTTGCCTGACAGTAGAGGTATTGCTACACGCTGTGTTTTCAGCAAACCAAAATTCAGCTTGGAATTTCTTACAGCTTATGACATATTATGCAACTGTTTCTTCTCGACAAACAGATCAAACTTTCTTTAATTCTGCTAGCTTTCCCTAAGGCCTGTCCTTTCTGGAGGGCGGTCAGAATGAAGCATTCAACTGTTCATCTCGCTGTTGAACTTAAGCCATGCAGGCCCTTTTTCTATGTCATCATCACTGAAGGATGGATCCCAGAACTAATGGGCCCAAAAGAACAGGATCACAAAAAAACAACAAAAAAACAAACAAACAAAAACAAAAAAAACAACAAACCACATAAACAAGCAAAAGGACTTCTTTTTGATTTCAAAAGGAAACAAAGGAAAGGAAACAAAGTAAAGTTCAGTGTGACTCTGATGCCCTCTTTCTTCAGCTTAGCAGCCTAGAAGTTCAGAAGTTGAATCACTTTGTGGTAAGAATAAGCTGACGTGTACTTTTCTTTAAAGAAAAAAAAAAGTCATAGTGGCATTTTTGAAGTCAGCACTGGAAATGAAGGTCATGCTAAAAGTTATTACCTGTGACTAGAACATATAAGAGCCTAAAAGCAAATGCAATCTGTACATTTCTATAAACTTACCTGTAAGTTTTTCTGCCAGCATGTTCAGCTGCTCAGAATTGAGTCCCCGACCAACATATGATGAAAATTGCCAGCTCAGTACTTCTAAGAGCTGACTCAAAGTGGCAGCAGGGGGATTGTTAAAGAAAGACAAATTCTGCAACAGAATTAATGCTTTGTTTAGACTGCAACCCTAAAAAACACTACAGGGTGCAAAAGAAAGCTGTAAGTAATTAAGCAGAATCTAGAAGCGTTAAAAACAGTGCGGGGATGGGAGGGGAGATAAATTGGGACAAATATGCCCTAGCCCTCCCACCTGCTGCCACCCAGCAAGTTCCACTGAGGTGGCTGAGAAGAATGCTAGGAGAAGGAGAGAGGGGGAGACGAGAGAATGAAAGAGTGTGCGCATGTCTTGGATAATAAAATACCTTGCTATGTTTCTGGTAGCATCATGTGTTAGGACAATGAAAACATGCTTAAAACCTATTCAATAAATGCAGATATTCTCACCATACTTTAATATATTTGGCACATGGAAATCTTAAAATATTAGGCACTTGTATAGCAATATGTTGTTGAATTATTTGGCTCATTTTTTAATTTGATTTTTGGACTGTACATCTAATGAACATACTGATGACTATGCAAAAGATTCTTAGGAGCATCACAGAGTTATAATGAAGTCCAAGCTGAGGTCAGCTGGCCTGCCATCATTCTTAAAGGCATTCTGTGGTAAGCTATCTTGCCCTTTCTCTCCTCAGAACATCTATACGAGAGCTACTAATCCCCAACTGAAAACTTAATAGAGCTATTGACAGCACTATTCTACAACCTGCAAAAATAATAACAGATGTCACTGAATCTAAAATATGTGCTGAACCAGCAGGAGACTGAGAAATAATGATCCTGATTTTGCTCCGCGTTAGAGCTACTAGATGGTGCAACCTGACACTTATGATCTGCTCCAAAAAAAGCACTAGCTTCTATAAAATGCAGGAGGGAAACAGCATTTAAGTACAGTACAGACCCACCTATACACTGAGTTTGACAGCTTTGAGTTGTATTAGTAGAATTATTTTGTATTTCTTGAGGAGTACCAGGTACAGTTTTGCTCAACCACATTCAAGAAAGACAAATTCAAACTAGAAAAGTTGTGGAGAAGGGCTATTATCTTTCCTTAGTTTGACTACTACTTTAGCCTACGGAAGTGAAGGCTAACAGTGCATATGGTCTTATGCCTGGGCAGGGAACAAAAGGGAAGGCAAACAAATGTTACAGTATAATGTTCATACAGGTTAAAAATGGGTATAAGAATAGTGTACGTGAAGAAAATAAGGCCAGTGTAAGAGGGAAACACAACCCTTTTTTTTGTATGTGTTTGAATGTATTTGGCAACCAAATAACGGAAACTTGAAAATGCAGGAAGCCAGTATTTGCAAACTGAATACCTACCTGAGGATCATTGGTTGATAGATTGTACCAAATAATAGAAGCCCAAGCATTGGGTAATTGGCTGACATTGGAAATCATAACCACTGGCAAAGAGCTTGTCTGGTGGAAAGAAAGAACAGAGGATGTTAATGTTGCTGAGGAAAATGTTGGTGCTGCATTTTGTTTTGTTTTCTTTTAACCTTCTCCTCCTCCTCCTTTCCCTCTTGTCCTCTGTCCCCCCAAAATACTATTCTTTAGCCTGTGATCTTCTAGTTTAGTGGAGCAGGGCCAACTGTGATGTTTATACTTTGTTTAGCCTGCATTTCAAGACATGGGCAGAGTTTCAGAGGGCATTCAGGACTCAGGTTAGCTGAACCTAGGTAGCAAGCTTAGCCGTAGCTACACAATGCCTTTCTTGATAACTTCACAGAACAGTGACTGCATGACTGCCTGCAGCCAGAAAAGGGATTTATGGTAGTCCTTGTCACTAGAAAAGGTTCTAAAGATCATGTTAGATACACGGGGATATCCTCAGCCTCTGACTTGCCATTGGTATCACAGACTTTCTCCAGTGCCATAATTTATCATGCTTAATGCAGGGGAGTGCCTTCCAGTGAATATGGTAGGGATTTTGTCACTGATTTCAATAGATTTTACAGTCTTTTCTTAGCAAGATGTATTGCCTTTGTGTAGCTTTTCAAAATTATGATGAGAGCCAGTATTTGAGCTTCTAAACAGAAGGGCTAAAAATTGTTCCTGTAAATCTCTGTACATTTCTGTCCAGAAGTTCTGGAAATCTTACATCTGCTTATGGTTACTGCTGAAGACGGGATCTAGGATAGATGGACCTGTGGTCTGGCCCAACATGGTTGTTCTTATGTAAGCAGCTGGAAAATATTTTTTATTCTTGCCACAGAAAATTGGCTAGAATACTCACTTCCAAATTTATAGTCAATCCATACAGGCAGACCTGTGTTTCAAAACTGATGGAGTGCAGTTCTTCAGTCACCATGTGAGGGCCCTGGGTGAATAAGTAGATTATAAAACTGTGAATGCACATTTGGCATTTAACACTGTCTTGGTACTCCAATGTGTTAAGACCACACAACATTCAAAGAAAGCACATATCAAATTCGTAAGAAAAGCAGGAAAGGAAGGAAATGAAGAAAATCATTTGTTTGTTAAAGTCTGTGACATTAAATCAGTCCAGAAATCTGGTGGTTTTTCTGAAGAATCTAAAAAACACACTAAGCATTGGCAAAGCAACAATATTAAACTTTTAAATTTTGTTTCTAACATTTAAAGTGTTACTTATAAACATGGTGTTGCACATTCAAAAATTTAGCAGATTATTTTTGTGTCTGATGAAGATTGTCTCAACCTTTTTTCTTTTCTTAAAGTTTCTTTACTGATTGATGATTCTAATTTAACTAGAGATGTTAAACTTCAAACTAGAAATAAAATGAAAAACAATTACAGGAGTTGGGTCTTTAATGACAAGCAGGCCCCCATTCTAGAACACTTTTTTTGTTGTTGTTTTAGTATACTCAGATGGCACTAGTTGAAGGACTAGAGGCCTAAATCATTAATCCAAAGTAAATCTGGTATAAAAAATAAGCTTTTCTTTGAGAGAAAAGAAAATCTGTTTGGCATGGTTGATTAAAGTTTGTAGTAGATACTTTATGTTTTGGTTAAAAACAAGCATAGTTCAGTGAAGATGAGAATCTGTACCCGTGGGAAACAGCTCTTTTGAAATTTGTTTTGATCCCCAGAAGTCAAAATATAAAAAGCTTTTTTTCCTTTTCCTGTTTTTTTTCATCGTCAGACATTTGTTTTGTCAGACATTTTAAAAAGAACAGAAATCTTTGTGTTCCTGAATCAAAACACTTCCATTTCCATTTACTGAAATATTCCACTTTGAGTCAATGTGAAATAAAACTGTTCCTTGAGGAAAGTGCCTCATGGCCTCATCTTTCCCATGAAGCACCTCCTTCAGGACATGTACAAGACACTACAGCAAAAGATACTGTATGAATGATGGGTTGAGACCACAAGAGAGCCTCAGGCATCTGAATTATAAATTTGCCATGCAATAGGAAAATGCAGCCTAGAGCTTTATCCACTGAATAAACTCAAATGTTTTAATATTGGTAGCATCAATCCAACTCAAACTGTGTTGCTGACACAAAGTTGAAAAAGAGTGGTGAAAATCCCCTCCGCCTCTCATTATGATTTTGCAGAAACTGAAATTTTCCCATGGAAAAAATCAATGAGGCAAAAAGGCTTATCTACATGAAAGTATATGGAATATGACCTCAAATATAGAGAGCTTTCACTTGTTTTTTTACAAGGTAAGTCATAACTCGCAACTATACTCTCAGCTTACTAAACATCCTATAGCAAACCAAGTTTCTATGTTATCATAGGTGCTGTTAATCATACAACTTGCTCACACCAGTAATGATTGCACAGATTGTGCTTTGACCAAGGAGAAGCTCTATTTGAGGAAATCATTTAGCAGGCAACCATGTCACAGTTGTCTTCATTCTCCATGGCCTCCCATTTATGTATAGCTATATATGCAGAATACATGAAAGTGAGTGTAAAATGCTACCAGAAGTAGAACACTAACATTTTTACACCTACATTTTCGCATTTGCTTAACTTGATGCGAATGACTTTGTAAGTAGCAAAGTAATTGGGAAGCGGGTTTTGAGTTTTGGTCTTGCTAATCAAGTTGTAAGTTATTCCATTCAGAGACACAGTATTAAGCACGCACAAGTATCTTCTGCTTTAGGTTTTTGGCCAAAATATCCATACTGATCACACCTGTTTTGTACTTAAAGACTACTTGTAATAACTTTTGTATTTGTATAACTACATCTATTTTGGTTGTGATGATTTTTTTTTTTTAACTTACTAATGCAACTTTACCCTCACCACTTCTACTGTGTAAAAAAGTCACTCTGCTATTATGTATCTTAAACCACTATAGTGTATTTCACTTCCTAGGTAAGGATATGGCGTTCATATAAGCATTTTATTTAACTTGATTTATCTCGGGAAACTTTAATGTTCTGGTAGCACTGGCAGTGGCTGAATCATTGGTTGCAAGCTTCTGACTCTTGCTTCAGTCAGAGATTTACCTGCAGATTTTTGCTGTTAAATAGCAATGCTAAATTTATGGTGATGGTCCATGGCCATCCTAGACTTGCTATCTATTTGTGTTTTTCCCCTCCCTCCCCACTATCTTCAGTTGCTGGATGAGGACATCCCCTGTGCGCCTCCTCGGGGGAGTTCTGCTTTCCCTCGCGTGGGGAAGGACGAGGGAACCCCTGACATGCAGTTCTGCCCATGAGGGGAAATACACCTGTGAAAGTGGGGCACTCGGGTGGATAATGATTTGTAGGAAGTCAGAGCTGTGAAGTAAAAAGACAGAAGGTAGAGCTGTGCAGAGGGTGAGGAGCAGGGGAGAGGAAGAAGCGCAGAGCAGACCTGGATGTGAGGGGTGCTGGGGGCGGCACAGGGAGGTGGGAGTGCTCTGCGAGGTGAGGAGTGCGGGGCACGCAGTTCTGCATGTGGGTTAGCGCCGGCAAGTGGGAGTTGTAGGACGGAGGAGTAACATGGAGCAGCGGAGGCTCGGTGTCGGCTGTGCTGCAGGAAGCAGCTGTGTGTCGGAATGGGTGTCTTTTGCTTTGGGAAGTTGGAGCAGAGATACAGAATACAGGTGTGCTAAGTATGAGGATGCATGTGGTATAGCCTGGGATGTTGGGGTGAGAGAAATCTGTGCTACAGTGCGAATTCCCAAGTTATCTGAAAATCCCAGCTGGCCCTCAGACAGGAAAAGGATACCTATCATTGGCCTATATTAATACTATGATACTATGCTCCAGAAAGCAGGAATGTACAGATTTTGAGCTCCTCTTCTAGGAGACAATCACTTGCAGCACCGGTTCACTTTACATGCCAGCTGATATGTGCATGTCTTGTGAAGTCTGGATACTGCAAAGCTGCTGTTTGTTAGGTCTAACGTGTCATAATATAAGGTCACCACAAGAGGGGAACACAAGACTAGATTCAGATGACTATTAGTAAACTAATCACACATTTGGTCTAGTTGAGGGAAGCAAAATTCTGTGATGCAAGTATAATTAAACCCTTATTTCAGCTGTAAACTTGGCCAACAGAGTATATATTTAAAGAACCATTCCTACTGGAAAACTGTATTAAACAGAAAGCTCAAAAAGCTTATTTTTTCAAAATTTAAATGCCAGACCAAGAAGAAGGCATTAAAGACAAATGCATACATTCAGATTATTATTACCTTCATTGTAACTTTTTTAATAGATAAATTTGAGGCATTTAATCAAAATTTCTATGAGTACTTACTTCTGAAAATTTCTCATTATCCCATCATATGATAATTGGGTCCTATCCTTTTTATAAGGATACTATGTATTTCAAAATCTAATGTACTTAAATGTGGTTGCTGTATGAATTAAATAAAAGTAAATCTGAAATATATCTGAGAGTAATCAAAAATACTATGTAAAATAAATCCACGAACCTCATTTCCTTTGCTTCCAGCACTCGATTTCATTTCTTTGGGTTGCTGTATAAAGCAAAACAGTATTTATATAGAAAAGAAATTACAGACAGAAATAGATAAAGAATACCATTTGTAACCATGATATTCTTAGTGTATGTGTATAATTAGGATTTATTTACAATATATGAGTACACTCTAATGAAGGCTCTGACACTATGACTTGAGAAGTCCATTCAGTAAATAATTCCTTGATATTTTAAAAGAATTTTTTAAGCGACTAGCTTATAATAAGGTTAATGTAGTAAAGCTTTAACTAGTGTGCTTGCTATGTAATACAACATAGAAGTAAAGGCCTTCAACCTCCAGTTCCTTTTGCAAAACTACAATGATACACTGCATCTGTTGTTAAGCCACAAAAATACCATAGGTGAAGGAGTCTACTTAGAAAGCAAAACTCATCAGGATATTAGAGAAGTTACAGTAATACAGTCCTGCAAAGGACAGTCATCTCGGGAATTAATTTCAATCAAATCTAAAACATTCAACTAGATATTTCCCATAGACTTACTTTATTACTTTATTACTTTATTACTTTATTTATTTATTTATTACAAAACTCAGTTTCTTAAGAGCTGCATAATTCAGCATGACTAGTCTTTTCCTTTACTGGTATTAAAATAGGACTTGCTTTGTCCTTTCTGTGAAAATACATATGTTTATCTTATAGAAGTAAGGAATAGGGTAAAGAGGTTCTAGGAGTAAACTTTCTACATAAGGAAGAAAAAAACAAGTCTATATTCAATGGTAGTACAGTTCTCCTTGTCTAGTTTTAAGGAATATCTTATTTCTTTACCAGAGGTGCATAACAAGAAAAGAGCAAACTTACCAAATGTCGAAATTCTACAGACAGACTTCCATTTGCTGATTCATCCATGTTCATAGCCTTCACGTGAGTTCCACACAGAACAAATCTACGATTACTAGGGAAGACATTACACTTATGTACTCAATGGCAAGTAATATCATATTGGATAATTTAAGAAATTTCATATTTTATTTTCTTACCTTACAGTTGAAACATTCCTAAAATAGAAGAGGGGCAGGGGGAGGAAACAAAATTGTGAACCAGTGAATGTGTAAACCATACTTATATTGAGAAACATGTTTTGAGACCATAGATTTTGCTTTGTCTGTTAAAGTTAATATGTATTACCAATACAAATGCAATTTTTAAAACAAATAACTGAAATTTCCATTAGTTAGACATTTGCATCTGGTGAAATTAAAGTAATATATTTCACATGTAGCCTTTTTTTTCTGCCATGGAAAGGATATGTGGGAATTCAGAACTGCTATGGTATCTAATTGTTTGCATCAGTGTATTCTGGGAGAATACGAGCCCATGTACATTAAGTCATGGCATGCTTGGGGAGAATATGTTCACAGCAGCACACTGGACAGTACAGAGCTTTTGAGAGAACATTCTGTCTTCTCTCCTGCTCCTTCCAAGACAGATGTCTTCCCTCCTATCTTTGGGCCAACACCTGTGTCTTTGTGGTGAATTTGATCAGAGTTTACAGGGGGCTGCAGAAGTACAACAGCCTGAACAAGGGAGATGGCAGGTGCTTGGGGCTGGGGATAGGCTTGTGGACAGTGAGGACTTGAATCGGCTTTGCTGATTTTGAAGTGACACTTTGATGGCCCCAGTCTTCTGCCCCATGTTTTATCATGCTAGAGGGCCCTGACCAATCTCTAACCAAGCTTGCTCTACCATCAGGAGCATGGGTATTGTGTTGTACTGAAAATAATAAGCATTGGTGAGAAGATGGACCAACTCAAATAGAGATTCTTCAGGTAGTATTAACACTGTTTTCACAAACATAACATAAACAGGCTCTGAGATGCCTTTTTCTCAGATAATTATAAACAGCCAAAGAAGCTGGGGATCCTGTTCACTCTGGATTGCTGTAAGAAATAATGGAGGCATGAAGGAGCACTGAACCCCTTACAGAGGAGGATTTTATGTCACAGCCTTAATTTCAGACAGGGGTAAAACTCTCTAAGCTATCATAGCTACTAATTACAGCATCAGCTTTCCAAGCACAAACTTCATATACTAATTGGAGCAGCTGCACTGAAGGTACTGGGACTATTAACACAAGATAAGCAATGTTTCAAAACAATCTATCCTATAAATGGAATAGAATTTAATTCAAAGTTTTAGTGTGATGCTACTATTTGAGACTGAATTTCAACCACGTCTTGAAACAAATCTTAAATAAACTTCTTGTTTCCAATATAAAAATATCAATTAAAAGTAGAAGCTTTTTTTTAAAATGCAAAGAAACCTTCCACTATTTTTCTGAAACAAATGAATTTCCTTAATGTTTCAACTTTTTTTTGCTTTTGTTTTTTCCTTTTTAAAGTGTCTTCTAAATCAGATAGGGTAGCAACTGAAAAACCTGTATTATTTCTGTAGGAAGAGAGAGTTGTCTAATACTTCACTGTAAAGTTTCTTACTTGTCAATAGTTGCTTTCACTCTGATCTGGTAGTTCAGCTCTGGCAACTTAATTAGCAGCCTTTGAAACAGAAAGTGTAAAAGTGAACAATCAAAATCAGAAACTCTTACAGAATAAACTTGTTCGTCAACAGAAAATATTAGAGACCAGTAGCTCCACACCAAAGTATCTGAAATGATTATAATCTGAAAACAGATTAAGCATCTAGGATTATATCATGATTCAAAGGGTCCCATACTCAGAAAGGATGAGCTGATTCCAGTTGCAAGTCTTTCACCCTCCCTCCACGTATATGAAAAAGTTAGTATATGTTTGAGGGAATGGGTACAGGGACAACAAAAAAGATAACTAAGAGACAGACTTTGCATTATCTGCAACTGCATTGTACATGTGCATATACTTCATGTACCCTTTCCATTCCTGACCCCTACATGTTTCATACGTTCTTTCTGCTGCTAGATGGAAATGAAATGCGAGCTCCTCTCCAATCTTGTCTCTTTTCCCAAAGTGGGCAAGGAGCTAGTGGGAGAGAAATAATTTCTGTCATGGAGACACCAGAGCCTCCAAAAATGCAGAAATTTCTCTTTCCTAAGAGCAAGAGTGGCTCTGAAACTATTCTAGTATCGGCTTGCATGATATGGATCATTATTTGCTTAGTTTGCAAAGTCATTAAAGCAAGAATCCAATACATACAAAATCCTGAAGGTGCTGACTTTTGCCCGAAATCTGCCTTCCTTCCTTACACTGATCTGCTTCTTATTGTCACTTATTATGAGTGACAGATTCTGCAGCATTTATATCTGCACTCAAGAAAATGCTCACTGGAGTCAAAAGGATCTCTGCTCGACTCTAAACAGAATTTTCTCTGCTTTATTTTTAAAATTCTGAAATGGTCTCCTAGGATAAAATGTACACAAATGAAGGAATTTATATGAGATTTCCTTTTCTTACCTTAATTTAACAGTGAACTGTATTAAGGTTTTAAGAACCATTGGTCTCTGGGGATGTGTTGGCATGCAGGGCTGCCTTTCAACCACAAACGAACTAGTGTAAAAAGAAATGAAACAAATAGACTGATAGGAATATGCATAAATGAACAGCTGCAGTTAGGGGAAAAAACCCACCGTTATCTCATTGAGGCTTATTTCTCTACAGATGCTGAAGTGGGAGGTACATATTCCAACTCTCAGTTTTCTAAATGAGCTAGTAGTCTAACTTGGAATTGAATTATTCCCAGAAGAAACAGATATTTGGAATATATTAAAGCTCAGAAGAAACTCCATAGCACTGAGACATTGCATTCACTTGGAGGACCCAGGCAGGTATCATAACCATAAAACTAAACATGAAAATACACTGAACCTGGCTCCAGTGAAATTAAATACTCATTTTCTTTTTTTCATTTTTCAAAAGAGAATTAACCATGTTTTCTTTCAGACAAAGCTAACAGAATAGTCACTTGTGGTATATCTCTAGGATAGCCAATATGAAAGGGAAGAGGAATAATGGCAATAAGTATTTTATATGTTAATAGATGGGTCAGTTTGGGTGGGAAGAATGTCTTGGTGGGGAAGAGGAAAGACAAGTAAGGAACTGACACCCATCACTTTACTACAAGAACTTTTCTCAGCAGTATGTCCATGACTCCTACTGAAGTAAGTGGATTTTTTGTGTTCACCTAAAGGCAGAACTTGACCACAAAATTTAAGGGCTACACATGAGAAACTGCCTGGTACCATCAGCTTCTATAAGTTTTGATTAAAAGGGTTTTTTTACATTTTTACATACTTTTTACATTAAGAACTCAATCTTTAAAATCCCTGCAGACTCAACCCTTTTTCATTTTTCTTCTTAACAACATAGCCTCATTGTTGCCAATAAATTGTGTCAGTTCAAAATAATGACGTAACTTTACAATAGTTTACGTACTTTCGGAAAAGATTGTAGAGCAGAAAATTGACTTTTTCCAGCAGCTGAGGTCTTTGCACTGGGATAGGATCCCCATCATAAGTCAGTCTGGTCAACAGTTCATCCAGTTTTTCCAGCTGCCTTCTAACTTGAAAAAGACTCTCTGCCAACAGTGTAAAACTACAGCAGGACAAAAGATTAGTTTGCATTCTTTCATGTAAACTACATAATGGATACTAAACTTCTTGCTTAGAGAAATCAGAATCGGTACTAATTGGTGCTTTTTAGCTTTATACAAACTAAAGTCCATTCATCATCTTTTGACATGAACATATAAATATATTAGGCAAATTCTCCTGCTTTATTTTCAAAGATAAATACTTTCTCAAAAGGCTTCATTGACAGCAATGCAACATTGTCTGTGATGAGATTTAGAAGAACTACATATGTGGTCATGATTTGCATGCAGGGCACTTGTGCCAATTTTATTTCTCTCCTATAGCTTAGTAGTTTTGCAAAATGTGCTCTTTAAAAGGAGAATGTTTATATAAAAAGAACAAGTTATCAAGTCCAAGGAAGAATATTTTTCAGAAATGTAAAAACTATGACAATGAAAATCAAATCCAAATGCACTTGATAACAGTTTAATAGGATGTGTATATATAAAATCATAGTTTTAAGCTATTTTTAAACATCTTCAATAAAATAAAAATACTTCACTGAAAAAAATACAAAGGGAAAAAGCAAAAAGTTAACTTTTTATATACATATAAAAAAAATTAAAGTTCGTGGTTGTTTTCCTTTCTTTTTCTTCTTAGGAGAGAAATGAACATGACAGTTACATTCTCTGGCTGCATTATCTTTTTAAACATAATGCTATTTGGTTTTAGTTGTAATCAGCTTCTTTAGAGTCCTGTTCTATTACCACCACACAGAGTGCTTTTGCCATTTAATTCCTGCTTAGTTTTAAGTCTGGAGGAGTGATGTACCTACTGAGTCAAAGCATGAAGTGTCTACCCAGCTCCTACCTAGACAAAACTCCCACTATCCTTAGTGACAAACTCAGTCAGCACAGTTCTTACTCAGGCAAAACTCCCTACAAGATGTGTATCGTGTACCTGGAACAGTCATCAAACCAAAAAAACAAACAACCAACTGCAATGGCTCAGTCTCAGCAGTTCATTGTGATATTATTCATTCCAATAGCAAAGGTTGTCTATCAAAACCAACTGTATTTTAGTTATTTATTTGCTTAGCTGCTAATGAATTTGCTGCCGTTGCAAGGTAGCAAGCCAACTGATCTAAAGGGATCATGATTTCATGCTTACTGTCAAGCAACAGACTTCCTGTGGTTTTCAGTGGAAACATAAGCTAAATGTAAATTTACCAGTTCTGGAGCTGGTCAAGCCCACCATGGAGAGGACCTCCAATGCAGGCAATCTGCTGGCGTCTTTTCCAGTCTAGCAACTCTTCAGTCAGCATGTTGTTCATCAAGACATCAATTTCATGAATTACACGTCCTATTTTACTGAGTACTTCCTGTAAAATAGGAAAGTTGTCACAAACTGACCACAGGGAACACCCACAAAATTCAGCAGTTATCATAGAGCGCTGATTACATTTTAAAATTATTTTGAAAGTAACCCCATTTAGCCTCTACCATGTTAGCTTCTTTTTAACTCAGAGGTGATTGTATTCATCACCTGTTGTACTTAAAATTAACCCTGAATATTGATGAAATCTTCTTCAGTAAAACTTCTTTTTAGGGGTGGGAGGTGCACAGAGATTGTTGTCTTCATTGCAGGCACACCACCTCCAGGATGTTGACATTTACAAGCACTGTCAAGGTCAACAAAGTCCTCCTTTTATTTTGTCTGGTAGCCAATGTACAGTTTTGGATATTTTTTGTTAGCTTGCTTGCTTTTAACAGCAAGAACCACATGGAGTCAAACAAATTACCTAAATCCATTGATTTCTGTACAAGCAAGGAACTGCTCAAGGGAATACTGATCATATTCATGTCATATTCTCTGTGCCGCTGAACAGAGCAAGGTACTGTTTTGGGTTTTTTTTTTTTGCAATTATTAATTACATTTACTTTGAATACTTTTTCTTTACTTTAAAAGGTATAGATTTCCAATTAAGTTATCCATCCAGCACAGTACATAAGCCATGTGTAGCGATGCCCTCACCTTCCTTCTAGTGCGTACAGAATGATGTCCCTGATTGGGCTGTTCCTTAATTGCCAATTTCCTAACTGCTAGTTAAAAAAACACCCCCACAAAACCTTTTGTGTATTTCAAACTCATACTCTATTTGTCTGCTCTTTTGAGAAGAGGATTTAAAAAGGCACACATACACATTAGATTATTCAGTGTGGGAATAAGAGGAGAAAGCAAACGAACCACAAATGACAAAACATGTCACTAACCTTTCTCTTGTAGTCTAAAGTATTGAGCATAGCCTGCAACGTCAACATTTCCTGTTTAATGAGGGCGCTGTTTTTGTCACTCTGCTCTGCAGGCGGATGAAAAAAAAATCACCTAGTAAATTCAGTGTTAATGTGTGCGTGGGTGTGTGTCTGTGTGTTTATAGTAGGGGGAGGGGGAAAAACCATAACCAGACTGCAGTGTGAAGCGGTGAAAAAATTAACTGTAGACATCAGTAAATTATGTAATAGTGTATTTCATTCGAATAGACTAACTTTAATACAAATTTAAAATATGGATTTATGACCTCACTCTTTATATGTATATGTGCATACAGGACAGGAAAAGGTAGAAAAGATACATAAAAATCTATAAATTTCTTATTCATGTGCATACTCATGCATTATATAAGTCTGGCTTAGATCAATGATTGATCTGCTGTGCAGTACTGAAGTGCGCTCACGGTGTCAGCAGTTAGACTAAAGCTCTTCGGACTCAATGTGAATTACATGTCTGGTTGAGGGAATGAAGGTCAGGCATTTGAAATGGAGATGAAGCGTTCATTACTATGGGGATTTCAGCAGCTGTGAGTACTCATCACTTGGTATTGCCCCTCTCTGCAACTTTTTTCCTTCTTTGGATCATGCATTAGTTCCAAGTTTGCCCCACTTTTTTTCACATGCAGACTGTTCCCCCACTCCCTCCCATTTTGCTCTTCTTACATCTTTCATGCTACCTTCAAAAAAGAACTTGGTGCCAACTGTGTCTGCTGAGCTCTGGATCGGTGTCTTCCCATTGCATCAGAGTATATGTTTCAAAAGAGACAAGTAACTGATTGTCAACTCAGCCACAGCAATTGCTCACACACACATTTGAAGGCACTTCAAGCTGGCTGGGCTAGTGTATAGCATTTGTTGACACAGTCAGATTTTCAGCTCTGAAAGTCATTCAAGCAAACATGTTTTATTTCACAAGTGGGGCAGGTTTCAATCATCCGCATGGTCAACAATGATGGCTGAGCTGATGACCAGCAACTCAAGCTATGGTGATTTGATCTCTTCTGATTGCTTGGCCATGTCCCGCCTTAAATGTATAAGACTGGCATGTTTAAGAACTTGGACATTTCAAGCCCCAAATATCTCTCCATGTTCAAAAGGGAGGTAATGTGAAGATATGTGTGCAGACACAGGTGGACCTCAGTTTCCTTTCTGAAAGAGATCATGCAAGGACTGCTGCAGTGTGCAGATCTCAGAACCATCACAGGCTGGTAAAACATGCATTCAGAATATTTACCAGCTCGTTATCACCACTGTAGTCAAAAAAGAACAGAAAGCCGTTAGAGGCTAAAAATTAGTTTCGCGCAACTCCATTATGGGAGTAAGAGACTCTTCCACATCCCACCAAGGAAGGGCCATGTCAAACATGAAATTGAAGAATATGTTCTTTAAATTAAGAAAATTACTTATTTCTATGTTGTTATGCAGCTTATTTATAGAAAATAACTGTACTTGATCGATGAGATCATATTTACCTTCCTAACCCAAAAGAGTCATTATGTCACAGACTACAATTTCATATAAATTTCCTAAGAATCTGTTTTTGAGCTTACACATATTAGCTGGGTAATACATGAAAAACAACTGAGGCTGGAATCTAGCCCCAAAATCAGCCTTTTCCTAGATAATCTAAAAATTATTACAAAAAATCTTACCTAAGCTTTGTATTGTTTTATACCTGAAGTCAAATTCCTCTTGCAAGTCTTCCAAGTATTTGACATCTTGGTCTGTCATCTTTCCCAGGGAAAATAAAAAGAAAGAAGTTATTTGGGTAATTATAGTGACATGAAAAGAAATTTGTTTTATAATGGATAAATGCATAATGTAGTATTTTCCTTTCCTACCATCTGAAAGTTCCTAAGCAGTTCTAGAAACTCTTATTTACTATCATCTAATCTTTAGAAAAAAAGATGATAGAATTATGAATGTTGTATTACACATAACTAGACAGATTTATTTCACTTGTTCAGAAAGTCAACTGTTATTCTCTCTCCCACAGTGAAATTTTAGTTGATACAACCGACCCCCTCCTTATTTATTAGTTCAGTGATTAAGTGCAAGGTAGAAATTATTGCATTTAGCCTGAGTTAAATTTAAATTATTATGCCAATAATGTAACACTCTGCTTGCAACTTTAAAGCAGGGCAAAGATTTTCCCACTTTCTGTTAACATCTTAAATAATACCATGGCTGACATGGTGGATTAATGTTCTCTGAAAAGTGAAAATCAAGAATTATATGCAGCCATTCTTAAAGATATACAAAAGATTTTTTTAAAAGCCTAAGTCAAGCAGTAATTTTGGAAAAGTAATTCCTCTAACTCTGTAAACAGCAGCACCTATCCATGGAGACAGTGTCACAAAGTAGCATCTCTTTCTTGAGAGCTTCAGATTTTCATTTATTCTTCTGAACATTTGTTTGCTATACATTAAAATTTGAAGATCTGAGAGCTTTCTTGAGATCAGTATTTTATCTCAAAAGCTCCCTATTCCACTTGTAGAAGACAATCTTAAAATAGGATTACATTCCCTGAAACGTCTGATCCTTCACAATTTAAGCTAATGGATAACTTTGCATTGACTTCAATGGGAAATGGAATGGGGTCTAAAAAAACCAGAAGGGTGGAGCCAGAGACAGCAACATAGTTCAGAGGCTTTATTTTTAGATAAATCCTTAAGAACTTGGGTAAAGAAACAAAACTCTTTTACTGCTTTGGCTTTTTGCAAGGTTTTGTTTTCATGCTTACTACAAAAAGTCTAGAAGGTATTTTCTAGCAATTATATAATTTACAAAGATACTTAAAAAAGATGTATCAAACGAAGGAAAATAAAGTAGAAAATCTTCTGGCTTACTTCTGGAGCCTGTTTCTGTGTCCTTAATAGGAAGCCTTGATTCTGCCAACATCCTTTTTAGGATGTCCTTAACAATCCTTTTTAGTTCCCTGAGATATGCAAACTAAGTGCTTGGGAAAAGTATAAAAACTCATTTGCTAAAGTAGGACACACAGAGTTAATGATTTGTTTTCCTTTTCATTTTGGAAACTAAACTTTGGAATTACATGTGTAAGGTATGAAACTGCATATACAAGGAACTGGCTGATTTCTGTGTTCAACTTAACTACCTACTAAAAACCCTTCTATCTAGAAATTATTCTCATTTTCACTGGTTCTTCAGGGATGGCTGCACTTCCCCATAGAGAGGACCATGAACAGGTTTTATATGAAAATTTGCTGAAAGGAGTTAATGCTTGCTAGACACACGGCTGAAAGAGCAACGTGGTAGGCTATTGGGCTTCAGCTTTGGCTGCTTTTGCTCTGCAACTCTTATACTCTATATCGATAGAGATCTAGTACCACATTCTTCTAAAGCTAGCTTTATCCTTTTAGGGGTTTCATTTCTCTGCCCTACTTCCCCATTCAAGGAGACACTTATGAGAGAAAGCTCCTGGGACCTCTTTCCAGTATACCAACACTATTGTTCTTGAATGGCATATACAAATAATTCAAATACAACTTCCACACTGAGACTGCCACATTGCTGAAAGTGGGGCAGTAATGGCAAAAAGGCTGTAGGTAATTTGAATCCTTACCCTGGCTTGAAATGAACTCGCATATATTCTGTGATTGAAATTTCCAAGTCTCTACGGGATATAGTTATGTGGTTGGCTCAGTCCAGTTTTACCCTACAATGCTACGGACAATTCCTGGAGAATTGTAACCATCAACTCCCAATGTTCTTCTTCCTTCAGGTCTCCAAAACATGTAATTATGTCATGTAGCCTTCAACCTTACAAAAATCTTGGTATGTGACTCAGAGGTCAGGAATGTTGCCTACTTCTGACCCAAATAAATGGGATGAAGTTGCAGAAATACATTTACTGAACCTCACATCTTTTTAGAGACAGTAGATCTGTTCTTACTGCACGCAGTGCTCTGACTGCAACTCGCATAAGAATGAGCGTGATAGCTTTAAATTATCTAGATTTTGCACTGAATCCAGAGAAGCTGTGAAAATCTGCCTGAGATTCCAGGTATGTCCTGAGTAGTTGGCCTGTGCTGAGATTCTTTAGAATAATGAAATGGCTGGAGTGGCACATTAGTGCAAGTATTTGTGCTATCTGGCTTAAAGATAGTTAAAGGATGTCTGTATGAAAATCATGGCTGTGTAAACAAAAAACAGGACAACAAAATACCTGAGCACTGTTTTTAATGGCTGACACTTTGTGTTCTACATTTCTTTGTCTTTCTGAAACCACAGAATTCTGCAAAGACTTTTCCAGTGGCCCCTGGAACACATTGAACAAATAATAAGTGGATGAGTTACGGTGCTTAAAATCAGCAATGCTATTTCCTCTATACTTAAAATATTTCAAACACGTAACTGTACTGCAAGTTATAGCATAGAGATGGAATTTAGAACCAGATCTTCAGCTGGCTGGAGATCAGATAGCTAAATCTCTGTAGCTCCACAGACTTGAAAAACATGCTTCTTTAACTTTGAAATCAAGAAGGTGAAAGGATATGGATATGTGCAAATGTTAAACATCTAGTAAATTACAGAAACTGAAACATAAAATATGAGATTTCTAAAAAAGATCTGTATCATAATACTCATGTAAGAATATGTATTACAGCCACAGGAGATTAATAGAATACTATTGTTTATGCAGCTGACTCAAAAAAAAATCTATCTGGATTTTACCCATATAACAATTTCCCCCAAATAGGTTTTATATGTACTTTTAAAGTTTCTTTCTTCAAACAACATAAAAACTATCAATGCCTTTGTAACATATAGAATGGAATGTCTTTTGCATTGCATAATTAATATGAATAATTAGTGCATTGCATAATTTAAAACATACACATCTGCTTTGAAAGAATAATTTCTCTAAAGTCTTTCCACAGATTAAAGTCTCTGAAGATAAACTGTGACATAGAAGTCACTTATATCAGTGTTTGCAGTAGTAGAGCCATTAATGAAGTACACACATGAGTTTGGCCTTCTAGCCCTAGTGCACACAAATCACTTTAGCGGGATTCATAATGACAGGAGAGGATTCAGTCCTAAAAGCATGTGAGCAGATTAAACAGGAAGCAGATTAATGAAATGAAATTCATTACCTGTACAGGCATGCTAGCTGCAGCTAATATTCTTCTTTCTTCTCTTAAACAGTTTGAGATGATCACTGCTATATGCATGGGATTACCATGATATTTCCCCTGCAAGTACAAGTAAATACCACTGTCAAGAATTAAGAACAAAGGGCGTCCCTCTGGAAATCACAAACAACATGATTTCACTGTCTACAAGTTACAGCTTTGTGTGGGTGAAAAAGATTCCCCTAATGTTCTCGACCTTTGCTCGTGCTGGTTCAGCTTTGCAGCGCAGCATCAGTTAGTGCCATTGTTTTAAAATTTTCTTAACAGTGTTCTATGGAGATTATAGAGATATAACTTCGAGATGAACATCACTTGAAGATCAAATTGTTCCATTGCTAACACAGCTGTTCTGAAAGGGTTTTCCTGTCAGCCTATTCTATGTGCGATTTTATCATGTTTTCCATTTTCAATAGGATGTTACTGTTAGCATGTAGCACTTCTGCTAAAAAACTGTGAGCCTATTGATATATAGCAATGATGCAGTCAGAAAAGCCTCCTCAGCATAAAGCACAAGAATTAAATTTTGTCTATGAAGTAATTTTTCTCCTTCAACAAATAATGTGCCTAAGATGAAGGAAGAAGCAAGTCTCATCTGAAGCCAGAGAACCTAAATTTTCTTTTTTTTCACACCACTACGAATAAGGAGCAGAACTGTTGATGAATGACAGAGAAATGGGCACAGGTTGAACAAATTTTAGTTTGGGCTGTCTTTATCAAACTGGAAAGCTTGAGTACTCTGATGCAGCATCTTTCATGCTGATGTTACTTGTTTGGTGTTTCTCAATATCTTTCATGCCTTTAATTTAGTATTCATGCATCATTCATTCAGACACTGGTGTTCATATATCCTCCTATTTTTCAGCCATTCATTAGAATTAATCCAGTTCACTTCTTTTCCTGTACAGTTTTCTCTTTTGAATTTATTCTTTTTCCCTATCTTTCTGATTAGTTTTTATTCTCATTTTATTTTATTACTATTCAGAACTTTACTTATTTTTACTTATTCTGAATCTGGCATGATTAAGTTTATACATACTTAGACCAATGCTGTATTTTCCTTTGATATCTTACACCTGTTGCTCTATTAGAAACCAAGGGTGCGAACACACAGAAATGTGAACACACTCCATTTACGTTCATCTCTTACTATGACAGCATACCTGTATTCCTAGTAATTTTTACTAGATAGATTAAAAAAAAAAATTCCCAGTGTGCTTTTGCATGAAATCTAAGTAATTTTAAATATTTGTTCAGTATATGTTTTGATTTCAATTATAAGGTAGAAGAATATTATATTAAAAAGGATAATTTTAATCACATAGACTAGGTTCTTGCTGCTCAGTGTTAGACAGCATGCTGTTGGTAATATTCTGTTTCCACAAAGAGACTAAGGTGAAAGACATAGGACTCCTTGCAGCTAGGTCAGTGATGTAGGAGAAGCTCCTTTCTGGAGAAGCTTTGTCATGGCATTGTTAGCAATGAAACTAAGCTTTCTGACTTCTTTAGGGCTTCTGAAGTTTTCTCAGAAGGATGAATAAGGTATGTGCCCCACACTGCAGTCGGTGCACATCCAAACTAGTTCCAGTGCTGTGCCTTCTTAGATCTCTTTAAAAGCTGTTTAGGATGATGCTTTACTCCAGCAATCATCTGTATCAATTTCACTAAGGAATGAGAGTTAAAGGCTAAACTGTGATTAGGAGTATCTCTGAACAAAGCAGAGGTGACTAATACCACTCCAGGAAACACTGTATCTCAGATGAAATTCTACCTTCTCAAACAGAATTCCCTCCCTGCCAACTCTGTGCAGAGCAGCAGAAGTGGGACTCAACATTATGGCACGCTGCTGATTTCTCCTTCAAATGACAACTGCATTTTCCCCCTACTCAGCTGTGTTGGCCGGCATGGTGGCTAGCGAACAGCAAAGCTCTGCCATTACTCAGTTCTCCCTGCCAGGGTCTGATGCTTTTGGTTATAAGATTAGTAACTATGTTCTTGCTGCATACGTCCTTCAGCACCACTGAACTTCAGGGCCAGGATATATCAGTAGTCTCCTTTACGGAGCATATCATCTTCCTGCAAAAGATTAATAGTGGAGCGGAGCTTCATGAGGAAAGCAGCTTCAGCAGGAACAGCTGGAGCAAATTAATTGCTGAAAAGGGTGGTCATGCCCTCCCCTGGCCTGCTCCTAGCTGTGCAGTGCCAGCCCGTCTCATGCTGGTCTGGTGCCTATCTGACTCTTTAACAAGCCAATTCAGACTGCTAACTGAGATGAAAATTACTCACTTTTTTTCTAAATAGGTTTTCTGCCCCTCACTGGACTAAAATTGCTCAGCAAAGGATGAGTTGGTGGTTAAGAACTAGCACAAGTCGGGAGTGTTTGTCCGGGAAAGGGCAGAACAGGCCTGCCTTGTTTCAGCTACGCTAGGTTAGACTGTTAACCCATCTCATCGGTTTGCACTGTGATTAGAGGAAAACTGGTCTTCTTTTCAAAATCCTTGGGATAAAAGCTGTGGTGAAAAATCTGATTGGTATAAATTCACTGATGTGCATATTAATTTAGGTGTTAATATCTGTTGCTTTCTAATTGTTGCTGTTATTTTTTTTGCTGGTAGAACAGAGTTATCACCCTCCATGTACAGCTTTTGTCTGGAGATGCCTTGTACATGAGGGCCATACCATGTGATGGTACCTCCACAGGCTATCTGAAATTACAAAGTTTGAGAAGTGTTTAATCTGGGCTTACCCCTGCCCAACAGAATTTGACCAGTATGTAACAGAGTGGAAGCTCCTAGAAAGTGCTTTAAATACAAAGATGCAATCCTGCAACCTGGTAGGTCCTTGTGTTTACAAGGAACTTCTGGATGCACCAGTCTGAAGGCAGGGACTGCAATTTGGGATTACAAACAGCAGTGACAAAACTGTTGCTTTTATCACTTTGGGCTATGCCTCTGAGGTTCTTTTAGGATTCAGTCTTGAGCCTAAGGAGGGAAAGAGAAAAAATCAAGGCAGGTTGGAGGAACCAGTATTGAAATTGCAATGAAACCCAAAAAAACAAACCCCATCACCTTACAGAGCCCCTAAGGATTGATAGCTGCCTTTCATCATTGTCCTGTGACAGAAAGAGTTCAAACAAAAGCTGTTGAAAAACATCAACAAGAATTGAAAATCCTCTCTTAGGGCTGGAAAACATATTTACATAGAAAAGGCATTTCAAAAAACCTTGTGACCATGGGATGACTTAAAATCCCCCACCACAAATGCCAGGTATTAGGGACTTTCCTAACATTTCTAGATACCATTCATATGCAAAACTTTAAAAAAACTTTCTCTCTCTGTTTCATTAAAGGAAAAATGTCTGACCCAAGAGATGAAGTACAAAAAATTTTTTTTTCTTCTCAACTCATAAAGCCGTAGTAATAAGCTGTATCTGTAGTGACTCCCCGAGCTGTGCCTGTCTGGTGCTCGTCTGATGCCATCTGATCCAGTTTGCTGTTCCAGCAGAAAGTGAGCAGGAGGCAGTGAATCATCACCTGCCTTTGTGCAACACCAGAGCTCAGGACTGTTGCCCCTCTAAAAGGAAAGCCGGAACAACGCTTTGCAAATGCTGTCACCCTGCAATACAACTGTTTGTGACCAAAGGACAGGAATGAGCATTGCCTTTCTGATATACAAACTGCAAACACGTTTTGAGCTCTGGACAGCTGGCACCAAGCTGAGCTGTGTGCCCTAACCAGAATGGAGATTCTCTTCCCAGTCTTTAGCTCTCTGTCCCAGAACTCCTATACTTGTACAATATATACTGTATCAATAGCCTCTTTTGCACTAATACTAGCTAAGGGTTGTAACTCATTAAACGTTGTCTTAAAAGTAACAGTAATAAAACTCATGTGTTTAACTCACTGTGAAAATAATAGTAAAACCAGAATTTTTTCTCCCCTCATTTGATGCTTCTCAAAGATAATTACACTTCAAAATGTTCCAGTCAGTATTCCCTTGTTATCAATTTACTGCAAACTCTTGCTGGTCTGTACTTCAATTTTGTCCTTGGTTCAGGGCAGAACTTGCTTAAGCTGAACTTGGCTTCTAAATGACAAACAGAAGATGATTTGCCAATATTGAAAAAGTTGTAGAAGGTGGAAAATAAGAAAATTTAACCAAAAAAAGCTTGAGATACGAGAATCCTAGCCTAAAGTGTGACATAAGCCTTGACAGCCAGCAAAGGAGGGAGAACATGGATTCCACAGTTATGCAAGTTTGTATTAAGCTGTAATACATATATATTTACAGAGAAAAGTTACAGTCATCTTTTCCTAAATACCAACAAAGAAGAGAAATTGGGAATTCTTTCATCATGCTTTTCATCTGAAGTTTCAAATGGAAATGTTATTCTTATCTGCTAATTTTACTGTAGTTCTGTTGTTCTTAGAAATCTTCTTTCTCCTTTCTTCCATTTCCTAATCAGTGAGGTCTTTCATATCATGATTTACAACAAAATGATATTATTTGGACTTGCTTCTTCTCAATAACTATCAGCATCATGATGATAAATTTAAACGGGGGAAAAAAAAATTCATTCTGAAGAGGTAAGGACTTCCCTGACCGCCGATGACATTTACTAGGGAGACAAGCCTGCTGCCACACCCCAGAACGCATTGGCCCTACTTCGGAGGCCTCTGTTGTAATCCTGTTTTACCAGATAATGACGAAAACCAAAAGGGCATTAATGCAAAAAACAACTCATACGTTATAGTGTGCAGGGTTTAGATGCTGTTAGTTAAATTTTAAAAGAGCTTGAACTATTCAGGATAGTTTTAGAAAAATGAAACAGTGCCTGGGGAAATTCAAGACTGATGTGTAAGTCATAAGATAATGGAGAAATTTTAAAATACATATTACAAACCTTTAGAAGATACGGATTTTTTTAAAAAGATACCTACCAACTGGCAGTTTTAGTATCTGATATTTACTGCTTTCCCTGAGAAGACCTAAGAAATCTAGACCAGAGAGATTCTCCCTCCCTCCCTCTCTCTCTTTCTCCCTCTTTTTTTTTGTTTTTAATGCTCAAAAATTTAACAGATTTTCCTGTGGGCATCTCCATCACAAAGTGGCTCACTCCCAGTCACAGTAATATTGGCCAGCTTTCTTTTCATGTGTCAAAGGCCTCTCTATACCAAGCACATCCATAGATGAATGCTTCTGTATGCACTGCTTGAGCACCTTGATTCTATCTTCAGTGATTAAAGTAGGGGATTAGGTATTAAGACTGTTGTTTTCTGCTTCTAACGTACAAGGATATGCTGTACAACCTTTAGAAAGTCAGAGTTTTACCTGATTATCTCCTCTGGTTTTCAAGGTGACCTGAAAAGGACCTCTTTGAGTAGGTTTTAGTACTTTAAAATTTGGTTGTTTTTCCCTGCTTTTCCTTCTTCTTTTTTTCATTTTATTTTAAGGTATCAAAAATACTAGCTCTGGTTTTCCTTGGTTCTACTAGAAAAACCCTACTTTACGGTTTTAAAGTGTATAAAACAAGATCTTAATTGGAGGCATGAAACTATTAACTAATATGATTGTTGATGTATTTGTTGAAATTAAAAGAATATTTAAAATAAGCTGATGGAAGGGAGGTAGGACACAGAGAGATAGGAAACAGGGTTACAAAGTCAAGTGAAAATACATTTCCTTCCTCATTGCTCACTTGTGATATCCTTATTTTACTAAGTCTGGTTCTGAACATTTTTCTAGATAAGCAGATATGTGATGTTTCATGTAATACAAAACAAGGAGAAAAAAATCTCTTTCGTTTAATTTTTTTAAGAAAAAAACTTTTTATGTTTGTGTAACAAAAAAACGTGTGCATGGGAAGGCATAACCACACACACTTATTTCTCTTTTTCACTTCACCTTCAAATGTGACAAACAGCATTTTGCCTTGATTTATTTTCTACCTCTATTTATGTATCCAGACAGAAAATATAATGAAGACAATACTGGAACACCTTTCTCTCAGATGCATCACAAGGACTGATTCTTTCTTTGTAAAGTGCTTGCGAGTTTTTAAAAGTTTGTATTTAAACAGGCAGTATTCTTACTAAAAGTCTTATTCTAATAAAAGCGTAGCTCTATTTTATCTAGGTCTTTAAGAGGAAGTACCTGTGACACTATCTATTTACAGTGTTCTTCTTAGACTTTTATTTTTAGATTTCCCCTCCCCCCTCTCAAAATACATAAGAGAACTTTAAAGGCAACCTTATTCTTTTAGACAACTTGTATGATATTGAGAAGTCCTAAAACACAGGTATGCAATGCTGCATTTCTGCTTTTCTCACAAAGTATAATGCATAATTTTCAAAAACATCATAAAATTCTTTAGGGCGTACACAACCACATGCCGATAAGCAAAACTGTAAGAGCACAGTGAATAAAGCTGTGAAGATAGAGATCTTATTTTCCATCCCCCAGTTTGCCCCCAAACTCCACCAAGTACCTCCCAACAGACTCTAACAAGAGTCAAGGAATGGTTTATAGGAACAGTAGTTTTCTAAGCACGTAGGGTGAGATGTATCTACAGAAAATATATGGCTGTAGATCTCATCATCTGACAGTAGAACTGTGCTGCCACAAAGGATGAATAATGTAGTGATGCTTCTTATTTAAATGAGATTTATTTCAAAATAAATAAAAATGCTATGTCCCTTACCAAAGAGGGCAAAGAAAAAAGCATAGGTGAAAGAGGACTGATCTTCTTTCTCCACCTTACGGACACAAAGTCCAGAGCATTATTAACTAATCTCTCTGGCAGATATTTGTTCACAGCTGGGCCCTCTTAATACTCAAGAATGAGCAAAGACCACAAGAGGTTGTTTGCTTGGGTCTTTTTTACTTCTGTTTGCAAGCTAATTCACATCTGTTCTACAAAAACAAACAAAAACGTATATAAATTGTTAGGGTTGAATTCTTTAAATAATAATTGGGAACTCAATTTTAATTCTAATAAGTAACCTTCTTTCGGTCTTGTATTAGAATCTTTTTTTTAATCCTTATTAGCTAATGTTCAGTAGTTAATCTGAAATCACTAATAGCAGATCGGTTAGCTACTTTAGAATACGGTCCACTGTCACCAGTTTCCCCTTTGTATGCCAAAATTTTTAGTAAACAGTCTCAGTGGTTGATCTAGAAAACTTATTGGGGGCAAGATGGTAATATGAAAATTCAGTTTGAATTGTATTAGACAGCAGATCAGATTGGTTAGAAACACATTTCCTACGGTAATTTGTTGCTTTGTTGATGCGGCAGGTTACATGAATATATAAATATATACGTAAATAACGTTTTTAAATGGTTCTTCTGTTGTGTATTAAAACTGTTTCTCTATTTTGTTCCATTCTCACCCTGTTGTTTAACAGGAAACTGCAACTTAAACTTCAATGGCTGTGTTTCCATTCTTTGCAACTGTTTCTCAGTACAGTGCTTATTAGAAATATTTGTTAAGTACCACCTGGAGTATCCTCTTTCAGATCTAACAATATTTTGTCAATTTTCCTTGACGCACTGAAATAAATAATGTTAGGAAATATCCCTCATGCTTTTCATTTCTGGTACAGTGAGTTGCATCAACAGTCCTGAAACAAAATAAAAACCTTTATATGTTCATTTCAGTTCTATCTAGAGAAGCATAAAGATGTTCAGTTCTCATTACTGATGGAAACAGGCTGTGTAGTGTAACTGAGAAACTGAATCAGAACCAGGAACACACTGCTGTGCTACCTTGCTGAGTAACATCATGTAAAGCAAGATGCTATTTGTTTGTACTGCTTAGAAACAGGGGCGTATGGAAAGAAGTGCCATAATGTTAATATGTATCAATTAAGATGGCAGAAGATACTTTAAGATGCTATTCCAGATCATTCTGTAACCATAGTAGGGCTGTGCAGGAGGACGAGGTATAATCAAAGTACTAATTCCCAACTCCACAATACAAACATAGTCCTTCCAAAAGTCCATTTTGATATCATTGGTGGATGTGTATCAGCAAATCCTGTGATCCTCTTTTGTAAGAGCTTCCCCAGATGTGCATGGTGTGTATACAGATGTGCTTTTCAGGCAGAATGCCCATCGCCTGCCCTCTTCTCATCTGAGGCTCTCACAGGGGTGCAGAGTGGGTAAATTTCACCAATACCTGAGAACCTGCCATTAGTATTAACTGAATATCACGAATAGGCAGCAGTTACAGCAAAAAAATCCCCCAAAGTACACAGTGTACTAGTTAACTCAGGCTTCAATGGTACATGAGCAGAGTAGCTCTTCTTCCTGTTCCCGAAATCTGTCATTTCACTTTCATGAAGAAATATCCACAAGATCAATTTTCCCCTGAATATTGTAAACAATGATGTGACACATCATGTTGTTAATAATGAGAGGGGATTGCTTGAGAGTAGAGTATATATATAAGCTTCAGTTGTGAGTAGGACGATTTGGGGAATTTCTGCTTTTTCCTCATGTAATTGTCACATATCCAGTGTAATACACAGCACAGCCAGACTGTGGTTCTTGAGCGACAGGCAGCTCAAATATATAGCTCAAATTTGGCTCAGACAGCAGGGCTGCATCGCATGGGACTACATCTGAGCTGGCAGGTACCTGCCAAGTGCTCCCAATTTCCAGCTCTGGAGGGAAAAAGCAAGGACATGGGGACTTCTGAGACGAAAATCACTGGATTACTCTGAGACCTACATATAATCACATCCCAGCACCACCCCAAAAGCAGTGGGAGCAGTGGGATGCTGGGGAAACAGTGCCCCTCTCTGACTCCCGGTCTACTCGGAGCCTGCTGGTCCCTTGGCTCTCACAGGTGCACTGCAGCTGTCCCGCTGCTCTTAACTAAACAAAGATTTTGGCATGCGTGTCAGGAACATTGACAGTTTATTTCTTACATGAGTCTCTGTGTATTTCATCAGTCTTTTCTTGTGCAGCAAATCTACTCACATATTGCAGGGAAGCTTACATCAGGGACAGGCATACTGTCACTTAAAAAAAATCCTTTTAAAAACTAAGACGTAACTGTTCATGGGCTAAGGTCTTGTAGACCGTTGCATCCAAAATTTGGTTCCTAGAAGTGATAGGTAGCTCTTCTAGGCTTCATGCCTGCCTTTTACGTTTTGTTGTCATAGCAACAGCACAAACCCTGTACTTGTGAATAATCTGCTTTTCTTTTCTCTATCCAGTTTTTAAGCAGGAGAATGAACCATAGGCACAGCTTCCTCCCTCCTTCCCGCACTGCCTCCAAAGGCTTCCTCTCCTGCAGGACTGCTTGGCACCGCAGTGTGTGTGGGCGGGAGCTCTGCGGGAAGAGGGAAGGCGAATCTAACCTTACTAAGCAAAGGTGCCATAATAGCTTCCACTGAAGAGTGCAGCAACAAAAGGCCACTCTGCAGAAAATGACTGCTAGAAAAACAAATTTAATTCCCTGGCTAGAGAAATAAGAAAAATATAAGAAGTAAATATGAAGGATTTCAGCTTAAAACTCTGATCCAGATTTTAATATAATGTGTACCTTTATGCCAGATGAATGTCAGGAAGTGGTGTTTCAACAAAAGCAAGAAATGGATAGAGAAGCACATTATTGAGAGCTATATGTGTGACACAGAAACTAGCAGCAACCATAGCTGCTTAGCTAAGTTGCTTAGAGCTTTTCCAAGTACTTATAACTTAGTCAAATTTCACATTTACTGGTCAATGTCTGCTTTTCGCCTCAACATAATTTTGGAAATGTCAGTAGTCCAAGCAAAAGTGTCATGTTCCATAGGTATTTCTCTAATGTTAAAGGAACAGGGATGGTCCCTGTGGCCTAAAAGAAGAGTGCGAGTCAGAGCTGTCTTTTGGCTAACAGTTCTGCTCTTTGCACTTTACAACTCTTAAGACCAATCAAAGTTTTGTATTGCAAGTACGAGGCAGGCAAGCTGTCACTTCTTCCACTACTTCCATCATTATTTCCATGGAGTAGCTAAGGCATTTACATAAAGATATTTCAGGTGAAGCTCAGAATAGAACATATTCTCTGTTTGATAAGAAACCTGAGGCTCAATGATACCTTTCAGACTGAGTGTGCTTGGCTGTGGTACTATGAACTAGTAAACAAAATTCTCTCTAAATTCAGTAACAGTGCCAGGAATCTTGATGCCAACAATTTGTCTGCTGTCTAGAAAATAGCTGCACAGGCCATTTGTAAAGTGTGTATTACTTCTCCTGTTAAAGCAGTTCATCGTTAATGATCTAATTGTATTATTAATTAAACATTAGTCCCACCTTTTATCTTTTGTCAAGAACTACAGACTGTTTTTGTATGGCTTTTGAGTGTTCTGTACTTGTAACTATTATTGTTATTACCATAGCATTTAGGACCCTCTACCATAGTGCAAGGTACTATTCTGCATACTTAGAGATAAATGCTGGTTTCCAGCATTACCTTTCTTGACAAGTATTACTTAATATTGTAACATGATTTGGCTCACAATAATAAACAAACATCACATTCAGACCATGCATTGAGGTTGAAGAGCTTTGTGTGTGTGTTCATGTGTGTGCTCTACATGTCTGTATGTCTACGTGTGTGGTGTAGAGGGGAAGGAAGAGGAGTGAACTGTGAAATTTCAAAGAAGTGTTGCGCTAGAGAGCAAAGCAGAGATAAGGTGGGCTAATGGTAACTAACCTTCAGAGAAAATCAAACCAACGCTGTTCACAGAGTCACCAGAAGTGAAAAGATGTTTACAAACGTTGCTTCCTCTCCTGTTTAAGAGCCCAATCTTTTCCCCATCAAAGTCGGTGAAAAATCTCTTTAATTTTGAAGCTTACCCTTCCAATCTCCCTTTCTCTAGGTGGTATGTTGGGACAAAAAGGGCTAGGGAAGTATACTGTATACTTCAGTCATCTCTTCTGGTCTTGTTTCACAAAGCTGTCAGAAACTAGCTCAAATTACAGGAGTTTTGCATGTGCAAGTGTGTCCAGCTTTGGGCAATGGAGCTAGATGTCCAATGCCAAGCTTATTAGATATTCAGCAATAAAATACAATGAGTGATGCATTCAAAAATCAGGGCCCTAATACTCAAATGTAAATCTGAAAAGAAATGCCACAACTTCTCTAATTATATAATTTGCACACTCAATTTTAAGGACATTACAGCAGCAACAATGAGTACTGTGTGCCATGTACAGCTCATATTGCATTACTAATAACTGACAGATAATAATAAGGATAAGGATGTCAGTTCAACACAACTACTATAACATTTCCCCCGATAGAGTTACCTAACCAATAAAGGAATCAATTTTAACTGCTGAAGCTCAGAAGACTGCATGCACAGATCTAAAGAATGTGCAGCCTCTACTTTGGTTGAAGATGCAATTATCATCTGTGTTTTAAAAATTACAAGTTGGAACATAAAATTTTAAATGTAATATTTTAAACAAAAATCCAAAATGTGCGTTACAGATTTCTCTTAAAAAGACATACTTCAAGCTATTTGCTCTATCCAAAAAGAAAACAAAACAAAAAAAAACAAAAAAACCCACAGCACTGCAAGAGTCTGGTCCTGCTCCAACCTGTAGAAGTTATTTTAGAAATCAGAATGGACTGTGGGTTATAGTATTAAGGGTCATATAAGAAATCAGGAAAAGCTCTAATAGTGAAAGTGCTATTTGGTATCTGCTGGTTCGCATGTGTATTCTGAAACTGTACAAGTAGCTTTTAATCTAAAAATAGGTTATTTGCTGTCTTGATAGAATGGAGAAAGGTCAGCATTATTAGTAATGTGTTATATTTTTTTCTTAACTGGAAATATTTTACCACAAAGCTCAAGACTGAGGCTCTTTTTAATAAGCAGTATAAAGTATTTCTTTTCAGAAAGCCAGCAATCAAGTGAAATGATGGGTTAGGCAAATCCTTATGAAACTTCTACTGCTACTTTACCTAAAGAAGGAAAAGATCAACTCTGGTGCCAGCTCTACCACGGCTGTAACTAGTATATGGTAACTGTAGTCTAGCTGCACAGTTGTAAAGGAGACTCCTCTGCATTTTGGCTTGTTCTAGAAACTTAACTCAAACCCTTGCCAACTGAGAAAACACTTAATCAGAAATCATTTAAAACTCCCCTTCTCTCCCCTTCCTGGAATACGCCTCATTTGTTTTGTGCTCTTCAGAAGCACAACATAATATAATCTCCAAACATGCCAGACTTAAGGGACATGATTTTTATTCTGGCCATTTACATAATATATTGCCAATGTGAAAAGTCATGTGTGGCCCAAGGCCTGATTATTGTCTCAGTTGCCATGTTTCACAGACTACACATTTGGCTATACAGAGTTGCTACTCTAAATTTTGGTGAAATTTTTAAAATAAAATACAGATGGGAGGAGGAGAAGGAACACTGAGAGATTCAAATTACGTAGAGCCTGTATGTAAATATATACCAATCCCTCTGCATATGCACATTGTGACGATAATCATAAATGCACCAGCTCCTAAGCCAGTGGTACAGCAATGCAACTGCTCACTTCAGTGTCCTGAAACACTCTTTCTACATGCATGCTATTGCAAAGAGAATAACTGTACTAAGGTGACACAGCTCTTTCTCAACCCTAGTATGGTAATGCGTACTAAGACCGTGACAGAAATAATAGGATTAATCTTTCTGCTCAACTTGTAGTTAACTCCAAAAGCAGTTGACCACATTTGTTGTTTGAGTAGTATTGAAATTATGGATAATGCTGCTACACAGACAAGAAAAGAAATGAAAAGCAACCTTAGTTTCAAGTTACATGAGACGGCTTGCATAATACCGGAAGAAAGTGGTAGTGATGGAAATATTATCACATATTAAAGAGGTCACCATTAAGGACACAGAATAGAAAGATACACAGCTATAAAGAGAACAAAATAATTGACAATGTCATGTTAAGATTTTCCAGACCAAAACATATATATAAAATAAAAGTAATGTTTTGCAAGCAATATAACTGTCATTGAAGTACCTATGGAAAACACCATCAAAGAAGAGAAAACCCCCCAAACTTTCATTAAACTCAGATGTGTATCTGTTTTATGTAGAAGACATAGATGGCAGGAAGTAAATGACTGATGAAGTAGAACTCTGAAAATTCTTGCTTTAAATAAACAGTTATTAGAGAAACTTTCAGACAAACAAAATAAATATCACTTTGCAAAAGCCTAATGGAAAATCCTTTAAGTCACTCATAAAAAATAATTCCAGCTAAGCATAAAATAGCAAACATGCTATTGATTTCCAGTGGTTCCTTTTTCAGGCTGCTGTTCTATTAAGGCTTAAATATGCATTTTCATTTCTGCAATAATCACAATTAATCATAGTTAAATACCTGTAAGTGTCTGAAAAAACAGTAATTACATTTGTAATAAATATTAGCATCCATAAATACCAAATAATCTTATTTTTAATAACTGAGACCCAGACACACATTGAGCTAACAGGTCACAGCACTGTTATATCTGAGCAATATCCATTAAAAATGTGAAATATTGTTCCACAAATGTAACTGGCAGTGGAATTACTATCGGAATTATCTTGTTTAAGGTTTGGCCTTCCCATAGCGACTCAGAATCTATAGTGATGAGGATAGCTCTGAATTTTCAGAGGACTGAATTGCATTCAAAAGTGGTTGGACATTATGTTTAGGAACCCGTAAGTGTATACAATTTGTTATCTGAAGTAACAACCTACCTGAAGAAGCTTCCTGATTCTTTTCAGGTTGTGAATCAAGAGAAGATTCTTTTCTTGTGAAACTCGATCTAGCTGTTCATCCACTTGTATTAGCAAATTCTGTAAAAGGATTGTTGCCATTGCTTCATTGTTGGATGCAGCCTCCCTATAGAAGAATAAATGAATGTGAAACATGTACGTTAATAAACAAAAATGTCATAGTGTCAAACTATTTGCACAAAAAGTTCTAATCCATTCAGAAATTAAGGTATTAAACAGAGGCTTTAAAAATATAGTTACTTCTTGCATATACTTAGAGCTAGGTAAAGAACTGATTTTGTGATCCTTTGAATTATATTCCCCTAGATATGCAGCTTTATAGAGAAAATGAGGATGTTGTGAGCATAGGCCATGGAGTCACTCAGTGGGAAGACAACTGGGGTCTAGTCTCTGTTTCATTGAACATTTGAATATCTTTAGTCAGCTTTCCAGAGGAATTTAGGCTTATGCATACAGTCTGTCTCCCTCTTTGTCACACAAATACAATTTCTGGACCTGCTGCCCAACTGCAGACAAAGTTGACAGTGTGCTTGAAGTCTGAGAGATACAATGTTCTTACAAATTTCCTAGGAAACTGGCAGGTTGGTAGAGCAGAGAGATCCAAATTACTGCCTCCACTGAGGAAAAGGCAGTAATAACTTGCTCCAGGAGGCAACAGCCAGATGGCCAATCAGCACATATGTGTCTTCACACCAGGCACCAGATGAGCCTTTGCCCAGCCAAACTATTCGGGGATACAGGAAGACACTGAGAATACCGGTGAAGGGTAGGTAGGGGACAAAGGACACAAAGACATAGAAAAAACAGCTTGACTGTTTCTGCTGTGTAGGAAACAGCTTGTTACATGAAGGGCAATACCATTAGTGAGCAGAATAGAGGAAGACACCCTTTGGACTGCGTGGCGTCCTTGTCCTAAGGACACACTCTCTCTTTGCCCCCAAAATGGCAGATGCCTGTTTGAGACATCCCTTCTAAATCTAGCAGAGGAGATTTTAATAATCCAATAGTCCTATAAACACTTGGCTATAAATTGTTAGAAAAGATTATATTCCTTAGCAGGTTTTTGCAATAGCATTCTAACAATCTTGTGGATTTACCTTGAAAATTTGAGATGTCTCTTTCCGGTACTACTAATACAGACTTTTTTGGCATTTAGTTCTGAATTTTCTTAAGATAAATATCCAATGAATTCAATCCAAATTTGTTCATAAATTCACCTTCTAGACAATAGTTCCTGCAAATAGCTGGCTTGCTCCCCAAAATTATGCATCCAGTTTAAACTGCAGTTTTGGACAAGTGGAATAATTTTACGCTGCAAATATAAGCAAATAACATTTCCATTGAAAACTGACACATTACTTTTTCCATGAAATAACTGTAATTACACTAATTTGCTAAACCAATCTTAATGGATTTTGTTTAGGAATAAGTTCAAATGAAATCTCACCTCCAGACAAGCCTTAAGTTTAAAGTTGCAAGGGACAGAAAAAAGAGCTCTAAGAAAATCCGTCAATAGAATTTTTATTCATTGATTATATGCATAATTATATTAACCTTTAAATTTGTTGCTTTTCTTTAAAGTCATTATTTCAACACATGCACAAAAAATGCCCAATTGCATTCAGCTTTTTTCTTCAAAAGCACTGCCTTGTCTTTCATGTAGTATGCAGTAGTTGATTTATTAGGAATAGAAACCAGAAAGAAATGTCCTTATTTTGTTCTGTGTTTTAATATAAGCATGTCTATGACACATAAAATATGTACAATGGAAATTTTTATTAAATAAATTAGAGTAAGAACTTTGGAGCTTTATGAGTGCTTTACTGACATTCTGAATCCCTCTTTAATCCTTTATTTAAATGAAGGTTAAAACTAGTTCAACAACAGACTTAACCCATAAATAGCGGAATACTGTTCTTGGAATACAGATGCCTGAGCAGTTCACAACTGAGCACCCTAAAAATCTGCCAAATAAGGAAAAAATGGTTCATGACTCAAATCTTAAAAGAGGGAATAAATTTCATCCTACCAATCTTGGCTTTCTATCCATTGTGCTAGTAGATGCCGGATTTCCATGGGGAAGTTATCATCATAGAACTGGTCTACCTGCTCCAAAAACTTTATTTCCAGTTGTTGAACTTGACTCCATTGCGACATACTGCAAAAGAAATGGTTAAACATGTTTACTGTTGAAAGTTGGATATCTGATATTGAATTAATAATCCAGTGTATAAACCTCTTATTTTCATGATAGCTCTTTTTATAACACACTTCAATATTCCTGTTTATTCTCTTTTCTCTTTCCCAATTTCCATTTTCATTTCCAATTTCCAAATTCATTTCCATTTCCAAATTTTATTTCTCTTTTCAGCCCTTACTTGGGTTGAAATTGAAGTTAGCCAGTTAAAGAGAGAGAAAAGAGAGCAAGGCCATTAAAAGAAATTCTAGATTTTACACCTAACTGGACACCTCTGCCATTTTTCCTCCTTAATGCAAATGTTTTGGGGTACTGTATGATGCTTATGAAGTAGGCAGATGAGTAATCATTCATTTACACAGCATCTCTTTGAAGAGAAGTAGTTTAGAATTGTACATCTCAAACGCAAGTCAAATAATTCTTATGAAATAGGAGTAGAAAGCAAAGAATTTGCTCTTATTGGTGAATTCATGCCACTCAAATTTCTCCTAATGCCACTGAATGTTGTATGTTTTTGTGCTGTTCCTAGACCCCCACATCTTCTCTATTTGGAGAGTACTGCTTGTTTTGCAAGGTAAATTATTGATCTGGTGCATTTTTTCTATTTTAAATTAGTATGGAATTCTGGGATTTGATGTTAAAAAAAGAAAAACCCATGGAAGGGGGAAGCCATCTGAAAAATAAAAGAAAAACAGGAGTAGGATCACCCAAAAATAGGCTCTGAAATTCTTAACTGGAATAACTATCCTAATTAATTTTTGACTGTTTAGTGAGATACTGGAGTTAGAAACTCAGTTGTTCCATATTTTAGGTGGGGTGAATTGTCTTTGAATATCTGTTTCTCTCCATAGCCTAAAGAGGCTGTTTTGGGTGAGCAGGCTCTCAAAGTAGGCTCCAGCCTAAGTGACTTTATCTCCACTTGGGAAAACACTACTTTTCTGGTATCTGCACTCTAGGTTTGCACCGCATCACCATTAATTCCACTTGTTAAAACACAATTTTCATTGCAATTTTTTAGTGCAGGAAAGATTAGCCAAAAGCAGCATCAGAAGAACTCAAATGTGTGTGTACAGTAGAAAAGTAGTAACTGATTTGTTGCTTTAGCCCATTTAGTGGATGAGTGGAACAGAGGGATGCCGTGGGGCCTGCCCTGGCACCCCAGGCCCTGAGTGTGCCCTGCCTGCACCCTGATCCTGTGCCAGAGGGAGAGGGGCTGCACCTCACTCCCCCTTCCCAGAGGAAAGCTGGGTATGCTGGAGGAGCGGAAACTGTGATGCACTTTAAGACGGAGCACAAAAGGGCTGGGCAGAGGACTCAGGGTTGCATCACCTGCAGAATGCCCAAGCCTCGATGGGCAGCCAAAAATGCCTGGCTGTAACTCATCCAGTTTACTTTTGTTTAAATTATGTTATTATGCTGTGGAAATCCTTAGTACACTGCTGCACATTGCTATTTTGTATGCCTCAAAATAACAAAAGGAAAATGATACAAAACCCATTATAAACAAGGTCATCATCTCTTTTATTATGATACTATGTTTGTTCATGTTAACAAACTGCATAAAATCCAGAGTCATGGATTAAAGGTTGCAATAGGTCAACATTACATCTGTTTGAATGGTTTTGATGGAAAATTTTCCTGCAAAAAAGATGAGATTTCATCAAAGTTGACATTTTTATAAAAAGTTGACCTTTTTATAAACAACTTTTCTATTTCCAATTCTGAATCATAGTTTCAGAATGTCAACATTTGGAAGTACAGAATAAATCACATTTTTAATACTGTGTTCTTTCATTTTGCTTTTTCTTGAGTCAGAATAAAAAAGTTAAAAGATGAAGCATCTCAGGGTGTAATGGAGTCCTGAGTACTTACTGGGCCAAAGCAGAAGTGACCAGTGTTAGTGTCTCCTTCGTTACAAAAGCTGGATGGGATGACTGTGTGTGTGTTATGAAAGAAACTAGATAAAGTCAGCGGGAATGTGCCCAACGGCATTTCCCTCCTTCCTATTACTTCTATTAAGTAGAGGGGAAAATATTGCTGATCGTTTACTTTGTTTCTTTAAGCTGTTTAGAAAAAATAATATATAGATACATTTTACTCTTTTTTGCTTCACTGATAATTACGTACCATCATAGACTTTATTTCTTGAGAAATAGAATCATGGTGCATTAGTAACTTTTTCATTAAAAAAATAAGATTCATAAGTATATTCATTTTCAGTGGGAGTTCTGTTTGCAATTTTTGGAAAATCCTAGTGTTTATTACATCCTGACAAAACTTGGTAAGAAACCTTAATCTTTGTATCTAAAAAGAGCAAGATCTTGTTCAGGCTGCAGCCTGTGGAGGCCTCTGAGTAACGCATGGGGATGCGAACATGCATGAGCACTCGCAAGAGAAGGAAACGATCTGCAGATGGGATTTTTGTAACATATTCAATACAGCACATCCTGGCATACATTTTCCTTTTCCTAGGAGCCGACACCGAAGGTTAAAAAGTACATGTAGTTTATCTCGCGTCTGGCAGAAATTTATGACGTTAAAAAAAAAAGGGGTATTAGCTTTCAGTGAAGGCAGTGCTGACAGCGCAGCTGTCACGCTTCACTTTTTGGTTACACCCGTGAGCTCGTAGCCGGGGTCTCGGTGTCGGAGGCCCGGCGGGGGCCGCCACGCCGCCGCCGGCTGCCCTCGGTCCGGCGCTCCCCCGCCACCGATCCCCGGGGAGCGAGGCCGAGGCCGGGGCCGGGTCCCCCCCGCTCCGCTCCGGCCCGCTCCCGCCGCGCCGCCCCGACTTGCCTGTGCGCGCGGGTCCGGGGCGAGCCCCTGCAGGCAGGCAGGCAGGCAGGCAGGCAGGCGGGCAGGCGGGCGGGCGGGCGGCGTCCTGAGGCGGCGGCTCGCTCCTGCCTGCCGCCGCCGCGCGCTTTATGCTGCGCCGCCGGCGCTGCCGCTGCCGCCGCTGGTGGCTTTCCTGTGCGTCAAAGGCCGCGCCGCGCCTTCCTGCCGCCTCGCCCCCGGCCCCGCCGCCCCTCGCCGCGCCCCGGCCCTCCCCCGCCGCGGCGGGGCGCGCCCGGCCCCGCCGGTGCCGGTGGCCCTTGGCCGCTGACCGTTGGCCGCTGACCGTTGGCCGCTGGCCGGGCGCGCGCCGCGGAGGGGCGCCGCGAGCCACCGCTCCCGCCGCCCGCCGCCTTGCGGAGCCGCTCGCCGGTAACGGCTGCGTGCTGTCAGCCCGGCTTAGGCGGCACAAAGCACCCGGGAGGGAGGCGAGGGAAACGCGCGGCGCTGGCAGTTCCTTGGGAACGGCTGAGAGGAAGGAGCGGGCTGCTTCGCCTCGGAAGAGCCCCGGGTCCCGGCCGCCAGCCCGGCGCGGGGCGCGGGAGGCAGCGGCCCTGCGGCGCGCGAACCTCGCCCTCGGGCTGGGCGCCTAGCGCCGGTCAGGAGGCCCAGGGCAGCCCTTGGGACGGTGCCGGCGCGGAGGTGCCACGCTCGGGGCCGCGCGGCGGGCGCTACCAGCCAGCCTCATGTCAAATCGCAGCCACGATGCGCGGGCTTCTCTCCGAGATAGAGGCTCCATCGCTGCCCCAAAGAATTGATGCTCGGAGGTCCTCTCTATGCGTAAATATTATTATGGCAAGGATCACGGCAACAGATACATGCTTCAAGTATTTTTTTCTTAAATAAATACAGTATTGGAAAGAGGATTTCTGTCATAGCAGATGCAATGCCGCTAAAATCAAAGCAAATGGAAAATGCTAAAATACGAGCATTTCAGATCCCTGCGCCACGCAGACCATGAACAGCAGGTCTGATGTGGTATGAAGCAGCTGCAGTCTGCCCTAAGGAGGATCCTGATCCTTTTGAGCAACTATTATTTATATTTTGTATTACCAGAAACTCCAGCCCGGGGCGAGCCTCCCCTGTGCTGGACTGTACAAACAGCGAAGGAAAGGCAGGCTCACAGAGAGCGCCCGCGAGAAGTTCGCTAGCCCCGTGAAGGTATTACGCATGCTGCGTGCTGGGAAAGCCTTACACAAGTGAAACCTCCTTCAAGTGAAAAAGCCAGATGCTGGAGAGGTACTTATAGGAAGGTGCGTGTCACTACTGATGTGTAGTAACATTTTCCAGATAGAGCAGAGGCTGCTCTTTTTTTATATTGTATTATATATTTATATTTACAGTGATGTTAGAATCATTGATATAGGAAGTATGTTTTAGAGGACTGTACCAGAAGTGTTGGCAGTTGAGCCGCAGCTGAGTATTTGCTAGGTAGACATTATATCCACTGTAAAACGTGCTTGAAATGAGTAGTGGTATTTTTGTTAATAGCATTTAATTTTTCAGGTGCATTTGTATTTGTGAGCCAAGATCATAACAGAACTCTTCAAAATTCTGATTTATAGAATTGTGTGGTCCAGTGCATATTTCAGTAGTCTCTGTATTTATTTCTGTTACTCTTTTCCATTGTATTATTGTATATTTGTTCATTGCATTTCTCAAGTGACATTAGAATTTAATGTAGCAGAGGCTTTTCTCCAGACCTTTTTTTTTTGCTAATTGACCAGTGTGTTAGCTTTACAGCCCAGAAAAAAATGCTATGCATATAAGGCCAGAAGAATGCTTCTGTTTCCGTTGATGTCCAGCTATATATCTAGTCCCAAATTCCATTTTGACTTCTGCAAGCGGCAACAGTGGTAGGTCATTGGGTCTGATTTAACTCAGTTGTCATTGGATCAGAGGAGGTGACACTGAAGCAGAATAGCAGTGTTTTCACTTCCTTTTTTCAGGATCTGGGTACTAGTTTGAATACCAATGTGTCAGAGCTACTCTTCATCTGAAGAATTCAGTCCTGAAATACAGCAGAGTTTGGCAAGTCTCCACCCAGACCTGTCATATGTCCTTTAGACTTCAGCAGACACAGAGAGTGATACAACCACACTCTGCCTATGCTTCCCTTCTGTGCTGGTGGGTATCCCTGTATTTCATTCAGAATACATACGTTCACATATATTTTATATCTTTCTTTCCGTGAGACTGCATGCTGTCATTTTGTATACACGATATATGACCTTAGGGACCAACAGGAGTTTGTCAGATTTTGTTGTCTACCATTTGGCAAATCTTAGTAGTCTTCTAATGTAGCTGAATTTCACATAGTTTACTGTGTACCAGTAAGTTTCTGTAGGCACCACTTTGGGACTTTGACTTAGTAATTTGGGGACAGTCCAGGAAATAACATTTATTAGTAATTTGCTTTTGTGCTGTCAGTAGGGGGAACTCTTGCACTGTACTTTTTCTTTAGCCTTTGCGTAAATATTGATAATTATTTATTTTTCTTGTAGATTAAGTACCCATCTCATTCTCTAAGCATCCTTACATAACTGATGTCCACAATGATAAGAAAATAGATAGTTCATACCATCCCAGTAAAGTAATAGGGATCCAATCCCCCCACTTTCTGCTTGCTATCTCTCCTCCAACCTAGAAAGGAATTTATATAGTGGAATGGTTGCTGTTAAGATGATAATATGCTTCCTATCATCCTCTACCAGTCTCTATTCAAGTTTGTTTCAAGAGTCCATGAGAAAAAATTAAGTATCATTTCCAAAGCCTAGGGTAATTAGAGGCCATTCCTTGTCCTAGGTTCAGAGAGATGAGTTTCTGGGAAGACAGTTCCTATTCCCCACATCCTTCCCCCCTCCTCTTCCCTGTTCTGGTGCACACTGCAGTGAGGACACATGGATTGCCAGGGCCAGGAGCAGCTGTTAAAGCAGCTGTGCAGGGAAGGCAGGGTGCTGGGAATGGGACGTGGCTGCAGAGGCAGGCAGCGCTGGGAGGTGATTCACGCAGTGAGGGGTGCCAGGCTCACAAGGAAGTGGGTGCAGTCAGCTGGGACGTGACGGTGAGGCCAGGGAACCCGCAGGCTTTACAGAAGCTCTTTGGAGAGGGTGGAAGGGCAGTGTACTTTATTCGGGGGAGGGGAATAAAGAGACACTTGCAGGCCAAGGGCACCAGAGCTGGTTGATCAAAGGGAGTGAGGTATGGCTGAGAGTGGAAGGGTCCCAGCTGCCTGGGGTGCACATGGGAAGGCAAGGCAGTCTGAGCAATGAGGGGGAAGAGGGGCTGTGTGGGGGCACAGGTGAAGGAGATAAAAGTGGGGAAGAGCACAGCAGGCTGCCAGGGTAATAAGGGCTAAGAGGTGGCTTCCTGAGGCAGAGGAACTGAGGGCTGCAAGGGGGGGGGGGGGTGGGAATTCAGATAAATGCTGAAGCAGATGTTGGGAGAAGGTTAGACGATATTAGGAACAGGTTGTCGCAGGTAAAGGGGAAGAGAAGCTGGAGTTATGGAGGTAGTCAGAGCTGGGGACAAGGTAGCTTCAGTGCTTCAGCAGAAAGAGCTGAGGTAACATTTGAGAGGAGAGGGAAGATAAGTGAGAAAGAATCAGCCTAAGCTTGTTGAAAAGTAGCTGTGCTGGAGGAGGGAGGGCTAAGTGGGAGACTATACACTTGGAAGAAGGGTCAGTGGGATATGTTGGCACTCTGTGAAGGATGTGATGATGCTTGGAGCTGTAATGGAAACTGCTGTGAGACTGAAATATGAAGAAAAAGATGGGCTTGGTCAGCTCAAGAAAACTTGGGAGAAGAGCTAAGTGGATAGGGTCATGGTAGAGTTGGCACAAGCTGTGCAGTGATTAGTGCTGAGGTAACCCATGAGAAGGGTGTGAAGGAGGCAGCTGCTCCAGGGCTGTGTGGGCAGAAAGGAGAAGCTCCAGGGCAAGGAGTTCAGCAGGCATGCTGGCAAGGCAGGACAGGCTGAAATGATGTCTGCAGAGTGGGGCGCAGTGAAACAAAGAGCTGCAGGTGACCTAGGGCAGCCCCTAAGTGGGGAGAAGGAATTTCTTAAGCTACACTGCGTCACAGTGGTAGAGCAGTAGAGAAAGCTGCAGCTCTGGGGATGATGCTCTAGCTGAGGTAGGTCTGTTAATGGAAAGGCAAGTGCGGAGGTGGGGACTCTGGTGCTTGGGTGGGCACAGGCTAGAGAAGGTTCAAGGCAGGAAGTGGTGGGTGGGGAGGGAGGAGGTATATGCCTTGGGGAGAAGTTCAGAAGGAGACTGGTGGTTTCACCAGGGGCTTCATGCAGCATGTGGGCAGGGCACTATCTGAGTAAGGGAAGTGACCGGGCAGGAAATTGCCATGAGATGGAAAGTGATGGAGTAGCTCTGGAAGGGGAAAGGTTGTCTGGGTTGGCATGAACAGTATATGCTTGCAGGAGGAGGGATGGCCTGGCCAGGCCAGGAAGCAAAAATGTTGAGGTAAAACCTGGGCGGAAGCAGGGGGAGTAAAGAGGATGCAGGACTGAAAATGCTCCCAGCTCAGGTTCTGGATCTAGGGTGGGTGGAAAGAGACAAGAAAACGCTGAGGAGAGAAACTCATGCATGAGGAAAAAGTCAAGCTGAGGGCTAACGAAGGGCCCAGAATAGACAAATGTTCTGCATTATCCAAGATGCACAGTGGTGCATCCAGACTCCATGCTTTTCTGGGAAAAAACCTGCCATATTCTTGGACTGGGCATAAGAGTTGTCCTCCTTTCAGGTGGCTGTTTTTGAAAGCTGTCACAAACTGTTTGTTTGTTTGTTTTCCCCCCATCTTGTATTATCCAGAATAGGGCTCTTCCAGTACTTACAGAGGAAGAGCTGGGAACAAAATACTCTTAGAGGGAGCAAATTCTCTGCTTTTAGATTTTGGCCGTGTCCTTTGTTCTTCCCTTTTGCATTATGCCTATGCTACCTTAGCTAGGTAGACAAGTGACCACCTTGTGAAAGTCCCATCTGTCATGCCTGTGCCTTGTCATTTTCAGGATCATATTGCTGCTTCTTGCTCCTTCCTCCACTTCCTTGGTACTCTTGCAGTTATCCCTGTGTCTCCCCTTTTTTGCTGGAGCATAAGCAGTGAACAATAACCTGTGGTAAACTCATAGGTTTACCTTCAATAGATTTTTGTTGAAGTTAAATTTGTCAGTCAACTTAATATTTTCATTCCAGCAAATGGTAATTAACTGCTTTTTTTCTTTTTTTGTAAGTCAAATTTAACTTTTACTGTGTAATGTTTTGTTCCACTGTATCCCTGCCTCAGCACCAGTAAAAACAGGAGGATAAGCAGCAAGTGTCTAAATTGTGAGCTATTTAAATAGAAGAAAAAGTCTCGGGTGATGAAGAAGGAATTCTGGATGCAGTAATCTTTTAATCAAAAGTTCATAAATCTGTTTCTAGGAATACTGAGCCCATTTATTGCTTTGATCAGCTGACCAGTCTGTAATCAAGGTTATAGTGTCTAATATTTGGCCTGTAGTCATCATACTCCTTGACTACCCTTTAATTCGAGTATGTGCCATTTATCTCTTGCATACAAGAAACGCTAGCTTGTACAAGACATAATGCATGTAGAGGATGTGTCTGAACTGTTCATAGTTTTCCTTCTTATATTCAAAACGTGGACTTCTGTTCTCAGTGAGACTAGTAAACCCTGTAATCATGAGAAATTGTCTTACTGGCGGTGTAATTCCTCCCAGTCAGCATAGCATAAGTCAGAGCTACTGTGTGCAGGTGGCGTTCCTTACTGTCCTGTATTTGGAGAAAAGGGACCAATAATGCTGTCCTGAAGTTACATAGGTTTATGAATGCCAGAAAGATCTCTTAGCTCTGTGTTTGTGTGTGGCTAACAATGACTGTTATGCATAAAAAAGATTTTTGTTTGGTTGGTTTTTCTAAATTGCTGCAAAACTTACTGTTTCCTCTTCCCACTGATAAAAGAACTGTATGTGCAGATGTACGAATTTGATGAAGTAAGGCTACATATCTCACCATTCATGATGATATTGGCTAGAAAAAGTAATTAACTTGCCATGTGGAGAATAATGAGAAATTAGGAACTATGAAAAATGAAGTTGTCTCCCACTGAGTTTGGCTCAGGTCCCTGCTTTCATGGCAGTATGGCCTCTTGCTGTTGCAGTCAGCACGGGAATGCTGTACTGTGGATGTGTGCCATTCCTTTGCTTTTTTGGCATGTGTGGATAGAGGGACCACCCCCATGATTTGGAAGCGGGTCAGAACGAGTGCCCCGTAAGTAGAGGATTAACTTTTCTGACTCTTCTGACTGTGACTGTGGCTTGTGGCCAAGTCAGCAGTGCTCAGGATCCCAGCCCGTGAGAGACTGCAGCTTGCCGTGCCCGGACCTTTACAGTCAGAGGGAGGGTTGCTGCCCAGCCATGCCACCAGAGAGGGGATGTTCTGCCCCCGCACAGTGAGCAGCCAGAGAGGGTCGTCTGGCTGGTGGGGCAAAGGCATTGGGAGCTCTTCCTCCATCGTCTCTGAGCAACGGGGATGTGTTAGTTTGCAGGCCTTATTTCTCTTTTTACCTCATGATCTTGTATTTGTAATTTCATACTGGATGGCTTAATGTATATGTCAATGTGTATCTCTGGGAAGACCCAGAGATATTGGCTCTCAAGAAAGATTTGGATATTCTGGTGAGGTTTTTCTGGGAAGGAGGTACTCCTCTGAAGGGAAAGAAGCCAGCACATATCTCCCTTAGATGTTAAAGCCTATGCCACTTGGGATTCTACAGTAACCAAGCTAACTTACACGTTGACAAAATAAAGGCTGGGAAAAGTTACCTGAAAGGCCTCAAATCCCACCTGAATGCCAGTCTGTCATTGCTTACAGAAAGGGCGCCTGCGAAGAAAGGGAGGATGCATGGAAAGAAGTGGTGGCACAAAAAGTAGGTAAGAAGAGCAAGGCTGAGGAAAGGGACTCTTGGGGCCTTGTATTATTTTGTAGTGGAAATTAAACTTCCTTTTGATAGTGCATATATGGAATATCATTGTAAATCTACTTTGCCTTACATCCCTCCTCCAGTAAGTAGTTTTTCAGCAATTTTCAACATGCATTGCATGTTGATTGCTTTAACCCTTCCTCTTCCTAAATGATATCATGCAAACTTAACTTTTACTTTTCTTGAATTACTTTAGAGTCAGGTTTCCTTTTTTTGGTTTTAGTTATGTAGATTATTAGGAATTCTAGTAGTGCTGTTTTAATAGGCTTTTCTATTTAGTGGACTCTGTGGACGCTCAGGAAGTTTTATTTATTTATTTATTTTATACAACAGCTTCCCTAGTAATTGCTAACGATCACTCTTGTTAGCACAGAAGTCGAGGACTTTGAGATTACTGTTTTCCAAGGTAGAGTGTGAAAAAGGAATACAAAGTTAATGTGATTTGGAGAATATTGTAATTTTTTGTGTATGTTCCTGTTAGGTGTAACCTGGAGGGTGATATGGGGAGTGTCTTGGTGATGCAGCTTGGTTAGTGTGAAAGTTAATGTTGACTGGACAAGAGAAAAGAGAACTTCTCATAATAAGCTCAACTGGGACACATACTGTTGATAGTTACTTAAGTACTTACTGCCTTCCTTACCTGGGATCAGGATGACTACACATAATGAAAATATATTCCTAAGTACACTCAGAAATTACTGTTTTGCAGTCCATTAGGATCATACAGGAGTCCTTCAGTTTTATTAAGCTTGCTAGTGTATGCTAAATGCAGAAAACAGTTTGATGCTGAACAATGACCTCCAAATAGAAAGATCAATAACTTTAGAATTAGTAATGAATTGTACTGTGAGAAGATAACTTGGTTAATTTAACAGTGTTTTCACAAAGGGAGCAATTAAATGAATGTTTGATTATCTCTGCTTGATAATATTTGAAATATTCTATATTAAAGTTATGGGTTTTAACTCTGATGGTACTGAAAGAGCCTCTTGATTTACATTGCTCTCTGAAACATCTTATTTATGTTATTTATTTAACAAAATACATGCCTTCAGAAATAATCTCATTTTTTTCCTTGGCTAAACAACATGAAATCAACAAATTTGTGAAGTAGTTGTACAGTTAAGTTTAACTTTATTGTATAGCACAAGGAGGGTGGCAATCCCATGTTTATTGTGTGATCATTGTTTTCCTTCTAGAGTTTCTATAATGCATGAAAGTAGAATTTGCTTTGTTCTTTCCATTCCTCTTAGGCCTCCTGTAACAAATTCCAGCTGGCTAGGATTCTATTTTTCTTCTATAAACCTGCTTTTTCCTGGAACTCAACCCCTCAACACACTATAGGTAAGGGCCCTTGTTATGGGAAGGTTAGTTGCGAACTGGCATGTCCCTTATTTGGTACAAAATCCCATGGGGGGGGGGGAAGGAGGGTTGTTATGCATCAGTATAATGATCCTGTATATATTTTGAAAATCAGTATTGTTTCTGAATTTTCCATGCAATTTTTTCCAGTATGTTTCAAAACTTTCAGTATGAATCAATTTTCAGTATGATTGGTTCATATCGGAAATGAAAACAAGCTTGTTTTCAGTAGGAAACCATTGGAAGGTCTGCTGGTGCAAGACAAGATGAAGAAAGAAATAAGACTCTCTATGAAGAGCATTTTATGTGAAGCAGTGATTGCGTCTAGTGTACACAGAACAGGAATTCCACTGTAGCCCTCTTCCCAGTAAGAGCCGAGGGCTCGCTGTGTTGGGCTTTTGTTCCTGGTCTCTGGGCTGCTGAAGTGGCCCAGCTTCAGCTGGGGGAGAAAGTGCTCCTCATCTGCCCTCTGTAATACTCTGCAGCAGCCTATAGTTTCAGGATTAGGGGAGTCCTCTGAGAGAGAAGAGAGAGAATTCCTGGATTCCCTCAGTCTGATAAGGGAATTGAACCCATTCTCTGGGTCCTGGTGAACGCCCCAAATACTGGGTTTTATTTATTAATGTATTTTGTTGCAGAATGGTGTAGAGTTGAAGGGAATGGCAACATGCATATGGCAGGAGTTCCTCCCAGAGACTGTTTTGCATGTTGTGTTTGTGCTTGTGCTCTGGATGTGAATGCACCAAGGCTCACCTCATTGGAGAGGCCTGAACCCAAATTTTGCTGGGAATGATGCATCTGGGTACGAGTGGCAGAACTTTGATGGCATACCTCAGAGACCCACATATTCTAGGTGTGTAAAAACTGGGCAGTTGTTTTGAGGATTGCATTCCTCAGCTGGGCTCCTAAATGCGATCCAAATTTCATTTTTAATGCTTTTGGGCTTTTGTTCTGTATTAAAGATGAGGCTGAGATTTACTTTGATATGCTAACTTGCATTAGACAACAAACTGCTTTGTTGTCGCTGTTCTGTTCACTCAGGTGGTAGCAGTTTTGTTGACTGGTTGCACTGAAAAACTGTTAAGGTATTACCAAATCTATCCTTGTTAGGCATTAGTTTGCTGGAGTGACATCTCCAGCACTCAGTCTTGTGTTAGACTCACACTGGTTGACAGGAACTAGAAAAGGGCTTTTTCCCTTTCTTTGTGAATGTCTAGTAATGTAAATGTTGCCAAAATATGAACATTTTAGGTCCTATGAAGGTACTTTAAAAAAAAAAAAAGCCTTTTTTTAATGTTCTTTGAACTGTTTTTATAATATTTAAGGATATGTATTTTTAACACTTCTCAATATTTAGAGTACAGAATAAAGAGCTCCTCTTTGCAGTTTGTATCATTGATCCTAAAAACAGAATGAGTGGAAATATGTCAGTTTTCTTCCTCTTTACTCTAGTTTGATGCCTAGCATCTGCTTGGTGAGATCTGAGACCTAGATTTTCAGACATGGAATCCTGATAGTTAAATCATCTTGGCCAGTGTTTCTCAAGCTTTTTTTTTAATCAAATGGCCTAAATTTATTGGGAAAAATCTGAGCATTGTCTAAGTCCGTTGGGGGGAAAAAATGCATCACAAATGCATGGTGAAGTGCTGCCAGAATAGTTTTCATTTACAAACAAAAAACTAAGCAAAGCTTCTGAATGTTCATTTAGATCTTATTTTTCCAGTGTTGGTTTTGTTTAGTTCTTTCCATGCCTAGGAATGTATGTATATCTTTCAAAAATTTCACTTTGTATATAGCTTGTTTTGCAAACTGCAGCATGGTGGTATATGACCTACTTGTGACCCAGGGACTGGGAAGTGCTGTTCCAATAGCTACTGTAATGCAGATAACCTACACCACTAGCATTATCTTCTGTCAAAAAGAAACCACTGATTTCTGTGAACTCTTGAGAACTGAGCAATAGGCTTTCAGTTAAAGTGATGCTAATATCTTTTGTGGTATTTTTCTACTTTGTTTTACAAATGCTTTTTTTTTTTTTTTAAATGCTTCTACTACTAAGGAAATAATACTAAGCTCAGTCTGCAAGTACATTGTGCTCAAAGCACTGTGAGGTGCATGGCATTGAACCTTGCCAAAAGGTATGATATTATTGAAAGTTGTGGTTCAGGGCCTATTCTGTAACTTCTTTCCTTTAAGCTCTAGAAAGGAAACATTTCAGCAGGGTTGGCCAGCCTGCCTGTAATTACTACTTCTGCTGGGAGAGGCTGCTGATGCTGCTTGCTTTAGGCAAGTACTTGCTAACCAGTTGCCTTTGCTCTGTGGTGGGAGCTGGGCTCTGGAGCAGGTGGGGGCCTGTGGCTTTCCCCCAGGGTAGGGAGCTGGAGGGGGGGGGCGCCTGAGAAGCCCAGTGCTCTGCCTGCAGCGGTGGTGCTGAGAGGCTGAGCCAGAGAGGTGCCTCTTTGAAGCGATCCAGCAGACCTCTAAGAAGGGAGAGGGAAGAAGGTACAGCTGAAATATAGCCAGACTCTATATTCTCTGTGCTTTGAAGACTGTATCTTGTAAAGTGTCACTCCCATGTATGCAAACTCTCTTTTTCCCTAAAAATTTTTGGATCTGGGAGTGTAAGCGCACAGGAAGAAGTGGACTGTCCTAGCTGAGGAAGCATGTGGTCTCTGTGACTTGGCACCTTGTATGTCATCAGTTACAGGTACAAGTAGTACATATGCAAGTATAAGTATAACCATTGATTTCTTAGTATTAAAATAATATTTAGCAATAAGAATCAGCAATATATGCGAATTTAAGTAGTCACAGTCAACTGATGAAAAGAACTATGTGGGGACAGACTTGATTCCTGGTGTTAAACTTTGCATACTTTTGAAGCTAGATCTGAATTTTCTGTCCTCAGCATATTGCCAATGTGAGGTAAATGATACCGTATGTTAGGCATCTTCAAAAGTACACTGAGCAAACTACACAGTAACTAAATCTATTTTTTTGGCAATTCAGACTTTTGTTTGGTTGAACAAGGTGGGAATTAATTCATTTATTGTTTTGCAGATCTGCGGAAAACAAATGTCTTTATTACTTTGTGAACCGCATAATTTGTCTATCAAACAGAGGATCTTAATTCTGAGTAAATCTGGGGATCTATGGTCTTTGGGCCATGTCCATTAACATCAAGAGGGGAAACAACTACAAAAGGGAATTCCCAAACTCAACAGACTGTAACTAGGAGTCAGCAAAGCCTACTACTGTCTCCTTTTTTTTTCCTGTTTGATCATTCTGAAGAGATACAAGTTTTGATAGATTTAAGGAGTTTCTCAAATGGTAAAAGATTATGTACTGATATGGGAGTTATGTAGTGACTCAAAGGTGGCCACATTTGAATTGTGTGAATGCACTTATTTTCAAGCAATGTGATTATATTGCCTAAGTTCACCAGGGTAAAGACTGTGTTTTCCATGTGTCTTTCTTTACACACTACCTAGTACATTAGCTTTTGGTAACTAATAAGAAGCTTACAAAGAGATATCCTGACTAAATTACCAAAATTAAAAGGTCTGCATTGCCACTCAATGAGATCCTGTTGTGAAAGATGGTACATAAAATTAGGCTCTACCTCGTGTCACAGAAGGACAATACCAGTAGGATATAGCTTTGTTTCTGAACAAGAATCTTACTCCCATAGCTGCAATAACTGGCCTAAACATCAGCTTGACTTCATAGTCTGTTAGCTGAGTGGAACATGGAGAACATCTTGGAACCTAAGCCAAAGTACCAGGTAATTACAAGGCATGTATAATTTCTGTTTATATGTTACTAAAACCAGTAACTACTTCATTGACCAGGCATTTTTATTAGCATAAACTTTCTACTTTACCACTGGATCTTTCATTGGAGGCATGTTACTGCCCAAAATGTCAAACTTACTGAGATGCTAATAATCTTCTAACACTGTATTCTCTACACTGATCTAATATTCTCAAGAGTTCAGAGATTACTTTACCTCAGTTGCTTCCATTAGCAGCAAGGGGATAGTCAAACTGAGCCCCATGGGCTGCCTTGTTTGTGGGGAGAAGTCATTCATTGTGCAGTAGCCTATTAACCAAGTGAGCTGCTGGCAAACAGCAGATAGTCGGACCATTACTGGTTCCTAACAACCAAACCGACCAAACAAGGAAGTATTGGTGAGATTGCACCAACAAGTGACTATTAAGTGTAGTTCAGGAGTTTTAGTACTACAAATGTTCATATTAATTGTTTACAGAAGTCTAATCAACTAGGGGAAAGCAAGGTTCTGTTTATTGTTGTTAGAGCATTAACACTGTAGTTTATACTTTGTGCTTCTGTCTCATGGATTCCAAGATTTCAAGCCTTAAAAACATACACAAAATAGGAATTTAAATCCCACTTTTGTTGCTTAGACCAGTCCTTATGTATTAAAAAACAGAATAGTCTCACTAGACTTATAAAAGCTAAGATTAGCATTGAAACAAACACTTTTCTCATCCATAACTTTCTTAATCTCTCTTGTGAAATTTAAAAAAATTCTATTATTTTTCAGCTTCTTCTCCATTGACCTTCTCTCTATAGAAACTGTCTTTGGAACATTTGTTCCATACAGGAGTTCATAGAGTCATAAACAGATGTCCATGTACACTCATGGTATGGAATTAAATACTTTCATGACAAAACAGGGTGTAACATAAATCTCTTTTGTTATATCATTTTAATTGAGCAAGAGTTGCCTGTAGAAACACTGGTCAAGTGTTTTTTTTGTTTGTTTTTTTCTTTAATAAGGGAAAGGATGATGCAAGTGCAAATTGTTGTAATGCTGAAATACTGTAGGTGTAGTTTCAGTTGGAGAATAATACAGTCAGGACTAGTGTCTCTGATATCTCATCCTGGTGGTTATCTGAAAGTAGTAAAATTCCATTCCAAAGCACATGCTTCAACTTGCCACTGTATTGTTTAACTACCACCAAAGGAATGTTTAATTTAAAGGTAATATTAAGAAAAGCAAAGACTTATTTTTCAAAGCTTCATCAAACTATGCTTTCCCTCTCACCTATAAATGGTGTCTGAGTTCTTCTCTAGATTATGTTGGTGTAAAATAAGAGAAAGCTTGTCAGGATTTTGAGGCTAGCCCCATATTTAAACAGTCCAACTCTTAACTATCCTGCTTTGAGACATCCTGAATTCCATTACCTATCTTTATGTTGTTCCTCAACAAGAGTTATTCAGCCTGATATACTGGCAAAGCAAAACTTTAATTACCTTTCAGTACTGTATCTGAATGTATGTGCCTTTTTATGAGAAGGTAGTCTCATTTGCAGTTAAATCACTTCTCCTTCCAAATCTGTGCAGTGAAATAATGATCATGTCACAAATCTGCATGTATTTCTAAATGAGAGAAGTATTTAGCCCTATACTGTTGGCATGTATCTTCTACAATATTGAACTTTTCAATAGGGACCTTAAAGTTAGCAAAACTCAGATATACAGCGCTGTATTTATATTTCTTGGTGATGTTAAACCTTCTGTTGTTGAAGGGGAAGTGCTGGACTTGCTAAACACATTATTTATGTGAAGTCTGCTAACTTATAAATAATAAATGTGCTGTGTTATCTGTATAATGGTTTCAAGCAGCAATCTGCATTGTTTATTTCTCTTGAGTATACTTTGGTTATAGATATTTTTGAAAGTCAATTTAAAAATTGCATGGATAGGTTTGAAAGGAATACAGCAGTTTCTGTTAATTTTATCTTATGAATTTCTATTGCAGAGTGAATTACCACAGGTACAGAACTTCTTGGAAACCTGTTGTGGAATGGCTACAGCACATCTCAACAGGAAAGGTGGTATGAACACATCACGGCTTTGGTATTTGATGCTCTGGGCAAAGACTGCAAGACCAGGAAAAATAATCACCTGTGAGTAATATCTGCACTTAGTCACCAAGCCTGGTAATGTCTGCGTAGGCACATACCACTGCTTACATTTATGTATATTGCAAATAATTGAGCAAGGCAATGAATACAGCTAGTTTTAGTCAGAGATTTTCAGTTGTAGCTGAAACTCTGAAGAGCTGAACTTACTGAAACCTTAGTTGACATTGAACCTCAGATTTTTTTTTCATGCTATCAAACAAAAATAGCTGAAGACTAGTGAGCTGGGTTTAAAAAAAAAAATTGCCACCTTTATTGTTGACTAAAATGTTCAGCTCAAATCTTCAAGGCTTAGGGCTGCTCACAATGCTGAGTTCTGCAAATGACTGTGGCAACTCATGAGCTCCCTTGCAGACCTAGCTATCTCTCCACAGTGTGACTTGTCTTTCAGCTGAGCAGTATGACCTCTAGCCACAAAGATGATCTTGTGCATTGTGTCTTAAAAGTTATGCTGTGCCCAATGGCTTGAGTCATGGCAGTACAGCAGTTAGGTCGCATCTTGTCCAATGGCTCGAAGACAAATTTGCTAATCCCTGATAACACTTATGCTCAGCTTTGCTGACTCTTACTGCTACAAAGTTCAGTGGTGGCTGATCTTTTCTGTTCCCACACATCCTTCTTCCTTTCCTCACTGAACAGCTGAAAGTTTTGAATCCATATGCATGGCAGTGTTAGAAACTACTGCTGGCTTTACTATCCCTTGAAGCTGTGCCATCTGTAACGACAAGTCCTCTGCAGTTCAGGATTTGTAGAGAGAAGTCTTCTGTGAAGCTGGCCTCGGCTAACCCATCTCCGAACACCTTTCCCAGCATTCAATATTTATCTGAAAGCCACTACTTGTGCTAGCCCCCATTCAGACACTATTCTATGGGTTTTCGTTTGAGATTGCTATTCCCTGGTACGGAGCACTCATGTCTTATTTCGCACCTGGCCAGAGAAGGTATGCTGGCTTCTTACCTGCTTCTCAATTCCACAAGTGCTTGTAACTAAAGGCCAACACAGTGGTACCATTCAGGTGCTGCCCTCTTCCTTAAACATCACTGCAGTTTGTGGATGCATGTCAGTGTCTGGATTTCAGAAAGATTTTGCTTATCTGTTTTGCCATGGCCTTAATATTTATTTAGATTCTTATTCCATATTAAAAACAAGAATGCATTTTTGTCGTCTTCTACCAGAGAAAGATGATTGAATATCTGACTTTCCATTGTTAATAACTTCTTATGGCAGCTATTGTTGTGGAAATACTATTAGAGTTGAGCAGAAAAGTAAATGAGTAGGTTTGCGTTCCAGAGATGTATGCTCTGGGTGTTCTGCTGTTGTTTTTAGAATTTTTTTTTTTCTTATTTTAATTAAACTCCCTGATCAATTTTAGAGGAAAATAATATACTGTGATCTGTGATAAAACACTGTGAAAATGAGGATAAGAAATTGCCTCACTCAATAAGCAAAAGGAAAATTCAGCTGCTCAGCCTGCCATGTGTGTTGCAATATGCTAAATTCAAGGGATAGTGTGAGCAGAAAAAATGCTTTACTGGATTCCAAACTACTGTTATGTTTCTTGCGGAAAGACTTGAAGTGCAAATCAGCTCACTAATTCATGAAATGAAGAGTAAAGGTGAAGTATCACTTGTCTTTTCTAAGGAATGAGATAAGATTATGCTATTAAAAAAACAAAAAAACAAAAAAACCCCCAAAACACTGTGATCAGTTCATCCTAAAAAAGAATGTAATATAGAAATAAGCCTCCTGCTGCCCAAATGCAAAGAACCCTATAGAAATGTTGGAATTGCTCGCATGTGAGAAAGCGTGTGTGTAGTGTGTGTGTGTTTCTGCTAAAACTTCCCCCAGCTTTCTGCTGTCTAAATTCCTGTACAACTCTAGAAGAAACTGTACATATAGATTCAGAGCTAAGGGAACTTACAGTTAAGAAACACTCTTGCTGATTTATGGCACTTCAACTTTTGATCAAGATGCATTACATCTCAGCAAGGCCATAAGGCTTTTTGATTGGTAATTGGATAAATACAAAATTTACAAGGATTATTAATTGATTTTCATAATGCCTTGCATGTTTGACAGGCTGCCTTCTATTTGCTGTACTGTGTAGGACCTTAGGACGCTTTTGAAATTTGCCCCATTAGTGGCCTGAATTTGATTTTTGAGCCCACAAAACAAGGTTTCCTTTGTTTTCAGGTGGTGTAAAGATATCACTATTTGGTCCACCAGCAGGATTTTGTGTTTAGTAAAAAATACAAGTTCTTCAGTTTTACGAGAGTATATACTTTAAGTCATTTTGCAGAATTAAGAAAAATTGTGAAGGAAATTGAGCTTAATTGCATTGGCCGTGTTGAGGATGAACTGACTCATGAGTGATAAAATTTTGGCCGTGTTTGATGAAACATAACTTGGATGTAGTTGTAATACAGGCATAGGTGATCCTGTTGGGACAGAGATGATGTGATTTCTCCTAGCAAGTGAGACATCTAAATGGAGTCCCTTTTAAGGAATATATGGCACCAGAGAATACTGCAGGTGTGAAGTGCATATTCTCACAGCTTATCCCAAGTAATGCTTCTTAAATGATACACTGAGGCACTAATTTATGTAACTTGCCATCAGTTGACATAAATTCTCTGACAGCTCTTAACTGCACTGAAGCAAACATTCTTGGGATAGGTTGTCGAATTGGAGCCAGCCAGTTAATCAGGTGTAACATGAGGTTTTGACATGATTTATTGCCTGCTGGTAGCTTGTACTGGGACTGCATTGTCCTTCTGTATGTACTGTATAATAGCTTTAAGCTGTCCTTGGACAAGGCCCTATTGTAAACAAGCTGTCTGGCTTAACTAGGATATCCTGTAAAAATATGTTAATAAAAACTGAAACTGAAATCACTGTAAAGAATCCTATTCCTACTATTTCTGCTTCCCAAACTACTCCCACCCATAAAGTATAGTATATGCTCTTAACTCTTGCTGTGCTGATGCTTTACTGATGCCTGCTAGTTTTGTAGTACTTGTTTCAAAACTGATAAATCATTACATTCCAATTCTACTAGCTGGGTTTGTGTGAATTCTTTCCTGCCTGGATTTATACAATGCAGAAATTACCACTGAAATAAAGCCTATTTTCAAGGGGTCAAATAACTTCATTAGCACTTCTTTTATTTAATGTCCCTTGATATAGTCCTAGCTTAGTCAGTCTATGGAGTGACTTATGAGGTAGTACTTATGTTTAACTAATGTGCTTTAAAAATTAGACCACTTGTGTTTGGAATTAGTTTCAGTGAGTTTGTCATAGCCTGGAGTTAACAGGCTTTGCTATTGTATCTTGACCTTATATGGAGTATAATTTTTAGAAAGACATTCTGAAAGGCATAATCAGACATTCATTGACGGCAAAATCTACTAGATTATCTGGCTTGGAGAGATGCAGAAAATGCAAGTGCTTGCAGAATTAGGTATCATTCCTTTAAACTGAGAGATGTGCTCTGGCAGGTTTAGACATGCAGACTTTATTGTGGAAGATGCCAAAAGATGCATCCTGAGACTCTTCTCAGAGAAATCACTGAATTTTGTAGGCAGGAAATCAATACTCCTCAAAGCCTCTCAATATCGATAACTGTCAATGTTGGTAGTCATCAGTGCCTACCAAGAGCAAAATCAGTCCAAGACTTAAAGCTATAGATGTCTCTTGAGATTGAGAGGTATCGATGCCTATTGATAGGGATTGATATCAGTAGGTATCAATACCTATAGATAGGTATGGAAATCAACTGGCATCGATGCCTCTTGACATTGGGAGGTATCAATGTCAATATTGGTCGATGCCTACCAATAGCAAAATTAGGCAAGACCAAAAGCTATCGATGCCTCTTGAGATCAAGATGTATCAAAGCCTATCGATAGGGATTATTATTTATAGATATCATTCCAGACCAATACATATGGAAATTGATAGTCATCAAGGCCTCTCGATATTGAGAACGGCCAATGTTGATAGTCATCAATGCCTACTGAGAGCAAAAACAGTCTAAGAGTGAAAGCTTGAGATGCCAGTTGAGATCTAGAGCTATTGCTGATTATCCATCTCTGCCAATATCAATAACTATTGATATCCATTGATTCCTATTGATATCAATCCCTATCGATAGCTATGGAAATTGATAGGCATCGATGCCTGTCAACATCAAGAGATATTGATGTGTATCGATCCCTATCGATACCTATGGATGTCGCTAGTGATACATATGGAAATTGATACTCCTCAAGGCCTCCCAATATTGGTAATAGTCAATGTTGATAGTCTTCAGTGTCTATCAAGGGTGAAATCGGTCCAAGACCAAAAGCTATAGATGCCTCTCTAGATCAAGAGGTATTGATGCCTGTCGACAGGAATTGATAACTATCAATATCAATCACTATCAATAGGTGTGGAAATCAATTGGCATTGTTGCCTCTTGATATCGGGAGGTATCAGTGTCGATATCATTCAATTCCTACTGATAGCAAAATCAGGCTGAGACTGAAAGCTATAAATGCATCTCGAGATTAAGACATATCAAAGCCTATCGATAGGAATCGTTATCTATAGATATCATTCCATAGCAACACATACAAAAATCAGTAGTCATAGAGGTCTCTTGATGTTGAGACTGGTCAATGTTGATAGTCATTGATGCCTACTGAGAGCAAAATTGGTCCATGACCGAAAGCTATTGCTGCTGCTTGAGATTGAAAGGTATCAAAGCCTATCAGTACGGATTGATGCCTCTCAGTACCAGGAGATATCAATGTCGATATTGTTCGATGCCAACCAATAGCAAAATCAGGCCGAGACCAAAAGCTATAGGTGACTCTTGAGATTGAGAAGTATCAATGCCTATCGATTGGTATTGATAGGCAGGGGGTGAGATGTTTAGGAGACCTGCAGGGGAGACAGTTACCCACAGGAAAGGACCTTGTCTTTCTAACCTCCCTGCTCTTGCTGGAGGAGCTATGCTTCTGCTGAAGGGACCTGACTGCAAAGAATAGTCCTAAAGGTTAAGCACACTGATGTTTTAGAGAGAATCTGGTTCATCCCTGTATTCTGATGGCCCAACCCTGAAGCTCTGCAGAGTACAAATTCCCTGGAATGTCAGTACTGGAATTTTAGCAGGATCTCGGAGGAACCCCCAGGCATTCTAGAGGAAACACATGATTCCCCAGTTTGAACTCCCCTCTGTTCATTTTGATTAAAAACAAGCTTGTGACATCCTTCCTTTTGTTAATTAATATACGATTTGAATGAAATCCAGGCATCACAATCTTATTATGAAGGATTTGGATTGTCCCCACAGATGGAATCCATATATGTATATATATATTTTTTTTGGTGGGGGGTGTGCAGCTGGGTAAAGGCCATTAAAAAGTTACTTGAGAGCCTGAAAGTAAGCTTGGGATGAACTGTAAATTGATACAGCAGATCTCCATGGTTTTCATCACAAATACAAATTTCAGATTTTTGCATGGCAGAGTCTTACTAAGTGTCCTTATTTTAGATATTCTGTTTACACTAATCTTTCGTGTACTTCTGAAAATTTGCTGCACAGGAAGTCATCAGATATTGATGTGATTTAATAATTGAAGAGTGAATCTTGGAAAACTTGAATGAGAAGAATAAATCCTCCAAATAGATGCATTTCCAGCATAACAGTTGATTTAAAACTTATCTTAAAAAAAGAAAAAAAGACTAATGGTTTTGGTTTTATCTTACAAAAGAAAGTCTGAAAAGCTATTCTTCTTGCTTGATTTCTAAATTATAAATGTGTGTTGTCTTTGTTCTGGAAAATTTTTGTCTCTGAATGCTGCAGGACTTACTCTAGTGATTGCGCTGTTTAAAGGTTCAGTGCAGTTTGGAGAACTTCTTAGCAGCACTGAAGAGAGAAATAGTGGGGGTGCAAATTTAAGTTTGAAAGAAATTTGCAAACAAACCTCTTGATATGCAAACATGGGTTTCTTGTTACATTTTTTTTATTCTGATTAATTTAAAGCTCTTATGATAAACTTTAAAAGATTGATGGGGGTGGGTCTAGGCACTGGTAACAAAAGTGAAATTGCTAGGTCAAGAAAGCAAAGTTAGGCATCTGAGGCAATGTGTTCACTACTAAAAAAAGATATGTTTTTGTAGTGGTTAATTCCAGTGAGTTATTTCACTTTAAAACACCTTAGCTCTCTGAATTTAGTTATCTCAGTTTAAGATCTCAGTGGAGACAAAGCACAACTAACAACTTGAGTCAGAAATTATGTTTGTATGGGACTGAGGAGAGAAAGGGAGAGGTGTGATGTTGATATCGATCTCAAATGTTTATGCTGAGGTAAAAGCTATTTGTGACTCCTCTCTGCACAGATTTTATGAAATAGCAGATAAGCTAGTTGTCTTGCTGTGAAACACAGTTTTCTCATGATGAAGACACAGTTGCAGAAAGGAAGGGATTTCTAATCAGACTGTTTAAATCATACAGGCCTTGTGAGCTCAAAGGCAGCATTTCCAGCTACTTCAGTTTAGCAGATTTTCGATATACTTGTTTTTATGAAGAACTGCTCAGCTCCAGCAACTCATAGGTATTTTGGAGAACTTTGGATAAGTCCACAAAGCACTTTGTCAGGTAAGAGTGAGTAATTTTGAGATGGTAGAGAGCTAGAAGCAACTGAAGATTTCAAACAGCCTGAAAATGGTTGCAGTTGGCAGTATCTGGGGCCTTCTCTAGAGATTACATATATTTGCAGTCTTCTGGTTACTGCCACTTGAAAGGAAATAGTCAAAAAGATTTGTGGTGGAAAACACCATCCTTAAGTTCATAAAATGTTTTATTTTTAAAAAGTCCAACTTTATTTCTTTTGATTCTTATGAATAGAACCAGTTCCAATGGCTGTAGAAGAATCTATTCAGTAAAGGGTGACTGCTTTTCAGTGAGAAGGGGGGAGGAATATGATTTTGTAAATTAGCGTGTGCATTTTTTGTTTGCTGTGTGTTCTGTTTTTTAACAGCTTGGTGAAAACACAAGGAATAGAAACTAATTCTTACAACGTGACTGTCTTACATGCAATGTTATATGATTGCCTTCATTGTTGTTAATGAGCATCAATGGCTGTTGGGGGAAAAAATAAGGACAAATTATCAGTTTCTAGTATATGAAGCTGTCACCCTTCCCCAACACACTTCTATTTATTTTTAGTTCCTCTGCTCTTGTCTGCACTAGCTTATACATGGGTTGCACAACATATTTCTAACAAGGTAAAGCTGTATGTTTTCTCAGTCATATAAAAAGTGATGAACTGTGGCCTTCAGAATGCTGTTTGCTACCTCAAATATGATAGTCACGATAGCCGTGTCTTGCAAAACATTTTGCCCAAACCTGTCTCTAAATTTTTCATTGACATAGCACAAATTCATCATTGGTTTTCCTCTGTAAGCCAATGAGACTCAGGAGGGAGTCATGGCAGAAGCTTAAGGCTTATTATATAATACAGTATTTAAGCTGCCTGCCTTTTGTATCCAGGAAAAGCATTGGGGAGTAATGAAAGCATTTTAATGGATTTCTATGTTCATGATTTACAGTGGAACCATGAATCACTAGAGAGAGCCTGGTTTTCAGACTAAGTGGTGGTAGTCTATATTAAGTATGGTTTTTCTCTGTAAATGAAAAATTACTTCGTTAACATGAAAGAAAATGAAACTAATCAATTAAAGATGAATGGTGTTATCATTTTCCCCATTATATTTCTGTTCTGAAGAAGATACATGATAATGCTATTCAGAATCAGTTTGGCAAATACAGAATTAGGTCCTAAGACCAAGTGTTTGTTTCCCAAGCCAGCGTGCCTTCTTATCCTTTCTCTGAAAAACTGAAGCCATTCTACAATGTGATTTTACAATGTATATGAGTTGCTTATGAGTCTTCTTTTCACATTCATTCCTAATTTAATATTAGTGATAAAATAAGTGGTATTTTCTTATAAATACATTCAATAATAAGTATCACAGGAAGGCAAGGATCTGTTTATTAAAAGTTAAGGCAAAAAGACAGGTTAGATCTGCCTGTGACATGTAGGAGATCTCTTAGCCTGTAGAACAATTACTCTATGGAACTTCTAGAAACCATGCTACTTAGCACATTGAGATTAGGTTGTAAAAAATTGCTAGGGGTGTACAATAGTGGACTGTCTTGCCCATGAGCTGTTCTAGGTGACTGCATGTTTTTTGGTATCTCTAGATTATATGCCTACGACTAAGAGCAGAATTCAGTCTGCAGGCAGAACTTGGAAGTGTTTCAATAAAGCAATTTAGATCTAATCCTTGATCTAAAATAATTCAATACTTCTATTAATTTTCTTAACAAACTTAACATATTGACCTGACTTATGATCCCCGTAAGATTTGTCTAAGGAGAGACTGTAGGAAGCTTCTCCTACTGTCGATCTGAGGAGTTCAGAAATCGTGTTATAGGCTGGATAAAGAGAGTTTCTCATATCCTGTATCTTGTATATGTTGCCTCTGTCTTATCCACATAGAGTCGCATAGCATGATTGTAAAAGTGCTGTGGTCTGAGTTATCCCAAGTCTGTCACCAAGTTAACAATGCCTGAGCTTTGAAAGTTAGTGATTCCTCTAACTGCCTTGCCACAATTTCACTGTAGCATTGTGAGGGCAGCAATGTTCTCTAATTTAGAACATATGACTAGAAAGCTACTATTTAATAATGCTGACAAATCCAGAATTCATAGATGATATGTCAGCATATGGATCATTGCCATCCGTGACAAAACCAGGGCTTATGACTTGTAGCTCACTTTTTTTTTCTTTCAGTGCTGAGGAGCCTAATGTCTCCCTTTCTACTAAGGCTGCTTTTCTTTGTTCCAGCATTGGCAATGGGCCTTAATCAGGCTGAGTTTCATACTTTTCCTTGAAGGTCCTCTACACTGCTAGAGGGAGACGTAAGGAGTATTTAATACAGATGGAAATCAGACTTGGTGCTCCATCCGAGAGACAATAGCTCTGTTCAAATTGGGTTATTAAGTCATTAAAAAATGAGGAGAGTTACTTCAAAACAGCAGAATGAACAGACATGTCCAAACTCTATTAGAAACTGATCAGACTGAACAGAAACTTGCCTTTTCTTGTAAAGTGATAATTGTTTCCTATAGAAGCCATATGGAGCTTGACAGGAATAGCTGAAATGGTGTTAGCCATGAGCTCTCCTTAACTGGTCATGAAATTGGTTAATGACTTTTCCCCCACACTGAAGACAGAGCAGCTACAGTGAAGCACATGTAGTTGATGATGCTATGAATGCTTTACATGTGGTCGTAACTGCTCATCTGAGCAATGACGTCAAAATGTCTCACAGTTTTCTAGTGCAAAAGGCAATACGTGCATTTGGGCAGAGCTTGGCCAATGGTTTGCAAATCTTTGTAAAACATCATGAGACTTGCAAAAGATGCATGGCTTGCAAAAATTAAGAGCTATAGAAATACAAGATTTAATATACAGTATTGCTATGAATTGACTGTTTTAGGGCATGGGGGAGAATTGTCATTTAATTACTGCTATGCATAATCTTTTCAATTTTCCTGATTTACTTTCAAAACATAGAAAATGCTGTTTTCCCCCTCTCCTGATTGTTCAAGACATTTTGATTGTTAAAATATATTTTGTATAATTTCTTAGCCTGGCAATGTCCCCTCTGAGTGTCTGCTTTAATTATACTGAAACAAGCTATGATTTAACTGACTTAAAATTTTCAAGTCTGGATGCCAGTAGCAATGTGCTTGGCTACTGTCTCATTCTAGTCCTGCCAAAGCAGGAGTTGCCTCAGGCTATTCACTTCTGATTTTGTTGGGTGTCAAACCTTAGAACAAGAGATGCACAATCCAGTATTAGTTTTGAGTGACTGCTGGCTTACAGACCCAGTTGTCCATACATGTCCCTTCCCCTCACCGAAAATAGTGTATGGAACTTCCAGATTAAAAAAAAAAAAAAAAAAAATCTGCTTGTATTAGCAATGGGAACAGAAAAGGTCTGAGTAGAGTCTGTACAAAAATGTTATGGTGGTGAATGTAACACCTTGCAGCTACTGTTTCCAGCTGTGTAGAGGATCTTTTCTTGTAATTTCATATTCTTGTCTTAATAGTTACATTATACAGGGTAACTTATTTTGTTTGCTCAGGAAATGTGTATGTTTGGCATCCTGTGGAGCTGGAATAGGTAATACCCGCTTTTAGAGGAAGGGTACACTGAAGAAAGAGAACATTATATATTCTAGCTCTATAAGAAGACAATATTTGACATATCTCTTGTGCAAATAAAATAAGTTATCATAGATTACTGTTATTTTGAAATAGTCTATAGTTAACTGGTTAGCAAAAAAGGGGGGAAAAGGTGGATGTGTGGCTGAAGATTCCTTAATGCAGCAAATGAAGGGACATGAACAGACATGCAGAATCAATCAATCTCTCTCTCTCTCTCTCTCTCTCTCCCCCCCCCCCTTTTTTTTAAAGTGTGTCTCTTGTTTATTCTTGAACAGTAGTGTTGAATGAAAAATGTGACGTCTCATGTCAGTGATTAGCATTATTTTTGTTGTTTGGCAAGACAAGACTATAGGTGTACATGCTCTCCCTAGTTAAAATTATAAGCTGCTTCATATTGAAATGGGAATGCTTATGCCTCAAAATACCATCTTAAAGGGAGTGTCTGCAGTGAAGACTAAAGCATGACTTTAGTTCATGCGAATAGTCCTTTTCAAATTAGTATAGGCCAGAAGCCTGAGGCTTATTGCAGAAGGATCTGGGCTTTGCAGCCACAAATGAGCTCTGTTCTGCCATGACTACACTGTTAGCAACATCAAAAGTTATTTAGAGGTAGTTTAGAGGCTTCCATCCATGGGCTCCAGCTGCTGTAACTGGTAAATGTTATCCCAAGTTTAAGAGGTCAGCTGGCATCTGGTAGCAGACTGTGTGTTTCTCTTTTCCTCTCTCTTATGCTACCTACATTTCTGTGGATCCTTTAGGGAATGATAATTTGAGGAGTCCAATTTCCTCAACTGTGTCAAAATCTCCAGCTGATGAGGATAGGCAAGCACTGTGTCCTAAAGGAAAAGGTTGGTGTTTAAGTGATACTTAGGTGTTCTTGTGTTTGGATTTCAGTGCAAAGGTGACTTTCACCCTGTGTAAGGCAGCGGTGTGATCCCGCTCTGGCCATGATCCCTGGGCTTTAAGAAGTTTGACGTGCTGTGTGCTTTCTCTGTAGGACTGAAACAAAACTATTCCAAACAAAATTCCCCTGAAACAGGTATGTCCTTTGAAATACCCGTGTAACATGTGGAGAAAGACAATCATGTTGACAATGCCACTTTCATCATATCTTTATTTAAATATCTTTGAACTAAACAAATATCTCAGTCAAGAAGGAGAGCACTTGCCCCTTGATTGGCTGAATCGGGCTTGCAGAGGACGAGGCTTTGCTGCTGCAGATGGGTGAAAGACATGTTAGTTGGTATTTCGTACCCCTGTCTGTGCATACCTCTCTTGCCACTTTTTTCTTTGAAACCCTCAGATAAATCTGTAGTATTACTGAAAAAGTCAATAATAGAGATGCTGAGTGAGCCAGAGCAGTAAGAAAGGAGTCTACCCCTGGAGGGCTGGGAGGGGAGCCCCAGGGTAACACACTGAATGTTTTAATAATGTTCATGATTAATAAATTCATGAGAATCTGTATGTTTACAACAGTACACTGAGCAGACCAGTCAGTGAGCATTTGAAAAGCCTAGCTTTATTAGATGAATAATTATGCATGGCTATTTTAATTTCACAGGAGATATTTTGATGTATGACCTGAGCCACTTTATGTGAAAAATTATTAGTAAAGTTTATATGAAAAGTAAGTTTATATGAAAAATTATTTTGTAAAAACCTAATATTGGTAGAAACAGTTTCATGATTTAAAAAAAAAAGAGTACAAATGCCATTTTATTTTAAATTAAAATCTTTCTGCTTTTTGCAACAGAATATTGCAGCTGTAGACTACTGGAATAATCAAAGTAATAAACTAATCAAAGAATGAAATGAATGCATTTTATTTTAGTTGTCTGATTTGATTGGAGTATATAAATTTACCTCATAAAAGAGGTGAAGAGAATAGTTTTTCAATACTCTTCTGAAGGGTTTGTGTTTAAAACTGATGTGACATTTAGTTTCTGTTTTTAAATATGGCTTTTAATTTGAAATTCTCTACTCCCAACATATACAAGGAATAGCCCAAACCATAGCTACTATTAGCACATCCATTTCTGTTTGTATTTTTACTTTTGGTGTAAAGATTCAGCATTTCTTCCTAGCTTTTAGTTACAGAACCAAAACCACAAAATAAAAGCCTTCTAGAGTAAGGATGTGCTTTTCTGTTTTCCTGTCAGGCTCCAGGACAGTTTGCTTTAGTTGCTGGGTTTACAAGGACAGCCCGATAGTCAGCAAAGGCAGCTGAGGCAAAATTGCATCAAATCCTGAACATTTTGCTGTCTAAAGTCCAGACCTCAAGTTCAGCCAGTTCCATTAAGGATAAGCTCAATCCTTTTGGCCAGACCAATGCTTAGCAAATAAAATCTAGCTGTTCAAAAGGCTGAAGACATGATAAACTCATATACTTAGCCATATCACAATCTGTATTGAGTTGTTCATTAACACTGATGACCTTTAAAAGACATTCTTCCTTAGGTCTGAGCTTGCTCAAGACCTCATACCTCTCAGACTACATTGTCAGGTGAACGGCAGCAGAGTAATAAGGATTGTTATCCTGTCCTCTGTTCTGGAAAGGGTGCATTTTCCTCGTGAGCTCTGAGATCTCAAAATGGCAACAGTTTGTTAGTGTTTGTATGAAATGTACAGAGTTCTTTGCACTGCTCATTCATTCGTCTGAGCCTGAGTCTGCTGGCATTTCTCACATGGAGAACGTTATCTGTTCTTTAAACAAGAAAATGTAAATTAATGTCTTTTATAGGATATCCTTATTCAGCAAATTTCTTACAGGCTTAGTTCTATATGTAGGCAGAGGCAGTTTCTGGACTCAAGCCATTCATTTTTCTCCCTACAGTGAAAATCATTCATTATAGCCTACGTAGTTTTACTTGAAGTCTACCAGCTTTGTTTACAATAAAGAATCCAGCTTTCTGGAAACTTTTCTATCTTTTCTGGAATGCTGTCTGGACGATAGTCACCAGCCCCAATTCTTGCACCATGGTACCTTGGCGAATGCATTTTATGTTAAATGTGAAGTCCTTTCATCAAATCACAGAAACTTTCAAGCCATGAGTGTTCCCTTCCAGGTCTTAAATCAAATATACTGAGGGCCTGAACCATCTACTTTTCCACTGTTTTTTTCACATGGTTTGTTGTCCCATGTCTTTAATAACATGGTCATTTTTTTGGCCTTGCCAACATATTGACTTTGACAGCATGCTTAGTATGATGCTATGCCATTAAACAGAATGGTTCCCTGTAAAGTATGGTACAGTAACCCTAATCATGCATCCTGCAGAGAAAATGTTTCTCTCGCTGCCCCTGCTGATATAACTGCTCTGTGTAAGAGGTAATACAGCAAATAACTTTTACCAGTCTGGACTTTTCTCACTCTTTCTATGGAGGCCGAAAAGCAAATGAGATGGAGAGTTGGACACCCTTTTTCCTCACCTGCTCATCAGCATCTCTAAGATGCATGGTAAGAGCAATCCTTACGCTCTGCTAAGTACAAGGAGTTGAAGTTTCACTGGCTACTGGGATGGGTGATGTGCTGGAGGAAAGGTTCCTTTGTCTCTTCCTCTCAGGACCCTTCTTTCATCAAATTTTAAGGCACTGAGCATAATTTTGCCTGTAGGTAGGTACTTCAGCGCTCAAAGACAAATTATATAGATAAAACAGCAGTTTTCTTGCTATTTTCTCGCTCTCTTGGTTGTGCTCTCTTAAAGAGAATCATCATAGAAACCATAAGATCGTGTGTGAGCCCTTTGTAATTGCATGTCATGTTAAAGCAGTAAATCAGTTTCTTTCATGAATGTGCTTATTCTGTGTGGAAGCTGTTGGGCAATTTAGTCCAAAGTCAACTGAACATCTTTAGTTACTTCAGATATAGCATGTCCTAGAGATGGTTTAAATTAATACTTGTTCAGGACTGTCTAAATCAAGTAGCCAGTCTGCATGTTCAGTAAGTGTCAGTTAGAAATATCTCTAATTATGTATGTGAAAAGTAACCTTTAGAACTGTTGTGGTCTGATGGATAATAACATCTCCTGAAACAGCAAAACCATTGGATCTGGATTCTGCAGATCTTCTCTACTTGGCACAGTGCTTTAATTTATATCCTTTCCTTTTTACCTAATGTTGGGAGTGGGCATGATACCCACTGCTATGGAACATTAAACCACAACTCTGAATGTCTGTTTGAGGGACAAAAATAGTGATCTTTGTTAAGCAGCTGTTATAGATTTTATAGCGTGTATTTTCAATGTTCAGTTCTTCTGCTTCAAGGAAGCACATGCTTAGGAACAGTATTTAAACATAAACAAGATTTATGCACTTCACTGAACTGTAAGCTGGTTGTGGTCTTTCAAACAGTTGTAGGGCTTTTTTAGTTAAACCAGTATTGGAGGTAAGGATGATTTATTACTCACCAAAATAATCCTATACTCCTTAATGGGTGAATATGGAATAACAAAGGGGATGTTTTGTAGAAAATGCAGACTATTACCATCTATTGATGAGATCTCTGAAAGCAAATGACTGGTAATATGTAGTATAGAACAAGACATGAATAGGACCAAAACCCATAAATACATAGAATTTGATTATAATATTTACATTTTTATTTGTGTAAAGATGACAATCTATATATTATACAGCATAATAATTATAGAGAATAGTTAACTCATAAATGATCAGTGAATGCTGTAGTGTTGATTTAAATTATACTCTGACAGGAAGATTAGTGATTAATCTGTTGATACTTAGTAAAGCATGTTCTTGGATTTAAACCGGTGGTGGAATAGCTTTAGTAATTGAATTGAAGGTCCGTTAATAGGGCAACGTAGAGGAAAGTTGCGTTGATGTGCTTGCTTTGTTTCTGTTTGGACAGGGGTACAAGTTTGACTGAGACATCAGTTGCATCGCTGTAGCCTTGCTTGTTCTGGTAGAATTGCATTTGGTTCAGGCTGGTGCAGATGAAATTAGATTCAAGATCTTTGCTTCAGGAAGGTTGCCAATAGCATTTTTTACAAGCCCTACATTCACTTATGATGGCAAGCAGAAACACGGCATACACATATGTTATTAATTTGCCTCTTATTGGCAAAAATCTGCACTAGTTCACCATGTTGTAATAAAGCTGGAGAACAAAGAAATTGCTACTTCCCTCCATATAAAAACATGTGTAATCTCCAGTGAGTAGTTAACATTTGTGGAACATAGGAAGAACCCTGATGCTGGCAACATCTGTCTAGCATGTGGAGTCACATCCATCGTAGCTGGGTTACCTTCCACAGACTTTTCTTGCAATTAGGTTGGAAGAAAAAATTGTCCTTATGTGCCCTAGATAAGTTGATCTTTTTTCTTTAGCTAGCAGGAGAGGAAGGCTCTCAGGCTTACAAAATGATTAAGATGGAACTTCCAGAAACGTTTTGTTACTGACTTCTTTAGCCATTTATTTTTCCATGTTGCATTTCTTTTCATTATTTATATGGTTCCCATTGTTGCTACCATTCATAGAACGGCAAATAGCCAGCAAAGAGTTTGGTAGAGTACTCCATCTGTCTGTGCTTTTGCTTGGAGACAGAAAGGTTTTGAATCCACAGCCTAAGGCTTACATAGTCAGTTCCTGTTTAAACTCTTCTTCTTATGCTTTTAAGGATTCACTTGAGGGCTTTATGAGCTGCATTAATGTAAATTCCTTGCTTTCCACTTTTTCAGTCACAAAACTGGAATTCTCCAGACCACCAGCAGCTTGTTGTTTGAATTATTTACTGGTGTGCAGACAGAGCTCAAACCCGTGGCCATTTTCCATGACAAAGAAGCCAGAGACTCTTATCGTTAAATCCCTGTGCTCAGTCTTAGATCAAGATTTCCTGTATTTGTCTTATGAATGATGTTTTTTGCTTGAACTAGAAAAGTATTAAAACTACTGTAGGGTATATTTCTGTAATCTTCTAGTATGCACTCCATCCCACTGACTTAGAGCATAGTTATAATTGCAACATTTCATGAGTGTGCAGAATTTTCTCACTGAATACAAGAAAAATGAATAGACCTGGTCTTGCAGCTAAGTATGAGATTAGAAGCGTGGATATCAAAGTTGTGTTTTCAGCTCTGTCAAGGACTTGCTATTTTATTTGGGAAGAGTTACTCTTGGTGATTCAGTTTTCCCATTTATGAATAGGAATAATATGGTTTACATATTTGGTTTCTCTCTCCATGTAAGATAATTTTATATCCAAGCAAATATGAAATGATAAATCATGACAATCAGTAACTATCCATGGCCTCAGAAAGACAGACTAAGAAAAAAGGATTGGTTTTGTATTCTCATTTTTTTTCCTGCTATGGAAAGTCAGTAATTTTAAATTATAATTAGTAAAAATATCTATCTTTTTAAGGATTGATTTGTTAATTATGTTGTTTAATTAAATGCATTTGAGAACACTTCTACCTCACACCCAGTTTTATCTAATTATATATCAGATGTTTCTGTGTTTCTAGCGAGTTAAGCTCATCCTAGAGCCATGAATATGATTGAGATTGCACTACTATGCTCCTCTGCTGTAAGTACTGACAGGCAGTAGAAATTATAGTTCGTAATAGTTCTGCTTCTGTTCTCTGAAGTGGCTGGCTCAGCCATTCTTTGTCTCCTTTTCTCAGTAAGGTTAGCTAAGAAATACTTTAGGCAATAACTCTTCCAATTGGCAGATACTGCCATAAACAAATCTAAGGATTGTTGTGTGTACAATTGTCTATCAATCAAAATGGGACCCTAAATCTCCACAGTTTTGCCCTTGCAATCTCAGCAATGTCTGTTTTTACGGTTGTTTCTGTATTGGACTTACTTGGCTTGTGAAGCTGTATGCCTTAACGCTGTAATCAAGAAACTATAACCCATCCCTCTTCAGGACAGAACTTTTTTTAAACAACCCCACAACCTCTTCTAAGCTTATGTTGCTTTTCAGAAAAAGGTTTGTAACCTGCAGGTTACTCATGTTTAAAATGTACAAAAATTTTACATAAATTAGAGATTATAAACTGGACCAACCCCAGTGCAACCATTTTCACTGCTTTGTGAGACTGTTTAATCTGCTGTGGGAAGCAAAGCATTTGTCCTACCTTTGTTGTTAATATGTGCTCTGTGTAGGAATATGTTTTTGAGGGGTTATTGGGGACAGAGACCAGGAGGGGGCTCTTTAGGGGAACGAAGTGAGAAAGGCAACACAGTAGCTGAGGTTGGTCCCACCACATTGCAGGGCAGACCCAGTAGCTGGGGAAGAACTGTGAACCTCAGGGTTAAGGCTGACTGGATTTTGTTTTGCCAGGTTCAAAGCTTTAACCCCAGGAGTGACTAATCACTCAAAATATCCCCTCTGCTAAGGGAGAGGGGAGAAGCCTGTTAGCTCTGAGGAGGTGTGCGTTAGCTGGATTGCAGGATGCTACCCAAGGGCAAGGGGAGGCATGAGGTGTCCTTAGACAGGTGACGAGGTTCCCATGGGATGGCTTGCCCAAGGACACCTGACAGTTCTTGTGGAAAGTGGTATAGAGCAGGCAGGATGGCTCTGTGTTCTCTCCTCCTATGTGTGTGGGGGGGTTAGGGGGGTGGGGGTTGCTTTTATTTTTTGCATTAAGCAGATTGCATGGCAGGAATACTTCTGTATTCTTGTTGGTTCTGACTCACAAAGCAAACTTTAGGCTGTGGAAATGTCCAAAAAAAAAAAAGCCTGTAAATTCACGGCCACTGCTGCTTATTAATCAGAGCCACTGCTCTGATTTATGCAGATGTCTGTCCCAGCTTCTGGTGAGTCTGTGATTTGGGAACTGCGAAACAGTCATGCAGCCCCTTTCACCAGTGCTCTCCAAAACTGCTGTGAGCTATTGTCAAATGCAGCCTCAGCTTATATCCCCTTTTAGAAAAATACATGCGCTCTAAAGAGAAAGCATACTGAATGATTTAGTGTAGTTAGGAATTCCCCTTAAATATCCTCTGGGTGATTCTTAGCATTCAAAAGAGACCTGAATGTGTACTGAGTATAGATTATGCCTGATCTCTTATATGGGCAAGGATGTACCATCTGGCCTTAATGTTCCCTTTCCTAAGTTCCTGAAAGAAAAGAGCTCCCAGTCTCTTACTGATGTATCTGATACCTCATCTGTGACCTGACGTGTCTTTTAGTTTATTTTTAGATTTTTTTTTTCATTTACTGAAAGTTATATTAGTGGTAATTATGGTAGTCCAGCAGATGTAGTAAAAAGAAAAAAATAATGTGATAACCTTTATATTGCACTAATTTGCTTTAGGGAAAGAAAACAGATTTCAGGATTGATGTTTCTTATTAAGCCAGGAGAAAGGAAAGTAAAGAGTATAAGATATAGGGACAGACTGCTAATTCACATATTATAAAAGGTGAGAATGCAAAATCACCCCAGAGTAAGCACGGATAATGAGATGTCTTATTTCACACTGATCTGAATCAAGGGGAGATGGAGTGGAGACTAGTATGGTTACAAATTTGAAAAATTGTGTGTGTGACTATAATCTCTTTATGTATGCAGAAGGACTACCAAGGAATCTCATGTGTAGCTGAAAATATATTATTTACTTTGAAATAAGTGGAGAAGTGTTTTAGCATGAACAGGCTCTTAAAACACTTACACATTTTACATCTTTACTATGTGCTTCTGATCACATTGAATCCACACCTGGTCTGTGAGCTGGATTCCTACTACATACTTCAGAGTTTTGGTTGTGTGCCTACAGTTTATGTACTCTTCACTCCTGTTTGTCAGAAACAGGATTAATGTATAATTGAATTTAAGCTTACTGCTATTTAAAAACAACGCATCTAGAAAACAGTTCTGCAGTTCAGCCCTTTTCAGTTGCCTGAGAAGGAAGTGGGGTATATAGGCATAAACAGAAAGCTAAATTTACCTTTTAGTCTCCCTTTTATATCAATGTAATACTGAAGCCTTACCAACTACTGGAATACTTGGTCAGAAAGGCAAAATGTTCCATTTTTTCTGTTTTTTTTTTTTTTTAATAGTAATTCTTTTTATATGTCATTTGGGTAGCTACTGGTATCATGACAGCCTACTTGTGTCACAAAAGAAGTGACAAAACAGTAATATTCATTAGGAAAAAGCACATGCAGTGAAACTGTTGATGTGGGGTATTTTGTCAGGAAGTGTGTGAGTGAAAAATACAGACCTAAATACTCCCCTGTCTCATCTGTGTTTTGGGGAACTTTTATGGGGGTGGGGAGAAATGCCTGCTTACCTCCCCTCAGACCCAGTGTCAGGCCAGGGAAGGCCTGTGACACTGATCCATAGTCGCAGTCTGTACGAATGCAGCCCTTAAATAATTTGCCTTTTTCACACCAGGGGTAGTGGCCCTACTTTGTTGGTGGCTATGGACTTATCTGAGGCAGAATTGGGCAGATACCATATGCCAAAGCTTGGTGAAAATACTTTTGGATGCTTGCATTGCAAATGCTGGCATGTTTTGAGGAGGTGCTGAGACCACTACCGCAGAAATGTCGTCAGGGGTGTTCAATTTCATGCTAAAATGGGTCAGTTTCTGTTTTTGTTTAGTTTCTGAAGGCTAAAGGTGAGCTGCGCAGCTGGAAAAGCAGAAAACAGCTGCGGGCTTACAACCGGAGAAATGCAGATGCTTGCGGGTCGCGCCGTACCAGCTCTAACAACGAGCCGAGCGCGTCAGTGCCCGCCTTGCACCACGGCAAGAAAATCAAGCGTGGGGACTCCGGGCTTGCGGGCATCTGGCGCCCCGGCGGAAAGGGGCAGGGGCGGCGGCAGAGCCGGTGGGGCGGCGGGCGGGGGCCGCGGCGGAGGGGCGCGGGCCCCGCCGGGCGGCGCTGCGAGCCCGGGGCGGAGGCGGCGGCGGCGGCGGCGCTGCGGGCGGGCGGCGCCTCCGCCCCTGGGCGGCGCGGACGGGCGGGCGGGCGGGAGGGGCCGCGCCGGGGCCGCTCCGCGCTCTGCCCGCGGCTCGCGCAGGGCAGCGTCGGCGTCGGGGCTGCCGCCGCCGCCTCCGGGACGCCGCGGAGCGCCCGCCGGCCGGCGGAGCAGAGGTACGGCTCGGCCCCGCGCCGCCCCGCCGCCCGGCGTCGTGCGCGGCCGCGGGGGGCTCGGCGCGGGGAGCCGCCGCCGCCCGGGCGCGGGGGCAGCGGCAGCGGCAGGCAGCGGCAGTCCCCGGCCGCCCTCTTTGTGCGGGGCCGCGGCGCGGGCAGGGGCTGCCCGGCGCCACGGGCACGGGGCGCCCCCGGGCAAACCTGCCGCCTCGGACCGGTCTGCGGGCGTCGGGGCTTTAATTAGCATCTGGCGGATGGCTGTGGGCTCTGGGCGGCTTAATTTAGCTATGAATGCTGGTGTCCGCAGATGCAGAGATGGTCCAGATCTTGCCGTTTGAAATAGGAGTGTGCGTGCTTTCTCTGGAAGGAGACCGCGGCATCTGTTTCTTCTTGTCTAAAATAATTACCGTGCGTGCAAGGCTTCGCTTTATTCAAAGGAATGGGTTAGAGTTCGCGAAGGCGAGCGAACCATGGGAAGAGAGAAGGGTAACTTGGAGCATCCAGGATGCTAAATTCTGCGATGGGGCGGCCACTGGAGAGCGGGCTCGGGAAGGGCTTCCCAAGGAGGGACATTGTCCTGCAGAGCTTCCCCAAGGGAAGGCTCGCTGCAGGCTCGCAATTAAGACCGTCTGTTCCTGGTTGTACATCTGCTGTGGTTGGTTTTTGGGGAAGGGCATTGCTTTGTTCCTGAGGGTGGCTGGGCTTCCCATTCAGAGCAGTGGCGATCCCAGCAGGGCCCTTAGGCAGCAAGGCTGGCGAGGCTCTACCAAAGCACTTTTGGAAGAGCGTGAAAAGCGCGTAAACGTGGCTCTCGCTTGTCTCTCCCGCAGCAGCTATGTACTCGTACATATATGTACATGCATACAATTTGCTTTTTTGAATAATTTAAACCTTTATGATTTCAATCATACAACTTGCTTTTTTGAATAATTTAAACCTTTACAATTTCAATCAACATGGTTAAGTCAACTGTTATGTATTTGGTCAGGACCACTATCCTAAGGGACATATGTAACATTAATGGAATAAAGGCTAACTACTCTTAAAATATATGTTGAAGTAACTGGTTATTTAACCTATAGCCAAATTAGAAATTACCACTGGAAAATTCAAAGATAAGGTGAAATGTCTGACTCTGCAATTTTTGTGTTGAGTCATGAGTTTCCCATATCCGGCTGTCCTATTGTTAATTGTGAATTAAGGCTGGCAACAAGCTGCCCATCCTTCCCTAGATGAATCATCACTCTGTCAAGCCCTGTGTCAAAAACAAGGCTTTCCCCAAAAGCGCTCAGTGTTAGGGAACAGAAATAGTCTGACTAGTCTGTTAAAGTAGACTTCCATGCTCAGCTGCTTTTAAACATATTAAAGGTAACAGCATTTTTCTCTTCATGTGTTTTTATTTCCGGTTGTCCCAGGCCTGATTTTAAGAGTGTCTTTATTTGAATGTTTTATGCAATGCTTATGCTTGATTCTGTATTAAGATGTAATGGTTGTAGCATTGCCATTATTCTTAGAGTAACATGGAGTCGCCATTCATGTCAGCATTTACCATAGTGTGGCAGTTACTGGCATTTTAGGTTACCACAAGCTCCCTCCTGTTCTCAGGAAAGAATGTTTCTGGAAACACCAATGTGGTGATAGATGGTATATTTGATGGACATTTTAAAGGCTTCTGCTCTATGTGGGCACCACAGATTGAGCATTCCACAAGGCAAAGGTAAAAGAACTCATTAAAGTATCTCAGACTACAGAAACTTGCCGATTTGTTGCATTACTTTTTAAAGAGACCTTGTCAAATCATATCTGTAGGGAGGAACCGAGCAAGAGAACAATGCCAGGGGATGGTAGTTAAATTTAGCCCTTTTAAACTTTGTGTAAGACTTGATGGTATCTCTCTTTAGAAGGGCAAGCATACATTACTAGCCCACTAGTGCTTCTGGGAAGGGAAAAGAAGGTCTGGCAAATGAGAGGAGGAAGTGGGAGAGAGAAATTGGAAACATAAGCAAAGGCATTAATTTTTCCCACTGTGCATTCTTAAGAAACTGCTGGCAAAGTTCTGAAGATATTCTGCCTCATGGAAGTGTCATGGACTTTCTTCACATGATCCTCTGAGATCATCCGGTTTCTCTGAGCTCTGTGGGAACAGAAATTCCTCATGTTGGATTCTGATCTCATCTTCCTTCAGCAGCAGTAATTGCAGTGGCTTGGGAATCGGAGAGGAAGGTGAAGAAAGCATAAGTGGAACATAGTTTGGAGAACAGCTTAGTGCTAGTGTAGGCCAATCTGGATACTCTGCATTTCCTCCTTTCATTTGCTCTATGTGTTCAGAATTGGGACAAAATGCTGACATAGTGGCCAAAGTTAAACATGCCGTCAGTGTGCTAAGTGTATTTAGAGCAGCTCACATGCCAGACTGTCCTATAAATCTTGCCTTATATTTCATTCATCCTTTTTGTTGTGTTAATGAAGAACAAATTGAAATGGAAAATAGTGGTTTTAGTGATTTTATGCTTTAAGCATTGGGGAATTTCCTGAGTTTGATGAAAGACAAAAATAAAGGCCATTTTTTTCCCCCTAATGGCTATGTACTCAGTCTTTTAAATTCTCTCAGCCTTTTTACCTTTGAAATATAAAGTACCTAAGTAGCTTCTCCTGTTTGCTGGCAGATTATTGGAAAATTTTAGGAAGGCTGCAGTGGTGATGACCAGCCCATGAGTGTGTGTAACCTGATCCACAGCTTTTTCTCTTCAACTGGGGAAGGAAGTAACAGCTCCTATTACACCCTTATGTAACCTCCATTCATATCCTCCAAAAAGAAGGAAACCAGAGCTTGATTTCTGATGTATAAAGTAACATCAAGGCATGCATTGTCATAAAGAAGCAGTAAAGAATAACATTAATTTTCTTTTGTTTAGCAGTTCCCAGAATGGGGGGAAAAAAGTAAAAGTAAAGTTTTTTCTTTTGCACTGATATGATAGTGGAAAGGGCTGTGACTCTTTGCCATAGGCTATGCAGCAGCTGTTAAAGAGAGTGCTGGAATTCCCACAGGGTATTTTTGTGATTTTTTTTTCTGGTGGCTTTGAGTAGCAGTCTTGAAACACTCTCCCCTTAAAACTGTGTCCCAGTTTGCCTGTTTGTTGTGAAAGCTGTGTTCTTTTACTTTGTATGACTCCAGATTTCGGTGCCCAAACCAAGCATGGGGACTAGGATCTCCTCTTTTTTGCTGTTGGACTTACCTGTTTCTGCCATCTTGGGGGGAGCAGTGAGGGAGGAGAAAGGTGAGATTCTCAAAACTTTTCTGTGTGCTTCACCATATTTATTAAAAAATCTAATTTGCTAAAAAGTCATCTGTTTGCATAGAATACCTACTTCTCACAGGGCAAATAAACGAAGACTTTCTGTGACCCTAGCTGGGGTTCCCAGATTGCATACCTTGGGAGGGGAGGTAACTCTTGCAGATTTTCTCATCATCTTTGACTTTGGTCTCCTGCCGGGCTGGTTTTTCTTTTCTCTAACCAAGTGACTCCTCTAGTACCTGCCCCCATCCTCACATGTAATGCTTGCTGCGATTGTATGCTATATCTGGGAGGCGGATAACTGTGCAGTGTGTGGCCTGACCTGCAGGGACAAGCCCAGCCTGTGACAGGACTCTTCCTTGAGTAGAACTAGAATGTGCTTTTACCATCTGTGTTGCCATTTCCAGTGACTCTTGCCATTTTTGGTACTTTGCTCTGAGTTTGAAGAACCCTGTTGTAAAACCATGCCATTTAAGCTCAGTTTTTGCTTAGCTTTGTTTCAAGTAGCAGTAGAGTCTTGGGAGCTGCCTGCAGACTTGAGATTTTAGACTAATCTGCCATCTGGATGTGGGCCTAGAATGGTCCAAATTGTCTTTTTACATGTGAAGATCCAGTGGCAAGCTTTTAGAGAAAACTGTTCAGACCCAGTCTTTTTGTCTCTCCCAATTTCTTGTTACTGGGAAATTTCCCATTTGGTATTAACAAGGAAACTTGTGTCTATTTCTTGATACATCTTAATTATGGTTGTAAAGTCACTGTGACGATGAAAGTGTTTCAATTTGAGAGAGTGAAGTTTCAAAATATAGTTTCACAGATGGAGAAGACTAATGAAGTCCCCTTCTCAGATGCAAACTGGTTTGGGAATAGTTCTGTGTAGGCAGTATAGCAGGAGTAATTGGCCCCAGAGGCAAGAACAGCATCCTTTCTCTCCAGTGGAAAACTTGCACACACAAACTCTCACACACTCTCACACTCATGTTCCCACCTTTGGAATGAAAGCAATCAAGAGAAGGCCTCTAGCCTAAGCAGCCAGACTGCATAGTTCAGCAAACAAGCTGAAGGCCCAAGATAAGGAAACCAAATATCCAGGATCCTGAGGAGTGAAGGCAAGAAATGTTAATAGTACTGTCACAAAGATTTTCTCATTTGTAAGGGAGGGGAGTGCATGTGTCTTAGGCTTTAGGTAATTGCTTTGGCCCTGACTTTGTGCAGCGCTGCCTCTGAATTGCTTTGGTGTGGATGTATTAAATATGCTCTTAAGCTTTGCCCTGTTCTCCCTCTCTCATAGAGGCAGCAGTCCTTAAGAAGGTCTTATGTTAGCAGAAATCCTCATGCTGTTGGGCAAGAAGACTATGACAGGAAAGATACTAGGATGAGAGAAAAAGGTTATAAGGAGGACAAAGGAGATAACTATGAGGAATAAATAGAAGGATTGGTGGGCATTTTACTGTCAAAAATTACTTACTGTAGATTTCTTTATTTTCAAAATACAGATGACTAGGAGAGACTCATTTTTCACTACGCTCAGCAGAAAACAATTTTTAAAAGCTTGTGACCACAGCCTGGTCAGCATTGGTGCAAGTTTCCTGGGCCCACAAATATGCTCTGTACGCCAGTTCTCTTGCTTTTTCCTCTCTGCTCCTTCTCTTGTAATTTTCCATAATTTTCATAGTTTGTATGTTCTAAAGTGCTACTGAATTTGCTTTAGAATTATGAATAAGAATGATTAAATTGCAGGAGTTAGTACAATGGAAAGAAAAACGGGTACAGAGCAATCAAATCCTGAAATGTTTCTGCTTTTCTATATGGAGTCTGCATGTCATCATGTATGCAAGAACACGCTGGTGTTAGAATATCTTTTTAAAGGCTTGACCTTAAGGTAACCAGTGTTTATGCACAATGGAGCATATGTAATGTCCTGATGTTGTATTTTAATCTTGTCCTCTAAGCTTTGAAAACCTCAGAAATGAAATGTGGGAAGTTCTGGGTGATAAGCATTGAATTCAGTATCTCAGGAAAGTATGAGCAAAGGAAGCTGCACTTGCGCTCTCTGTTTCGATGCCTTTGTGTTAAAAAAATTTGTAGAACAGTTAATGGTGTTCTATTAGATCAAGAAGTATCCTCAAAGACTGTATTTCATGATGACTCTTTGGATGGCACTGTAAGGAGAAGTTCTATTGCTTTTAGGAGAACTGTTGATGGGAGTGAAGTTGCTATTAATCCTCTCCATTGCTTTTTTTGTGGCAATAAATAGGCAGCTTATCAGAGAGGCGCTTGAGACACTGGCTGAGCGATGAAGAGATGCCAGTTTGGAGACATTTTCCCCATATAACTTCTGGGACTCCAGGGACTGGTTGAACTGTCTGCCAGGTAGCTTTGCTAGAGGTTCTTATTCGAGGGTGGAGAAAAAAGCTTTTTCCAGGGGGACTCATGTTTATCACGTGAAAGAAGAAATACCTGAGATGTCTAACTTGTGGCAGAAATTCTTGCTACTCTCTCTTTCCATTGATAGAGGCCTGGACAGGGAGAGGTCAGGAGGAGGGTGGTAGGGATTGAGGGAAGAGGGATCATTTTTGGCATTACTTAAACATACTCAGTAACCAGCTGGTTTAGCTTGTATCTGTAAAACTTTCTAGTTTTTATATGTGAGAGTAGGTCTGTGACTGGCACAGCAGTTGGGGTTAGTCATACAGGATAAATTAGAGAAGTACTCATTCAAGGTGCAATTTTGGAGATGGAAAAAAGAAAAATTAGTGGAGAGGGTGAAACTAACAATGAATCCGTCCCTCAGCGCGAGGAAGTGCTGGTGCCGCGATGTACCCAGGATCTTGTGTACAGCTTTGGCTAACTCTGCTCAGGAAGGATGGGCTCAAATAGGAGTGTGTGCAGAAGAGGGGCTACCAGGAAAGTCAGGGGCATGGAGAAGCTTCTGAGAGGAGAATAAGAAATCCTGGCTATAGTTTATTCAGAATGAGGACTGTGAAAGAATCCTCTCTAATTATTTTCCTGTGGTGTAGGCTGGTAAACACTGGGGAGGGAGAAAACATTTAAATTTAAAAAAAACAGCATTAGCACAAGCAAGAATAACTGGATATTAGCTGACCATGAATAAATTCAGGCTAGAAGCTGTAGGAACTATTCTTTATGAAAACCACAGAAGACTGAAAAATTGCACTCTGGAGAACAGCCCCATAGTAGTCAGGATTTGGATGTTACGGTGGTTTTGGCACCAGCCGTGAACATGCAGAATAGATGTAGTTGCTATTGTCATTGTTCAGTTAACAAACTGTCAAGCAGGGGTAGTTAAAAGAACTCTGGAGATTGCCTTGAGTGATCAAAGAGAGTAAGACTATGTTAAAACGAAGTTCACTCCAGGAGAAACCATTGTAAATCTTCTGTGTGCAAACAACTGCACAGGCTGAGCTCGAACAGAGTTGTGACGTTGGGGAAAGCCTACGCATGTACCATTGTGAATGGTTCTTTCTGCTTCCTAAAACTAGCTGGTAGTTCTTGCTGAAACAAAGTGAAGGAAAGCTCAGCGTCTCTGAATATATGTTGAATTTGTCTGCTGCAAGACTGGCTGGTTTTTTTTCTGCTGGAGGAAGGTGCTTTCTGTAGCTATTTTAGGAAGGTGTCCCTCTCTGAATGTGTGAAATGTTACATTTAGTTTGAAAATGCTTTTGCTTATCATGCTAGATTTTAATAGAAGCCCTGTGTGCTGGCTTCTCAGCACATAGATGTGTCAACAGCAGTGATTGCACTGTGTGTTGAAATGCTACTTTTTGAACTGACCCCTTGTCTGAGGCATCTATTGTTAAGAATTGAGATGCACAGAAATAGCTGGAGTTACCTTGATTTAAAAGCCTGATAAATTTTATATCGTGATTTCAGGTGTACTATTGAAAATGACCGTTGAGAATGCCCAAACCATGGATGATGTCGTTGGATGCTTGGGACAAGCAAACACTTTTGACAGTGCATGTAACTTATCTGAGCTTCCTCTGCCCTTAAATAGAAGCTTTATTAGCTTGGTTTTGGGCAAATGTTGTTTCCTGTTCCTGCAACATCTGCATCCAAATATTTTGATTTTTATTTCCTCCTGCTTTTCATTAAACAGAAATTGATGTGCAGAATAGACAATGATGGCAAGTTGTGGAGTGAAAACCTGCACTGCTCTGTTACCTTGACAGGTAGTCCCAGAAGAAATGGATCTAATCAAGTCTGATTTCCTGCAGATTTTTCTCTTGTGGCTGATTGACTTGCAAAGAAGCAGTAGTTTCCATTTGAAGCCTTTCTGCAGCTAGGGAATTTTGCGAGGCCATTCTTTGGCAAGTGCTCTGTGATGTTTAATAATCTGTTTGTTCTTCCTGTAACCTGTGTCTCTGATGGGGCACTTGTGTGCCTGTCTCCTCTCCTGCCTGCCTACCTGCCTGCTTTTACAAATGTGTAGAAAATCAGCTATCCTGTTGTTGGGTGGTGTTCAAGTGACTTCTTTTCCTTCTGTTTTAAACAGAATAGGAGAAGGAACTGTGTGAAAATACGCAGTACTTTCAGCCAAGTAAATTTTGGCTCTACACAGACTTTTAGTCCTTGAAAGAGAATATGGGTGCATGGAAACTTGGCCCCCGCTATGTGTGTAGCTCTGTTAGTGCTGTGGTGTTTCCCAGCTGCTCTAGGAGTTACAGATATGCAGAGCATCGTGAGCAGCTTGGTGGTGGGAAGTCAGAGGGACCACTGCCTCTTCTGGGGCCTGGATTCCTGAAGCTTCAGAGATCAGTTAGCTTTGTGTTCATTTGTGACTGGGTTTAAGTTAGATTCACTGTCTGCCTTGACAACTTTCTGGGGCTTCTTTTCCTTCTGTTGGCAGCTGTGTGGAGCTTCGGCTTGCCTGCTCTGTTGTTCCAGTTTCATATTCTGCGTGTCTTTGAGGCTTATCACTGACTGCTGAACAGGGAACACGCAAGCATTTGAGGAGAAGATTAATGTGTACTCTGGTATTTTAACCCTTTAATATTAAGACATCTCTTGAGATCCATCTTACTGACATAGCAAATTGGAGTTTACTCCACTTCTCCTACCATCAGCAGATTTCTTTTACACATATCAAGCATTTATGGTTTGTATATTGACTGGACAAAAGAATGGCTTGCTCTGTGCCTTTGTGTGAAAGGGAAAGTAAAAACATTATTATTATAAAAGTATAAATGAAAGATACAGGTTACTGTTGATTGCTGGATCTTTCCCAAAAGAGTGAAATCTCACTTTAAAGAAATGTTTTGACTTTGTGAGGGCTGGTTGTTGTTAAGTAGTACTTTGCGAAGATAGGCTGCTGGGATTTTGAACACGAGTTCTGGTGTTGTAGCAAGCTACTGGTGTGTCGCATACAGCAAACAGAGAAGATCCCCCAAAATAAATAAATGCTACCATGATGTTCGTGTCCCTGTTCTGCAACAGCTATGCAAACATAACCTTTGGATTGGGCAGGTTCCCAAAAATTGGCATTGAATTTTAAGCAGCAGCTTGAAAGAAGAAGATAATTGGTTAAAAGGGCATTCCTTCATTACTGTTAGTAGTAAAAGCTAATTTTGGGGGGAAAGAATTGGAGCATTTTCTTTGTGTGTTCATGTTCTGCACTGTCAATTTGAAATATAGTCTTTTCAAGAGAATCCTAAGTTATATAAAAAGAAAGAGATCCCCTTTCTTCCTGAAAATTTTATCCCTTTGTGTAGATGTGGACCTGGAATGATTATAAAATTCTGTGGTTAGACAATGACTAAGAAAAGCCTAAATGTAAGAAACCACCATGGATCCTGTTTCTGCTGAAGTCAGTGGAAATTTGACCAGAATCTTGGAGAGCGGATAGCTCTGTTACTGAAGACCTATTTCCTGATGCATTGAAAATGCCCAAGGTGTTCTTCCTGTAAAACAAGTAATTAATAAAAAATGGTTTTCAGGTTCCAGAGCAACCATTGACAGAAAAGGCTGCTCCACACCTATCATCTGTGAAACCTGTTGGCATAATTCAAAATGTAAAGGAACTTTTGCAGAGTAAAAATGAAGCACCGAACGTCTTTCAGTTATTTTAAGACAGTCTGTTTGCAGATGCTAAAGAAGGCTGCCCTGCCAATGTTGAAGGAACAAATGTCTTCCCTAAAATCTAGCATGCCTGTATAACCAAGCCAGATCAGTTTTAAAGCAAGGCTGCAAGTTGAGTTAGGAAGTAGATCAACCACTGAATACAATTGCTAGCGGTAGTTTCTGGGTTGTGGCTGCAAAATAATTAGAAGTAATTTGAAAACCTGTACTGCTCGGAGTATAAGGTAGAAATATTTTGTGTGCCGTAGATATACCTGCAGTCTCTTATAGCAGGTGATATTCATGTTAATATTATTTAAAATAGTATGCAAGAGTAAATCAGAAAGTAGCCTTAGAGAAACATAAACACATAGCCTCTCACTCCTTCCTGTCTTCCCCAGTTCTTGTGAATTGATCTTGTATTAGGGAAGAGAAGGAGAGTAAAATGAACTTCTGTGTACATAACTCATGTCTTCTTGTTTTTGTGATTAAGTCTCATATGTAATTTGAGTGTAATGTGTAGTTTTGTCACAAAGGATATGAGAAGCAAAAACAAGTCAATCTTTCTCTTACTTTTGGGGGATTCCAATAACAGGTCAT